>NW_027435896.1:0-300000 GCF_964199755.1 Larus michahellis
ACAAAGATATCTAGTTGATTTGAAGCAGTTCCGAGAAAGTCTAAACATAATCCCCACTTCTCCCTCCTGGCACTTTCCATGTGGGAGATATAGCAGGATGTATATTGGTTTTGAGGACAACTCAATGGACAGTGTAGGGAGAAAAGGTCCTGGCTCCTTGAATGCCGTTTCTGGAGACGCTGCGATCAATGTGGGAGATATGTCAAGATGTGTGTTTGTTTTGAGGACGGCTCTCTGGAGCGTCTTAGCAAAGAGGTCACACAGATAATCAGAGCAATTCTCAGAGACACTGAGAACAAGCTCCGCAATTCCCTCCTGGCACTTTCCCTGTAGGAGATACCGCAAGACGTTTCTGTATATTGGGCACAGCGCTCTGCACGGTGTTAGCAGAGACTTTCCCGGGACAGTGAAACCCTATGTCAGAGACACTGAGAAGAAGCCCCAGTGTTCCCTCCAGGCACTTTCAGTGTGGGTGCCTTCTCCACGTGGTTCCTGGTTTCACTGCAGCTCTGAAGAGAATGTTAGCAAAGAGGTAACCGGGACAGTGAAAACAGTACTCAAAGACAGGGAGAGCAAGCTCTCTCTTGGCACTTTGGATGTGGGACATACAGCGAGATGTTTGCTGCTTTTGCGTTTGGCTGTTGGGAGATTTACAGCACAAAGATATCTAGTTGATTTGAAGCAGTTCCGAGAAAGTCTAAACATAATCCCCACTTCTCCCTCCTGGCACTTTCCATGTGGGAGATATAGCAGGATGTATATTGGTTTTGAGGACAACTCAATGGACAGTGTAGGGAGAAAACCTCCTGGCTCCTTGAATGCCGTTTCTGGAGACACTGCGATCAATGTGGGAGATATGTTAAGATGTGTGTTTGTTTTGAGGACGGCTCTCTGGAGAGTCTTAGCAAAGAGGTCACACAGATAATCAGAGCAATTCTCAGAGACACTGAGAACAAGCTCCGCAATTCCCTCCTGGCACTTTCCCTGTAGGAGATACCGCAAGACGTTTCTGTATATTGGGCACAGCGCTCTGCACGGTGTTAGCAGAGACTTTCCCGGGACAGTGAAACCCTATGTCAGAGACACTGAGAAGAAGCCCCAGTGTTCCCTCCAGGCACTTTCAGTGTGGGTGCCTTCTCCACGTGGTTCCTGGTTTCACTGCGGCTCTGAAGAGAATGTTAGCAAAGAGGTAACCGGGACAGTGAAAACAGTACTCAAAGACAGGGAGAGCAAGCTCTCTCTTGGCACTT
Source organism: Larus michahellis (assembly GCF_964199755.1). Lineage (NCBI taxonomy): Eukaryota > Metazoa > Chordata > Aves > Charadriiformes > Laridae > Larus > Larus michahellis. The sequence continues at coordinate 1,251 of NW_027435896.1, forward strand.
TGGATGTGGGACATACAGCGAGATGTTTGCTGCTTTTGCGTTTGGCTGTTGGGAGATTTACAGCACAAAGATATCTAGTTGATTTGAAGCAGTTCCGAGAAAGTCTAAACATAATCCCCACTTCTCCCTCCTGGCACTTTCCATGTGGGAGATATAGCAGGATGTATATTGGTTTTGAGGACAACTCAATGGACAGTGTAGGGAGAAAACCTCCTGGCTCCTTGAATGCCGTTTCTGGAGACACTGCGATCAATGTGGGAGATATGTCAAGATGTGTGTTGGTTTTGAGGACGGCTCTCTGGAGAGTCTTAGCAAAGAGGTCACACAGATAATCAGAGCAATTCTCAGAGACACTGAGAACAAGCTCCGCAATTCCCTCCTGGCACTTTCCCTGTAGGAGATACCGCAAGACGTTTCTGTATATTGGGCACAACGCTCTGCACGGTGTTAGCAGAGACTTTCCCGGGACAGTGAAACCCTATGTCAGAGACACTGAGAAGAAGCCCCAATGTTCCCTCCAGACACTTTCAGTGTGGGTGCTTTCTCCACGTGGTTCCTGGTTTCACTGCGGCTCTGAAGAGAATGTTAGCAAAGAGGTAACCGGGACAGTGAAAACAGTACTCAAAGACAGGGAGAGCAAGCTCTCTCTTGGCACTTTGGATGTGGGACATACAGCGAGATGTTTGCTGCTTTTGCGTTTGGCTGTTGGGAGATTTACAGCACAAAGATATCTAGTTGATTTGAAGCAGTTCCGAGAAAGTCTAAACATAATCCCCACTTCTCCCTCCTGGCACTTTCCATGTGGGAGATATAGCAGGATGTATATTGGTTTTGAGGACAACTCAATGGACAGTGTAGGGAGAAAACCTCCTGGCTCCTTGAATGCCGTTTCTGGAGACACTGCGATCAATGTGGGAGATATGTCAAGATGTGTGTTGGTTTTGAGGACGGCTCTCTGGAGAGTCTTAGCAAAGAGGTCACACAGATAATCAGAGCAATTCTCAGAGACACTGAGAACAAGCTCCGCAATTCCCTCCTGGCACTTTCCCTGTAGGAGATACCGCAAGACGTTTCTGTATATTGGGCACAGCGCTCTGCACGGTGTTAGCAGAGACTTTCCCGGGACAGTGAAACCCTATGTCAGAGACACTGAGAAGAAGCCCCAATGTTCCCTCCAGGCACTTTCAGTGTGGGTGCCTTCTCCACGTGGTTCCTGGTTTCACTGCGGCTCTGAAGAGAATGTTAGCAAAGAGGTAACCGGGACAGTGAAAACAGTACTCAAAGACAGGGAGAGCAAGCTCTCTCTTGGCACTTTGGATGTGGGACATACAGCGAGATGTTTGCTGCTTTTGCGTTTGGCTGTTGGGAGATTTACAGCACAAAGATATCTAGTTGATTTGAAGCAGTTCCGAGAAAGTCTAAACATAATCCCCACTTCTCCCTCCTGGCACTTTCCATGTGGGAGATATAGCAGGATGTATATTGGTTTTGAGGACAACTCAATGGACAGTGTAGGGAGAAAACCTCCTGGCTCCTTGAATGCCGTTTCTGGAGACACTGCGATCAATGTGGGAGATATGTCAAGATGTGTGTTGGTTTTGAGGACGGCTCTCTGGAGAGTCTTAGCAAAGAGGTCACACAGATAATCAGAGCAATTCTCAGAGACACTGAGAACAAGCTCCGCAATTCCCTCCTGGCACTTTCCCTGTAGGAGATACCGCAAGACGTTTCTGTATATTGGGCACAACGCTCTGCACGGTGTTAGCAGAGACTTTCCCGGGACAGTGAAACCCTATGTCAGAGACACTGAGAAGAAGCCCCAGTGTTCCCTCCAGGCACTTTCAGTGTGGGTGCCTTCTCCACGTGGTTCCTGGTTTCACTGCGGCTCTGAAGAGAATGTTAGCAAAGAGGTAACCGGGACAGTGAAAACAGTACTCAAAGACAGGGAGAGCAAGCTCTCTCTTGGCACTTTGGATGTGGGACATACAGCGAGATGTTTGCTGCTTTTGCGTTTGGCTGTTGGGAGATTTACAGCACAAAGATATCTAGTTGATTTGAAGCAGTTCCGAGAAAGTCTAAACATAATCCCCACTTCTCCCTCCTGGCACTTTCCATGTGGGAGATATAGCAGGATGTATATTGGTTTTGAGGACAACTCAATGGACAGTGTAGGGAGAAAACCTCCTGGCTCCTTGAATGCCGTTTCTGGAGACACTGCGATCAATGTGGGAGATATGTCAAGATGTGTGTTGGTTTTGAGGACGGCTCTCTGGAGAGTCTTAGCAAAGAGGTCACACAGATAATCAGAGCAATTCTCAGAGACACTGAGAACAAGCTCCGCAATTCCCTCCTGGCACTTTCCCTGTAGGAGATACCGCAAGACGTTTCTGTATATTGGGCACAGCGCTCTGCACGGTGTTAGCAGAGACTTTCCCGGGACAGTGAAACCCTATGTCAGAGACACTGAGAAGAAGCCCCAATGTTCCCTCCAGGCACTTTCAGTGTGGGTGCCTTCTCCACGTGGTTCCTGGTTTCACTGCGGCTCTGAAGAGAATGTTAGCAAAGAGGTAACCGGGACAGTGAAAACAGTACTCAAAGACAGGGAGAGCAAGCTCTCTCTTGGCACTTTGGATGTGGGACATACAGCGAGATGTTTGCTGCTTTTGCGTTTGGCTGTTGGGAGATTTACAGCACAAAGATATCTAGTTGATTTGAAGCAGTTCCGAGAAAGTCTAAACATAATCCCCACTTCTCCCTCCTGGCACTTTCCATGTGGGAGATATAGCAGGATGTATATTGGTTTTGAGGACAACTCAATGGACAGTGTAGGGAGAAAACCTCCTGGCTCCTTGAATGCCGTTTCTGGAGACACTGCGATCAATGTGGGAGATATGTCAAGATGTGTGTTGGTTTTGAGGACGGCTCTCTGGAGAGTCTTAGCAAAGAGGTCACACAGATAATCAGAGCAATTCTCAGAGACACTGAGAACAAGCTCCGCAATTCCCTCCTGGCACTTTCCCTGTAGGAGATACCGCAAGACGTTTCTGTATATTGGGCACAACGCTCTGCACGGTGTTAGCAGAGACTTTCCCGGGACAGTGAAACCCTATGTCAGAGACACTGAGAAGAAGCCCCAATGTTCCCTCCAGACACTTTCAGTGTGGGTGCTTTCTCCACGTGGTTCCTGGTTTCACTGCGGCTCTGAAGAGAATGTTAGCAAAGAGGTAACCGGGACAGTGAAAACAGTACTCAAAGACAGGGAGAGCAAGCTCTCTCTTGGCACTTTGGATGTGGGACATACAGCGAGATGTTTGCTGCTTTTGCGTTTGGCTGTTGGGAGATTTACAGCACAAAGATATCTAGTTGATTTGAAGCAGTTCCGAGAAAGTCTAAACATAATCCCCACTTCTCCCTCCTGGCACTTTCCATGTGGGAGATATAGCAGGATGTATATTGGTTTTGAGGACAACTCAATGGACAGTGTAGGGAGAAAACCTCCTGGCTCCTTGAATGCCGTTTCTGGAGACACTGCGATCAATGTGGGAGATATGTCAAGATGTGTGTTTGTTTTGAGGACGGCTCTCTGGAGAGTCTTAGCAAAGAGGTCACAGGGATAATCAGAGCAATTCTCAGAGACACTGAGAACAAGCTCCACAATTCCCTCCTGGCACTTTCCCTGTAGGAGATACCGCAAGACGTTTCTGTATATTGGGCACAGCGCTCTGCACGGTGTTAGCAGAGACTTTCCCGGGACAGTGAAACCCTATGTCAGAGACACTGAGAAGAAGCCCCAATGTTCCCTCCAGGCACTTTCAGTGTGGCTGCCTTCTCCACGTGGTTCCTGGTTTCACTGCGGCTCTGAAGAGAATGTTAGCAAAGAGGTAACCGGGACAGTGAAAACAGTACTCAAAGACAGGGAGAGCAAGCTCTCTCTTGGCACTTTGGATGTGGGACATACAGCGAGATGTTTGCTGCTTTTGCGTTTGGCTGTTGGGAGATTTACAGCACAAAGATATCTAGTTGATTTGAAGCAGTTCCGAGAAAGTCTAAACATAATCCCCACTTCTCCCTCCTGGCACTTTCCATGTGGGAGATATAGCAGGATGTATATTGGTTTTGAGGACAACTCAATGGACAGTGTAGGGAGAAAACCTCCTGGCTCCTTGAATGCCGTTTCTGGAGACACTGCGATCAATGTGGGAGATATGTCAAGATGTGTGTTTGTTTTGAGGACGGCTCTCTGGAGAGTCTTAGCAAAGAGGTCACAGGGATAATCAGAGCAATTCTCAGAGACACTGAGAACAAGCTCCGCAATTCCCTCCTGGCACTTTCCCTGTAGGAGATACCGCAAGACGTTTCTGTATATTGGGCACAGCGCTCTGCACGGTGTTAGCAGAGACTTTCCCGGGACAGTGAAACCCTATGTCAGAGACACTGAGAAGAAGCCCCAGTGTTCCCTCCAGGCACTTTCAGTGTGGGTGCCTTCTCCACGTGGTTCCTGGTTTCACTGCGGCTCTGAAGAGAATGTTAGCAAAGAGGTAACCGGGACAGTGAAAACAGTACTCAAAGACAGGGAGAGCAAGCTCTCTCTTGGCACTTTGGATGTGGGACATACAGCGAGATGTTTGCTGCTTTTGCGTTTGGCTGTTGGGAGATTTACAGCACAAAGATATCTAGTTGATTTGAAGCAGTTCCCAGAAAGTCTAAACATAATCCCCACTTCTCCCTCCTGGCACTTTCCATGTGGGAGATATAGCAGGATGTATATTGGTTTTGAGGACAACTCAATGGACAGTGTAGGGAGAAAACCTCCTGGCTCCTTGAATGCCGTTTCTGGAGACACTGCGATCAATGTGGGAGATATGTCAAGATGTGTGTTTGTTTTGAGGACGGCTCTCTGGAGAGTCTTAGCAAAGAGGTCACACAGATAATCAGAGCAATTCTCAGAGACACTGAGAACAAGCTCCGCAATTCCCTCCTGGCACTTTCCCTGTAGGAGATACCGCAAGACGTTTCTGTATATTGGGCACAGCGCTCTGCACGGTGTTAGCAGAGACTTTCCCGGGACAGTGAAACCCTATGTCAGAGACACTGAGAAGAAGCCCCAATGTTCCCTCCAGGCACTTTCAGTGTGGGTGCTTTCTCCACGTGGTTCCTGGTTTCACTGCAGCTCTGAAGAGAATGTTAGCAAAGAGGTAACCGGGACAGTGAAAACAGTACTCAAAGACAGGGAGAGCAAGCTCTCTCTTGGCACTTTGGATGTGGGACATACAGCGAGATGTTTGCTGCTTTTGCGTTTGGCTGTTGGGAGATTTACAGCACAAAGATATCTAGTTGATTTGAAGCAGTTCCGAGAAAGTCTAAACATAATCCCCACTTCTCCCTCCTGGCACTTTCCATGTGGGAGATATAGCAGGATGTATATTGGTTTTGAGGACAACTCAATGGACAGTGTAGGGAGAAAACCTCCTGGCTCCTTGAATGCCGTTTCTGGAGACACTGCGATCAATGTGGGAGATATGTCAAGATGTGTGTTTGTTTTGAGGACGGCTCTCTGGAGCGTCTTAGCAAAGAGGTCACACAGATAATCAGAGCAATTCTCAGAGACACTGAGAACAAGCTCCACAATTCCCTCCTGGCACTTTCCCTGTAGGAGATACCGCAAGACGTTTCTGTATATTGGGCACAGCGCTCTGCACGGTGTTAGCAGAGACTTTCCCGGGACAGTGAAAACCTATGTCAGAGACACTGAGAAGAAGCCCCAGTGTTCCCTCCAGGCACTTTCAGTGTGGGTGCCTTCTCCACGTGGTTCCTGGTTTCACTGCAGCTCTGAAGAGAATGTTAGCAAAGAGGTAACCGGGACAGTGAAAACAGTACTCAAAGACAGGGAGAGCAAGCTCTCTCTTGGCACTTTGGATGTGGGACATACAGCGAGATGTTTGCTGCTTTTGCGTTTGGCTGTTGGGAGATTTACAGCACAAAGATATCTAGTTGATTTGAAGCAGTTCCCAGAAAGTCTAAACATAATCCCCACTTCTCCCTCCTGGCACTTTCCATGTGGGAGATATAGCAGGATGTATATTGGTTTTGAGGACAACTCAATGGACAGTGTAGGGAGAAAACCTCCTGGCTCCTTGAATGCCGTTTCTGGAGACACTGCGATCAATGTGGGAGATATGTCAAGATGTGTGTTTGTTTTGAGGACGGCTCTCTGGAGAGTCTTAGCAAAGAGGTCACACAGATAATCAGAGCAATTCTCAGAGACACTGAGAACAAGCTCCGCAATTCCCTCCTGGCACTTTCCCTGTAGGAGATACCGCAAGACGTTTCTGTATATTGGGCACAGCGCTCTGCACGGTGTTAGCAGAGACTTTCCCGGGACAGTGAAACCCTATGTCAGAGACACTGAGAAGAAGCCCCAATGTTCCCTCCAGGCACTTTCAGTGTGGGTGCTTTCTCCACGTGGTTCCTGGTTTCACTGCAGCTCTGAAGAGAATGTTAGCAAAGAGGTAACCGGGACAGTGAAAACAGTACTCAAAGACAGGGAGAGCAAGCTCTCTCTTGGCACTTTGGATGTGGGACATACAGCGAGATGTTTGCTGCTTTTGCCTTTGGCTGTTGGGAGATTTACAGCACAAAGATATCTAGTTGATTTGAAGCAGTTCCGAGAAAGTCTAAACATAATCCCCACTTCTCCCTCCTGGCACTTTCCATGTGGGAGATATAGCAGGATGTATATTGGTTTTGAGGACAACTCAATGGACAGTGTAGGGAGAAAACCTCCTGGCTCCTTGAATGCCGTTTCTGGAGACACTGCGATCAATGTGGGAGATATGTCAAGATGTGTGTTTGTTTTGAGGACGGCTCTCTGGAGCGTCTTAGCAAAGAGGTCACACAGATAATCAGAGCAATTCTCAGAGACACTGAGAACAAGCTCCGCAATTCCCTCCTGGCACTTTCCCTGTAGGAGATACCGCAAGACGTTTCTGTATATTGGGCACAGCGCTCTGCACGGTGTTAGCAGAGACTTTCCCGGGACAGTGAAACCCTATGTCAGAGACACTGAGAAGAAGCCCCAATGTTCCCTCCAGGCACTTTCAGTGTGGGTGCTTTCTCCACGTGGTTCCTGGTTTCACTGCAGCTCTGAAGAGAATGTTAGCAAAGAGGTAACCGGGACAGTGAAAACAGTACTCAAAGACAGGGAGAGCAAGCTCTCTCTTGGCACTTTGGATGTGGGACATACAGCGAGATGTTTGCTGCTTTTGCGTTTGGCTGTTGGGAGATTTACAGCACAAAGATATCTAGTTGATTTGAAGCAGTTCCGAGAAAGTCTAAACATAATCCCCACTTCTCCCTCCTGGCACTTTCCATGTGGGAGATATAGCAGGATGTATATTGGTTTTGAGGACAACTCAATGGACAGTGGAGGGAGAAAACCTCCTGGCTCCTTGAATGCCGTTTCTGGAGACACTGCGATCAATGTGGGAGATATGTCAAGATGTGTGTTTGTTTTGAGGACGGCTCTCTGGAGAGTCTTAGCAAAGAGGTCACACAGATAATCAGAGCAATTCTCAGAGACACTGAGAACAAGCTCCGCAATTCCCTCCTGGCACTTTCCCTGTAGGAGATACCGCAAGACGCTTCTGTATATTGGGCACAGCGCTCTGCACGGTGTTAGCAGAGACTTTCCCGGGACAGTGAAACCCTATGTCAGAGACACTGAGAAGAAGCCCCAATGTTCCCTCCAGGCACTTTCAGTGTGGGTGCTTTCTCCACGGGGTTCCTGGTTTCACTGCGGCTCTGAAGAGAATGTTAGCAAAGAGGTAACCGGGACAGTGAAAACAGTACTCAAAGACAGGGAGAGCAAGCTCTCTCTTGGCACTTTGGATGTGGGACATACAGCGAGATGTTTGCTGCTTTTGCGTTTGGCTGTTGGGAGATTTACAGCACAAAGATATCTAGTTGATTTGAAGCAGTTCCGAGAAAGTCTAAACATAATCCCCACTTCTCCCTCCTGGCACTTTCCATGTGGGAGATATAGCAGGATGTATATTGGTTTTGAGGACAACTCAATGGACAGTGTACGGAGAAAACCTCCTGGCTCCTTGAATGCCGTTTCTGGAGACACTGCGATCAATGTGGGAGATATGTCAAGATGTGTGTTTGTTTTGAGGACGGCTCTCTGGAGAGTCTTAGCAAAGAGGTCACACAGATAATCAGAGCAATTCTCAGAGACACTGAGAACAAGCTCCGCAATTCCCTCCTGGCACTTTCCCTGTAGGAGATACCGCAAGACGTTTCTGTATATTGGGCACAGCGCTCTGCACGGTGTTAGCAGAGACTTTCCCGGGACAGTGAAACCCTATGTCAGAGACACTGAGAAGAAGCCCCAGTGTTCCCTCCATGCACTTTCAGTGTGGGTGCCTTCTCTACGTGGTTCCTGGTTTCACTGCGGCTCTGAAGAGAATGTTAGCAAAGAGGTAACCGGGACAGTGAAAACAGTACTCAAAGACAGGGAGAGCAAGCTCTCTCTTGGCACTTTGGATGTGGGACATACAGCGAGATGTTTGCTGCTTTTGCGTTTGGCTGTTGGGAGATTTACAGCACAAAGATATCTAGTTGATTTGAAGCAGTTCCGAGAAAGTCTAAACATAATCCCCACTTCTCCCTCCTGGCACTTTCCATGTGGGAGATATAGCAGGATGTATATTGGTTTTGAGGACAACTCAATGGACAGTGTAGGGAGAAAACCTCCTGGCTCCTTGAATGCCGTTTCTGGAGACACTGCGATCAATGTGGGAGATATGTCAAGATGTGTGTTGGTTTTGAGGACGGCTCTCTGGAGAGTCTTAGCAAAGAGGTCACACAGATAATCAGAGCAATTCTCAGAGACACTGAGAACAAGCTCCGCAATTCCCTCCTGGCACTTTCCCTGTAGGAGATACCGCAAGACGTTTCTGTATATTGGGCACAGCGCTCTGCACGGTGTTAGCAGAGACTTTCCCGGGACAGTGAAACCCTATGTCAGAGACACTGAGAAGAAGCCCCAATGTTCCCTCCAGGCACTTTCAGTGTGGGTGCTTTCTCCACGGGGTTCCTGGTTTCACTGCAGCTCTGAAGAGAATGTTAGCAAAGAGGTAACCGGGACAGTGAAAACAGTACTCAAAGACAGGGAGAGCAAGCTCTCTCTTGGCACTTTGGATGTGGGACATACAGCGAGATGTTTGCTGCTTTTGCGTTTGGCTGTTGGGAGATTTACAGCACAAAGATATCTAGTTGATTTGAAGCAGTTCCGAGAAAGTCTAAACATAATCCCCACTTCTCCCTCCTGGCACTTTCCATGTGGGAGATATAGCAGGATGTATATTGGTTTTGAGGACAACTCAATGGACAGTGGAGGGAGAAAACCTCCTGGCTCCTTGAATGCCGTTTCTGGAGACACTGCGATCAATGTGGGAGATATGTCAAGATGTGTGTTTGTTTTGAGGACGGCTCTCTGGAGCGTCTTAGCAAAGAGGTCACACAGATAATCAGAGCAATTCTCAGAGACACTGAGAACAAGCTCCGCAATTCCCTCCTGGCACTTTCCCTGTAGGAGATACCGCAAGACGTTTCTGTATATTGGGCACAGCGCTCTGCACGGTGTTAGCAGAGACTTTCCCGGGACAGTGAAACCCTATGTCAGAGACACTGAGAAGAAGCCCCAGTGTTCCCTCCAGGCACTTTCAGTGTGGGTGCCTTCTCTACGTGGTTCCTGGTTTCACTGCGGCTCTGAAGAGAATGTTAGCAAAGAGGTAACCGGGACAGTGAAAACAGTACTCAAAGACAGGGAGAGCAAGCTCTCTCTTGGCACTTTGGATGTGGGACATACAGCGAGATGTTTGCTGCTTTTGCGTTTGGCTGTTGGGAGATTTACAGCACAAAGATATCTAGTTGATTTGAAGCAGTTCCGAGAAAGTCTAAACATAATCCCCACTTCTCCCTCCTGGCACTTTCCATGTGGGAGATATAGCAGGATGTATATTGGTTTTGAGGACAACTCAATGGACAGTGTAGGGAGAAAAGGTCCTGGCTCCTTGAATGCCGTTTCTGGAGACACTGCGATCAATGTGGGAGATATGTCAAGATGTGTGTTTGTTTTGAGGACGGCTCTCTGGAGAGTCTTAGCAAAGAGGTCACACAGATAATCAGAGCAATTCTCAGAGACACTGAGAACAAGCTCCGCAATTCCCTCCTGGCACTTTCCCTGTAGGAGATACCGCAAGACGTTTCTGTATATTGGGCACAGCGCTCTGCACGGTGTTAGCAGAGACTTTCCCGGGACAGTGAAACCCTATGTCAGAGACACTGAGAAGAAGCCCCAATGTTCCCTCCAGACACTTTCAGTGTGGGTGCTTTCTCCACGTGGTTCCTGGTTTCACTGCAGCTCTGAAGAGAATGTTAGCAAAGAGGTAACCGGGACAGTGAAAACAGTACTCAAAGACAGGGAGAGCAAGCTCTCTCTTGGCACTTTGGATGTGGGACACACAGCGAGATGTTTGCTGCTTTTGCGTTTGGCTGTTGGGAGATTTACAGCACAAAGATATCTAGTTGATTTGAAGCAGTTCCGAGAAAGTCTAAACATAATCCCCACTTCTCCCTCCTGGCACTTTCCATGTGGGAGATATAGCAGGATGTATATTGGTTTTGAGGACAACTCAATGGACAGTGTAGGGAGAAAAGGTCCTGGCTCCTTGAATGCCGTTTCTGGAGACACTGCGATCAATGTGGGAGATATGTCAAGATGTGTGTTTGTTTTGAGGACGGCTCTCTGGAGCGTCTTAGCAAAGAGGTCACACAGATAATCAGAGCAATTCTCAGAGACACTGAGAACAAGCTCCGCAATTCCCTCCTGGCACTTTCCCTGTAGGAGATACCGCAAGACGTTTCTGTATATTGGGCACAGCGCTCTGCACGGTGTTAGCAGAGACTTTCCCGGGACAGTGAAACCCTATGTCAGAGACACTGAGAAGAAGCCCCAATGTTCCCTCCAGGCACTTTCAGAGTGGGTGCTTTCTCCACGTGGTTCCTGGTTTCACTGCGGCTCTGAAGTGAATGTTAGCAAAGAGGTAACCGGGACAGTGAAAACAGTACTCAAAGACAGGGAGAGCAAGCTCTCTCTTGGCACTTTGGATGTGGGACATACAGCGAGATGTTTGCTGCTTTTGCGTTTGGCTGTTGGGAGATTTACAGCACAAAGATATCTAGTTGATTTGAAGCAGTTCCGAGAAAGTCTAAACATAATCCCCACTTCTCCCTCCTGGCACTTTCCATGTGGGAGATATAGCAGGATGTATATTGGTTTTGAGGACAACTCAATGGACAGTGTAGGGAGAAAAGGTCCTGGCTCCTTGAATGCCGTTTCTGGAGACACTGCGATCAATGTGGGAGATATGTCAAGATGTGTGTTTGTTTTGAGGACGGCTCTCTGGAGAGTCTTAGCAAAGAGGTCACACAGATAATCAGAGCAATTCTCAGAGACACTGAGAACAAGCTCCGCAATTCCCTCCTGGCACTTTCCCTGTAGGAGATACCGCAAGACGTTTCTGTATATTGGGCACAGCGCTCTGCACGGTGTTAGCAGAGACTTTCCCGGGACAGTGAAACCCTATGTCAGAGACACTGAGAAGAAGCCCCAATGTTCCCTCCAGACACTTTCAGTGTGGGTGCTTTCTCCACGTGGTTCCTGGTTTCACTGCAGCTCTGAAGAGAATGTTAGCAAAGAGGTAACCGGGACAGTGAAAACAGTACTCAAAGACAGGGAGAGCAAGCTCTCTCTTGGCACTTTGGATGTGGGACACACAGCGAGATGTTTGCTGCTTTTGCGTTTGGCTGTTGGGAGATTTACAGCACAAAGATATCTAGTTGATTTGAAGCAGTTCCGAGAAAGTCTAAACATAATCCCCACTTCTCCCTCCTGGCACTTTCCATGTGGGAGATATAGCAGGATGTATATTGGTTTTGAGGACAACTCAATGGACAGTGTAGGGAGAAAAGGTCCTGGCTCCTTGAATGCCGTTTCTGGAGACACTGCGATCAATGTGGGAGATATGTCAAGATGTGTGTTTGTTTTGAGGACGGCTCTCTGGAGCGTCTTAGCAAAGAGGTCACACAGATAATCAGAGCAATTCTCAGAGACACTGAGAACAAGCTCCGCAATTCCCTCCTGGCACTTTCCCTGTAGGAGATACCGCAAGACGTTTCTGTATATTGGGCACAGCGCTCTGCACGGTGTTAGCAGAGACTTTCCCGGGACAGTGAAACCCTATGTCAGAGACACTGAGAAGAAGCCCCAATGTTCCCTCCAGGCACTTTCAGTGTGGGTGCTTTCTCCACGGGGTTCCTGGTTTCACTGCAGCTCTGAAGAGAATGTTAGCAAAGAGGTAACCGGGACAGTGAAAACAGTACTCAAAGACAGGGAGAGCAAGCTCTCTCTTGGCACTTTGGATGTGGGACATACAGCGAGATGTTTGCTGCTTTTGCGTTTGGCTGTTGGGAGATTTACAGCACAAAGATATCTAGTTGATTTGAAGCAGTTCCGAGAAAGTCTAAACATAATCCCCACTTCTCCCTCCTGGCACTTTCCATGTGGGAGATATAGCAGGATGTATATTGGTTTTGAGGACAACTCAATGGACAGTGTAGGGAGAAAAGGTCCTGGCTCCTTGAATGCCGTTTCTGGAGACACTGCGATCAATGTGGGAGATATGTCAAGATGTGTGTTTGTTTTGAGGACGGCTCTCTGGAGAGTCTTAGCAAAGAGGTCACACAGATAATCAGAGCAATTCTCAGAGACACTGAGAACAAGCTCCGCAATTCCCTCCTGGCACTTTCCCTGTAGGAGATACCGCAAGACGTTTCTGTATATTGGGCACAGCGCTCTGCACGGTGTTAGCAGAGACTTTCCCGGGACAGTGAAACCCTATGTCAGAGACACTGAGAAGAAGCCCCAATGCTCCCTCCAGACACTTTCAGTGTGGGTGCTTTCTCCACATGGTTCCTGGTTTCACTGCGGCTCTGAAGAGAATGTTAGCAAAGAGGTAACCGGGACAGTGAAAACAGTACTCAAAGACAGGGAGAGCAAGCTCTCTCTTGGCACTTTGGATGTGGGACATACAGCGAGATGTTTGCTGCTTTTGCGTTTGGCTGTTGGGAGATTTACAGCACAAAGATATCTAGTTGATTTGAAGCAGTTCCGAGAAAGTCTAAACATAATCCCCACTTCTCCCTCCTGGCACTTTCCATGTGGGAGATATAGCAGGATGTATATTGGTTTTGAGGACAACTCAATGGACAGTGTAGGGAGAAAACCTCCTGGCTCCTTGAATGCCGTTTCTGGAGACACTGCGATCAATGTGGGAGATATGTCAAGATGTGTGTTTGTTTTGAGGACGGCTCTCTGGAGAGTCTTAGCAAAGAGGTCACACAGATAATCAGAGCAATTCTCAGAGACACTGAGAACAAGCTCCGCAATTCCCTCCTGGCACTTTCCCTGTAGGAGATACCGCAAGACGTTTCTGTATATTGGGCACAGCGCTCTGCACGGTGTTAGCAGAGACTTTCCCGGGACAGTGAAACCCTATGTCAGAGACACTGAGAAGAAGCCCCAGTGTTCCCTCCAGGCACTTTCAGTGTGGGTGCCTTCTCTACGTGGTTCCTGGTTTCACTGCAGCTCTGAAGAGAATGTTAGCAAAGAGGTAACCGGGACAGTGAAAACAGTACTCAAAGACAGGGAGAGCAAGCTCTCTCTTGGCACTTTGGATGTGGGACATACAGCGAGATGTTTGCTGCTTTTGCGTTTGGCTGTTGGGAGATTTACAGCACAAAGATATCTAGTTGATTTGAAGCAGTTCCGAGAAAGTCTAAACATAATCCCCACTTCTCCCTCCTGGCACTTTCCATGTGGGAGATATAGCAGGATGTATATTGGTTTTGAGGACAACTCAATGGACAGTGTAGGGAGAAAACCTCCTGGCTCCTTGAATGCCGTTTCTGGAGACACTGCGATCAATGTGGGAGATATGTCAAGATGTGTGTTTGTTTTGAGGACGGCTCTCTGGAGAGTCTTAGCAAAGAGGTCACACAGATAATCAGAGCAATTCTCAGAGACACTGAGAACAAGCTCCGCAATTCCCTCCTGGCACTTTCCCTGTAGGAGATACCGCAAGACGTTTCTGTATATTGGGCACAGCGCTCTGCACGGTGTTAGCAGAGACTTTCCCGGGACAGTGAAACCCTATGTCAGAGACACTGAGAAGAAGCCCCAATGCTCCCTCCAGACACTTTCAGTGTGGGTGCTTTCTCCACGTGGTTCCTGGTTTCACTGCGGCTCTGAAGAGAATGTTAGCAAAGAGGTAACCGGGACAGTGAAAACAGTACTCAAAGACAGGGAGAGCAAGCTCTCTCTTGGCACTTTGGATGTGGGACATACAGCGAGATGTTTGCTGCTTTTGCGTTTGGCTGTTGGGAGATTTACAGCACAAAGATATCTAGTTGATTTGAAGCAGTTCCGAGAAAGTCTAAACATAATCCCCACTTCTCCCTCCTGGCACTTTCCATGTGGGAGATATAGCAGGATGTATATTGGTTTTGAGGACAACTCAATGGACAGTGTAGGGAGAAAACCTCCTGGCTCCTTGAATGCCGTTTCTGGAGACACTGCGATCAATGTGGGAGATATGTCAAGATGTGTGTTGGTTTTGAGGACGGCTCTCTGGAGAGTCTTAGCAAAGAGGTCACACAGATAATCAGAGCAATTCTCAGAGACACTGAGAACAAGCTCTGCAATTCCCTCCTGGCACTTTCCCTGTAGGAGATACCGCAAGACGTTTCTGTATATTGGGCACAGCGCTCTGCACGGTGTTAGCAGAGACTTTCCCGGGACAGTGAAACCCTATGTCAGAGACACTGAGAAGAAGCCCCAGTGTTCCCTCCAGGCACTTTCAGTGTGGGTGCCTTCTCTACGTGGTTCCTGGTTTCACTGCGGCTCTGAAGAGAATGTTAGCAAAGAGGTAACCGGGACAGTGAAAACAGTACTCAAAGACAGGGAGAGCAAGCTCTCTCTTGGCACTTTGGATGTGGGACATACAGCGAGATGTTTGCTGCTTTTGCGTTTGGCTGTTGGGAGATTTACAGCACAAAGATATCTAGTTGATTTGAAGCAGTTCCGAGAAAGTCTAAACATAATCCCCACTTCTCCCTCCTGGCACTTTCCATGTGGGAGATATAGCAGGATGTATATTGGTTTTGAGGACAACTCAATGGACAGTGTAGGGAGAAAACCTCCTGGCTCCTTGAATGCCGTTTCTGGAGACACTGCGATCAATGTGGGAGATATGTCAAGATGTGTGTTTGTTTTGAGGACGGCTCTCTGGAGAGTCTTAGCAAAGAGGTCACACAGATAATCAGAGCAATTCTCAGAGACACTGAGAACAAGCTCCGCAATTCCCTCCTGGCACTTTCCCTGTAGGAGATACCGCAAGACGTTTCTGTATATTGGGCACAGCGCTCTGCACGGTGTTAGCAGAGACTTTCCCGGGACAGTGAAACCCTATGTCAGAGACACTGAGAAGAAGCCCCAGTGTTCCCTCCAGGCACTTTCAGTGTGGGTGCCTTCTCTACGTGGTTCCTGGTTTCACTGCGGCTCTGAAGAGAATGTTAGCAAAGAGGTAACCGGGACAGTGAAAACAGTACTCAAAGACAGGGAGAGCAAGCTCTCTCTTGGCACTTTGGATGTGGGACATACAGCGAGATGTTTGCTGCTTTTGCGTTTGGCTGTTGGGAGATTTACAGCACAAAGATATCTAGTTGATTTGAAGCAGTTCCGAGAAAGTCTAAACATAATCCCCACTTCTCCCTCCTGGCACTTTCCATGTGGGAGATATAGCAGGATGTATATTGGTTTTGAGGACAACTCAATGGACAGTGTAGGGAGAAAACCTCCTGGCTCCTTGAATGCCGTTTCTGGAGACACTGCGATCAATGTGGGAGATATGTCAAGATGTGTGTTTGTTTTGAGGACGGCTCTCTGGAGAGTCTTAGCAAAGAGGTCACACAGATAATCAGAGCAATTCTCAGAGACACTGAGAACAAGCTCCGCAATTCCCTCCTGGCACTTTCCCTGTAGGAGATACCGCAAGACGTTTCTGTATATTGGGCACAGCGCTCTGCACGGTGTTAGCAGAGACTTTCCCGGGACAGTGAAACCCTATGTCAGAGACACTGAGAAGAAGCCCCAGTGTTCCCTCCATGCACTTTCAGTGTGGGTGCCTTCTCTACGTGGTTCCTGGTTTCACTGCGGCTCTGAAGAGAATGTTAGCAAAGAGGTAACCGGGACAGTGAAAACAGTACTCAAAGACAGGGAGAGCAAGCTCTCTCTTGGCACTTTGGATGTGGGACATACAGCGAGATGTTTGCTGCTTTTGCGTTTGGCTGTTGGGAGATTTACAGCACAAAGATATCTAGTTGATTTGAAGCAGTTCCGAGAAAGTCTAAACATAATCCCCACTTCTCCCTCCTGGCACTTTCCATGTGGGAGATATAGCAGGATGTATATTGGTTTTGAGGACAACTCAATGGACAGTGTAGGGAGAAAACCTCCTGGCTCCTTGAATGCCGTTTCTGGAGACACTGCGATCAATGTGGGAGATATGTCAAGATGTGTGTTGGTTTTGAGGACGGCTCTCTGGAGAGTCTTAGCAAAGAGGTCACACAGATAATCAGAGCAATTCTCAGAGACACTGAGAACAAGCTCCGCAATTCCCTCCTGGCACTTTCCCTGTAGGAGATACCGCAAGACGTTTCTGTATATTGGGCACAGCGCTCTGCACGGTGTTAGCAGAGACTTTCCCGGGACAGTGAAACCCTATGTCAGAGACACTGAGAAGAAGCCCCAATGTTCCCTCCAGGCACTTTCAGTGTGGGTGCTTTCTCCACGGGGTTCCTGGTTTCACTGCAGCTCTGAAGAGAATGTTAGCAAAGAGGTAACCGGGACAGTGAAAACAGTACTCAAAGACAGGGAGAGCAAGCTCTCTCTTGGCACTTTGGATGTGGGACATACAGCGAGATGTTTGCTGCTTTTGCGTTTGGCTGTTGGGAGATTTACAGCACAAAGATATCTAGTTGATTTGAAGCAGTTCCGAGAAAGTCTAAACATAATCCCCACTTCTCCCTCCTGGCACTTTCCATGTGGGAGATATAGCAGGATGTATATTGGTTTTGAGGACAACTCAATGGACAGTGGAGGGAGAAAACCTCCTGGCTCCTTGAATGCCGTTTCTGGAGACACTGCGATCAATGTGGGAGATATGTCAAGATGTGTGTTTGTTTTGAGGACGGCTCTCTGGAGCGTCTTAGCAAAGAGGTCACACAGATAATCAGAGCAATTCTCAGAGACACTGAGAACAAGCTCCGCAATTCCCTCCTGGCACTTTCCCTGTAGGAGATACCGCAAGACGTTTCTGTATATTGGGCACAGCGCTCTGCACGGTGTTAGCAGAGACTTTCCCGGGACAGTGAAACCCTATGTCAGAGACACTGAGAAGAAGCCCCAGTGTTCCCTCCAGGCACTTTCAGTGTGGGTGCCTTCTCTACGTGGTTCCTGGTTTCACTGCGGCTCTGAAGAGAATGTTAGCAAAGAGGTAACCGGGACAGTGAAAACAGTACTCAAAGACAGGGAGAGCAAGCTCTCTCTTGGCACTTTGGATGTGGGACATACAGCGAGATGTTTGCTGCTTTTGCGTTTGGCTGTTGGGAGATTTACAGCACAAAGATATCTAGTTGATTTGAAGCAGTTCCGAGAAAGTCTAAACATAATCCCCACTTCTCCCTCCTGGCACTTTCCATGTGGGAGATATAGCAGGATGTATATTGGTTTTGAGGACAACTCAATGGACAGTGTAGGGAGAAAACCTCCTGGCTCCTTGAATGCCGTTTCTGGAGACACTGCGATCAATGTGGGAGATATGTCAAGATGTGTGTTTGTTTTGAGGACAGCTCTCTGGAGAGTCTTAGCAAAGAGGTCACACAGATAATCAGAGCAATTCTCAGAGACACTGAGAACAAGCTCCGCAATTCCCTCCTGGCACTTTCCCTGTAGGAGATACCGCAAGACGTTTCTGTATATTGGGCACAGCGCTCTGCAGGGTGTTAGCAGAGACTTTCCCGGGACAGTGAAACCCTATGTCAGAGACACTGAGAAGAAGCCCCAGTGTTCCCTCCAGGCACTTTCAGTGTGGGTGCCTTCTCCACGTGGTTCCTGGTTTCACTGCGGCTCTGAAGAGAATGTTAGCAAAGAGGTAACCGGGACAGTGAAAACAGTACTCAAAGACAGGGAGAGCAAGCTCTCTCTTGGCACTTTGGATGTGGGACATACAGCGAGATGTTTGCTGCTTTTGCGTTTGGCTGTTGGGAGATTTACAGCACAAAGATATCTAGTTGATTTGAAGCAGTTCCGAGAAAGTCTAAACATAATCCCCACTTCTCCCTCCTGGCACTTTCCATGTGGGAGATATAGCAGGATGTATATTGGTTTTGAGGACAACTCAATGGACAGTGTAGGGAGAAAAGGTCCTGGCTCCTTGAATGCCGTTTCTGGAGACACTGCGATCAATGTGGGAGATATGTCAAGATGTGTGTTTGTTTTGAGGACGGCTCTCTGGAGAGTCTTAGCAAAGAGGTCACACAGATAATCAGAGCAATTCTCAGAGACACTGAGAACAAGCTCCGCAATTCCCTCCTGGCACTTTCCCTGTAGGAGATACCGCAAGACGTTTCTGTATATTGGGCACAGCGCTCTGCAGGGTGTTAGCAGAGACTTTCCCGGGACAGTGAAACCCTATGTCAGAGACACTGAGAAGAAGCCCCAGTGTTCCCTCCAGGCACTTTCAGTGTGGGTGCCTTCTCCACGTGGTTCCTGGTTTCACTGCGGCTCTGAAGAGAATGTTAGCAAAGAGGTAACCGGGACAGTGAAAACAGTACTCAAAGACAGGGAGAGCAAGCTCTCTCTTGGCACTTTGGATGTGGGACATACAGCGAGATGTTTGCTGCTTTTGCCTTTGGCTGTTGGGAGATTTACAGCACAAAGATATCTAGTTGATTTGAAGCAGTTCCGAGAAAGTCTAAACATAATCCCCACTTCTCCCTCCTGGCACTTTCCATGTGGGAGATATAGCAGGATGTATATTGGTTTTGAGGACAACTCAATGGACAGTGTACGGAGAAAAGGTCCTGGCTCCTTGAATGCCGTTTCTGGAGACACTGCGATCAATGTGGGAGATATGTCAAGATGTGTGTTTGTTTTGAGGACGGCTCTCTGGAGAGTCTTAGCAAAGAGGTCACACAGATAATCAGAGCAATTCTCAGAGACACTGAGAACAAGCTCCGCAATTCCCTCCTGGCACTTTCCCTGTAGGAGATACCGCAAGACGTTTCTGTATATTGGGCACAGCGCTCTGCACGGTGTTAGCAGAGACTTTCCCGGGACAGTGAAACCCTATGTCAGAGACACTGAGAAGAAGCCCCAATGTTCCCTCCAGGCACTTTCAGAGTGGGTGCTTTCTCCACGTGGTTCCTGGTTTCACTGCGGCTCTGAAGTGAATGTTAGCAAAGAGGTAACCGGGACAGTGAAAACAGTACTCAAAGACAGGGAGAGCAAGCTCTCTCTTGGCACTTTGGATGTGGGACATACAGCGAGATGTTTGCTGCTTTTGCGTTTGGCTGTTGGGAGATTTACAGCACAAAGATATCTAGTTGATTTGAAGCAGTTCCGAGAAAGTCTAAACATAATCCCCACTTCTCCCTCCTGGCACTTTCCATGTGGGAGATATAGCAGGATGTATATTGGTTTTGAGGACAACTCAATGGACAGTGTAGGGAGAAAAGGTCCTGGCTCCTTGAATGCCGTTTCTGGAGACACTGCGATCAATGTGGGAGATATGTCAAGATGTGTGTTTGTTTTGAGGACGGCTCTCTGGAGAGTCTTAGCAAAGAGGTCACACAGATAATCAGAGCAATTCTCAGAGACACTGAGAACAAGCTCCGCAATTCCCTCCTGGCACTTTCCCTGTAGGAGATACCGCAAGACGTTTCTGTATATTGGGCACAGCGCTCTGCACGGTGTTAGCAGAGACTTTCCCGGGACAGTGAAACCCTATGTCAGAGACACTGAGAAGAAGCCCCAATGTTCCCTCCAGACACTTTCAGTGTGGGTGCTTTCTCCACGTGGTTCCTGGTTTCACTGCAGCTCTGAAGAGAATGTTAGCAAAGAGGTAACCGGGACAGTGAAAACAGTACTCAAAGACAGGGAGAGCAAGCTCTCTCTTGGCACTTTGGATGTGGGACACACAGCGAGATGTTTGCTGCTTTTGCGTTTGGCTGTTGGGAGATTTACAGCACAAAGATATCTAGTTGATTTGAAGCAGTTCCGAGAAAGTCTAAACATAATCCCCACTTCTCCCTCCTGGCACTTTCCATGTGGGAGATATAGCAGGATGTATATTGGTTTTGAGGACAACTCAATGGACAGTGTAGGGAGAAAAGGTCCTGGCTCCTTGAATGCCGTTTCTGGAGACACTGCGATCAATGTGGGAGATATGTCAAGATGTGTGTTTGTTTTGAGGACGGCTCTCTGGAGCGTCTTAGCAAAGAGGTCACACAGATAATCAGAGCAATTCTCAGAGACACTGAGAACAAGCTCCGCAATTCCCTCCTGGCACTTTCCCTGTAGGAGATACCGCAAGACGTTTCTGTATATTGGGCACAGCGCTCTGCAGGGTGTTAGCAGAGACTTTCCCGGGACAGTGAAACCCTATGTCAGAGACACTGAGAAGAAGCCCCAGTGTTCCCTCCAGGCACTTTCAGTGTGGGTGCCTTCTCCACGTGGTTCCTGGTTTCACTGCGGCTCTGAAGAGAATGTTAGCAAAGAGGTAACCGGGACAGTGAAAACAGTACTCAAAGACAGGGAGAGCAAGCTCTCTCTTGGCACTTTGGATGTGGGACATACAGCGAGATGTTTGCTGCTTTTGCCTTTGGCTGTTGGGAGATTTACAGCACAAAGATATCTAGTTGATTTGAAGCAGTTCCGAGAAAGTCTAAACATAATCCCCACTTCTCCCTCCTGGCACTTTCCATGTGGGAGATATAGCAGGATGTATATTGGTTTTGAGGACAACTCAATGGACAGTGTACGGAGAAAAGGTCCTGGCTCCTTGAATGCCGTTTCTGGAGACACTGCGATCAATGTGGGAGATATGTCAAGATGTGTGTTTGTTTTGAGGACGGCTCTCTGGAGAGTCTTAGCAAAGAGGTCACACAGATAATCAGAGCAATTCTCAGAGACACTGAGAACAAGCTCCGCAATTCCCTCCTGGCACTTTCCCTGTAGGAGATACCGCAAGACGTTTCTGTATATTGGGCACAGCGCTCTGCACGGTGTTAGCAGAGACTTTCCCGGGACAGTGAAACCCTATGTCAGAGACACTGAGAAGAAGCCCCAATGTTCCCTCCAGGCACTTTCAGAGTGGGTGCTTTCTCCACGTGGTTCCTGGTTTCACTGCGGCTCTGAAGTGAATGTTAGCAAAGAGGTAACCGGGACAGTGAAAACAGTACTCAAAGACAGGGAGAGCAAGCTCTCTCTTGGCACTTTGGATGTGGGACATACAGCGAGATGTTTGCTGCTTTTGCGTTTGGCTGTTGGGAGATTTACAGCACAAAGATATCTAGTTGATTTGAAGCAGTTCCGAGAAAGTCTAAACATAATCCCCACTTCTCCCTCCTGGCACTTTCCATGTGGGAGATATAGCAGGATGTATATTGGTTTTGAGGACAACTCAATGGACAGTGTAGGGAGAAAAGGTCCTGGCTCCTTGAATGCCGTTTCTGGAGACACTGCGATCAATGTGGGAGATATGTCAAGATGTGTGTTTGTTTTGAGGACGGCTCTCTGGAGAGTCTTAGCAAAGAGGTCACACAGATAATCAGAGCAATTCTCAGAGACACTGAGAACAAGCTCCGCAATTCCCTCCTGGCACTTTCCCTGTAGGAGATACCGCAAGACGTTTCTGTATATTGGGCACAGCGCTCTGCACGGTGTTAGCAGAGACTTTCCCGGGACAGTGAAACCCTATGTCAGAGACACTGAGAAGAAGCCCCAATGTTCCCTCCAGACACTTTCAGTGTGGGTGCTTTCTCCACGTGGTTCCTGGTTTCACTGCAGCTCTGAAGAGAATGTTAGCAAAGAGGTAACCGGGACAGTGAAAACAGTACTCAAAGACAGGGAGAGCAAGCTCTCTCTTGGCACTTTGGATGTGGGACACACAGCGAGATGTTTGCTGCTTTTGCGTTTGGCTGTTGGGAGATTTACAGCACAAAGATATCTAGTTGATTTGAAGCAGTTCCGAGAAAGTCTAAACATAATCCCCACTTCTCCCTCCTGGCACTTTCCATGTGGGAGATATAGCAGGATGTATATTGGTTTTGAGGACAACTCAATGGACAGTGTAGGGAGAAAAGGTCCTGGCTCCTTGAATGCCGTTTCTGGAGACACTGCGATCAATGTGGGAGATATGTCAAGATGTGTGTTTGTTTTGAGGACGGCTCTCTGGAGCGTCTTAGCAAAGAGGTCACACAGATAATCAGAGCAATTCTCAGAGACACTGAGAACAAGCTCCGCAATTCCCTCCTGGCACTTTCCCTGTAGGAGATACCGCAAGACGTTTCTGTATATTGGGCACAGCGCTCTGCACGGTGTTAGCAGAGACTTTCCCGGGACAGTGAAACCCTATGTCAGAGACACTGAGAAGAAGCCCCAATGTTCCCTCCAGGCACTTTCAGAGTGGGTGCTTTCTCCACGTGGTTCCTGGTTTCACTGCGGCTCTGAAGTGAATGTTAGCAAAGAGGTAACCGGGACAGTGAAAACAGTACTCAAAGACAGGGAGAGCAAGCTCTCTCTTGGCACTTTGGATGTGGGACATACAGCGAGATGTTTGCTGCTTTTGCGTTTGGCTGTTGGGAGATTTACAGCACAAAGATATCTAGTTGATTTGAAGCAGTTCCGAGAAAGTCTAAACATAATCCCCACTTCTCCCTCCTGGCACTTTCCATGTGGGAGATATAGCAGGATGTATATTGGTTTTGAGGACAACTCAATGGACAGTGTAGGGAGAAAAGGTCCTGGCTCCTTGAATGCCGTTTCTGGAGACACTGCGATCAATGTGGGAGATATGTCAAGATGTGTGTTTGTTTTGAGGACGGCTCTCTGGAGAGTCTTAGCAAAGAGGTCACACAGATAATCAGAGCAATTCTCAGAGACACTGAGAACAAGCTCCGCAATTCCCTCCTGGCACTTTCCCTGTAGGAGATACCGCAAGACGTTTCTGTATATTGGGCACAGCGCTCTGCACGGTGTTAGCAGAGACTTTCCCGGGACAGTGAAACCCTATGTCAGAGACACTGAGAAGAAGCCCCAATGTTCCCTCCAGACACTTTCAGTGTGGGTGCTTTCTCCACGTGGTTCCTGGTTTCACTGCAGCTCTGAAGAGAATGTTAGCAAAGAGGTAACCGGGACAGTGAAAACAGTACTCAAAGACAGGGAGAGCAAGCTCTCTCTTGGCACTTTGGATGTGGGACACACAGCGAGATGTTTGCTGCTTTTGCGTTTGGCTGTTGGGAGATTTACAGCACAAAGATATCTAGTTGATTTGAAGCAGTTCCGAGAAAGTCTAAACATAATCCCCACTTCTCCCTCCTGGCACTTTCCATGTGGGAGATATAGCAGGATGTATATTGGTTTTGAGGACAACTCAATGGACAGTGTAGGGAGAAAAGGTCCTGGCTCCTTGAATGCCGTTTCTGGAGACACTGCGATCAATGTGGGAGATATGTCAAGATGTGTGTTTGTTTTGAGGACGGCTCTCTGGAGCGTCTTAGCAAAGAGGTCACACAGATAATCAGAGCAATTCTCAGAGACACTGAGAACAAGCTCCGCAATTCCCTCCTGGCACTTTCCCTGTAGGAGATACCGCAAGACGTTTCTGTATATTGGGCACAGCGCTCTGCACGGTGTTAGCAGAGACTTTCCCGGGACAGTGAAACCCTATGTCAGAGACACTGAGAAGAAGCCCCAATGTTCCCTCCAGGCACTTTCAGTGTGGGTGCTTTCTCCACGGGGTTCCTGGTTTCACTGCAGCTCTGAAGAGAATGTTAGCAAAGAGGTAACCGGGACAGTGAAAACAGTACTCAAAGACAGGGAGAGCAAGCTCTCTCTTGGCACTTTGGATGTGGGACATACAGCGAGATGTTTGCTGCTTTTGCGTTTGGCTGTTGGGAGATTTACAGCACAAAGATATCTAGTTGATTTGAAGCAGTTCCGAGAAAGTCTAAACATAATCCCCACTTCTCCCTCCTGGCACTTTCCATGTGGGAGATATAGCAGGATGTATATTGGTTTTGAGGACAACTCAATGGACAGTGTAGGGAGAAAAGGTCCTGGCTCCTTGAATGCCGTTTCTGGAGACACTGCGATCAATGTGGGAGATATGTCAAGATGTGTGTTTGTTTTGAGGACGGCTCTCTGGAGAGTCTTAGCAAAGAGGTCACACAGATAATCAGAGCAATTCTCAGAGACACTGAGAACAAGCTCCGCAATTCCCTCCTGGCACTTTCCCTGTAGGAGATACCGCAAGACGTTTCTGTATATTGGGCACAGCGCTCTGCACGGTGTTAGCAGAGACTTTCCCGGGACAGTGAAACCCTATGTCAGAGACACTGAGAAGAAGCCCCAATGCTCCCTCCAGACACTTTCAGTGTGGGTGCTTTCTCCACATGGTTCCTGGTTTCACTGCGGCTCTGAAGAGAATGTTAGCAAAGAGGTAACCGGGACAGTGAAAACAGTACTCAAAGACAGGGAGAGCAAGCTCTCTCTTGGCACTTTGGATGTGGGACATACAGCGAGATGTTTGCTGCTTTTGCGTTTGGCTGTTGGGAGATTTACAGCACAAAGATATCTAGTTGATTTGAAGCAGTTCCGAGAAAGTCTAAACATAATCCCCACTTCTCCCTCCTGGCACTTTCCATGTGGGAGATATAGCAGGATGTATATTGGTTTTGAGGACAACTCAATGGACAGTGTAGGGAGAAAACCTCCTGGCTCCTTGAATGCCGTTTCTGGAGACACTGCGATCAATGTGGGAGATATGTCAAGATGTGTGTTTGTTTTGAGGACGGCTCTCTGGAGAGTCTTAGCAAAGAGGTCACACAGATAATCAGAGCAATTCTCAGAGACACTGAGAACAAGCTCCGCAATTCCCTCCTGGCACTTTCCCTGTAGGAGATACCGCAAGACGTTTCTGTATATTGGGCACAGCGCTCTGCACGGTGTTAGCAGAGACTTTCCCGGGACAGTGAAACCCTATGTCAGAGACACTGAGAAGAAGCCCCAGTGTTCCCTCCAGGCACTTTCAGTGTGGGTGCCTTCTCTACGTGGTTCCTGGTTTCACTGCAGCTCTGAAGAGAATGTTAGCAAAGAGGTAACCGGGACAGTGAAAACAGTACTCAAAGACAGGGAGAGCAAGCTCTCTCTTGGCACTTTGGATGTGGGACATACAGCGAGATGTTTGCTGCTTTTGCGTTTGGCTGTTGGGAGATTTACAGCACAAAGATATCTAGTTGATTTGAAGCAGTTCCGAGAAAGTCTAAACATAATCCCCACTTCTCCCTCCTGGCACTTTCCATGTGGGAGATATAGCAGGATGTATATTGGTTTTGAGGACAACTCAATGGACAGTGTAGGGAGAAAACCTCCTGGCTCCTTGAATGCCGTTTCTGGAGACACTGCGATCAATGTGGGAGATATGTCAAGATGTGTGTTTGTTTTGAGGACGGCTCTCTGGAGAGTCTTAGCAAAGAGGTCACACAGATAATCAGAGCAATTCTCAGAGACACTGAGAACAAGCTCCGCAATTCCCTCCTGGCACTTTCCCTGTAGGAGATACCGCAAGACGTTTCTGTATATTGGGCACAGCGCTCTGCACGGTGTTAGCAGAGACTTTCCCGGGACAGTGAAACCCTATGTCAGAGACACTGAGAAGAAGCCCCAATGCTCCCTCCAGACACTTTCAGTGTGGGTGCTTTCTCCACGTGGTTCCTGGTTTCACTGCGGCTCTGAAGAGAATGTTAGCAAAGAGGTAACCGGGACAGTGAAAACAGTACTCAAAGACAGGGAGAGCAAGCTCTCTCTTGGCACTTTGGATGTGGGACATACAGCGAGATGTTTGCTGCTTTTGCGTTTGGCTGTTGGGAGATTTACAGCACAAAGATATCTAGTTGATTTGAAGCAGTTCCGAGAAAGTCTAAACATAATCCCCACTTCTCCCTCCTGGCACTTTCCATGTGGGAGATATAGCAGGATGTATATTGGTTTTGAGGACAACTCAATGGACAGTGTAGGGAGAAAACCTCCTGGCTCCTTGAATGCCGTTTCTGGAGACACTGCGATCAATGTGGGAGATATGTCAAGATGTGTGTTGGTTTTGAGGACGGCTCTCTGGAGAGTCTTAGCAAAGAGGTCACACAGATAATCAGAGCAATTCTCAGAGACACTGAGAACAAGCTCTGCAATTCCCTCCTGGCACTTTCCCTGTAGGAGATACCGCAAGACGTTTCTGTATATTGGGCACAGCGCTCTGCACGGTGTTAGCAGAGACTTTCCCGGGACAGTGAAACCCTATGTCAGAGACACTGAGAAGAAGCCCCAGTGTTCCCTCCAGGCACTTTCAGTGTGGGTGCCTTCTCTACGTGGTTCCTGGTTTCACTGCGGCTCTGAAGAGAATGTTAGCAAAGAGGTAACCGGGACAGTGAAAACAGTACTCAAAGACAGGGAGAGCAAGCTCTCTCTTGGCACTTTGGATGTGGGACATACAGCGAGATGTTTGCTGCTTTTGCGTTTGGCTGTTGGGAGATTTACAGCACAAAGATATCTAGTTGATTTGAAGCAGTTCCGAGAAAGTCTAAACATAATCCCCACTTCTCCCTCCTGGCACTTTCCATGTGGGAGATATAGCAGGATGTATATTGGTTTTGAGGACAACTCAATGGACAGTGTAGGGAGAAAACCTCCTGGCTCCTTGAATGCCGTTTCTGGAGACACTGCGATCAATGTGGGAGATATGTCAAGATGTGTGTTTGTTTTGAGGACGGCTCTCTGGAGAGTCTTAGCAAAGAGGTCACACAGATAATCAGAGCAATTCTCAGAGACACTGAGAACAAGCTCCGCAATTCCCTCCTGGCACTTTCCCTGTAGGAGATACCGCAAGACGTTTCTGTATATTGGGCACAGCGCTCTGCAGGGTGTTAGCAGAGACTTTCCCGGGACAGTGAAACCCTATGTCAGAGACACTGAGAAGAAGCCCCAGTGTTCCCTCCAGGCACTTTCAGTGTGGGTGCCTTCTCCACATGGTTCCTGGTTTCACTGCAGCTCTGAAGAGAATGTTAGCAAAGAGGTAACCGGGACAGTGAAAACAGTACTCAAAGACAGGGAGAGCAAGCTCTCTCTTGGCACTTTGGATGTGGGACATACAGCGAGATGTTTGCTGCTTTTGCGTTTGGCTGTTGGGAGATTTACAGCACAAAGATATCTAGTTGATTTGAAGCAGTTCCGAGAAAGTCTAAACATAATCCCCACTTCTCCCTCCTGGCACTTTCCATGTGGGAGATATAGCAGGATGTATATTGGTTTTGAGGACAACTCAATGGACAGTGTAGGGAGAAAAGGTCCTGGCTCCTTGAATGCCGTTTCTGGAGACACTGCGATCAATGTGGGAGATATGTCAAGATGTGTGTTTGTTTTGAGGACGGCTCTCTGGAGCGTCTTAGCAAAGAGGTCACACAGATAATCAGAGCAATTCTCAGAGACACTGAGAACAAGCTCCGCAATTCCCTCCTGGCACTTTCCCTGTAGGAGATTCCGCAAGACGTTTCTGTATATTGGGCACAGCGCTCTGCACGGTGTTAGCAGAGACTTTCCCGGGACAGTGAAACCCTATGTCAGAGACACTGAGAAGAAGCCCCAATGTTCCCTCCAGGCACTTTCAGAGTGGGTGCTTTCTCCACGTGGTTCCTGGTTTCACTGCGGCTCTGAAGAGAATGTTAGCAAAGAGGTAACCGGGACAGTGAAAACAGTACTCAAAGACAGGGAGAGCAAGCTCTCTCTTGGCACTTTGGATGTGGGACATACAGCGAGATGTTTGCTGCTTTTGCGTTTGGCTGTTGGGAGATTTACAGCACAAAGATATCTAGTTGATTTGAAGCAGTTCCGAGAAAGTCTAAACATAATCCCCACTTCTCCCTCCTGGCACTTTCCATGTGGGAGATATAGCAGGATGTATATTGGTTTTGAGGACAACTCAATGGACAGTGTAGGGAGAAAAGGTCCTGGCTCCTTGAATGCCGTTTCTGGAGACACTGCGATCAATGTGGGAGATATGTCAAGATGTGTGTTTGTTTTGAGGACGGCTCTCTGGAGCGTCTTAGCAAAGAGGTCACACAGATAATCAGAGCAATTCTCAGAGACACTGAGAACAAGCTCCGCAATTCCCTCCTGGCACTTTCCCTGTAGGAGATACCGCAAGACGTTTCTGTATATTGGGCACAGCGCTCTGCACGGTGTTAGCAGAGACTTTCCCGGGACAGTGAAACCCTATGTCAGAGACACTGAGAAGAAGCCCCAATGTTCCCTCCAGACACTTTCAGTGTGGGTGCTTTCTCCACGTGGTTCCTGGTTTCACTGCAGCTCTGAAGAGAATGTTAGCAAAGAGGTAACCGGGACAGTGAAAACAGTACTCAAAGACAGGGAGAGCAAGCTCTCTCTTGGCACTTTGGATGTGGGACATACAGCGAGATGTTTGCTGCTTTTGCGTTTGGCTGTTGGGAGATTTACAGCACAAAGATATCTAGTTGATTTGAAGCAGTTCCGAGAAAGTCTAAACATAATCCCCACTTCTCCCTCCTGGCATTTTCCATGTGGGAGATATAGCAGGATGTATATTGGTTTTGAGGACAACTCAATGGACAGTGTAGGGAGAAAACCTCCTGGCTCCTTGAATGCCGTTTCTGGAGACACTGCGATCAATGTGGGAGATATGTCAAGATGTGTGTTTGTTTTGAGGACGGCTCTCTGGAGAGTCTTAGCAAAGAGGTCACACAGATAATCAGAGCAATTCTCAGAGACACTGAGAACAAGCTCCGCAATTCCCTCCTGGCACTTTCCCTGTAGGAGATACCGCAAGACGTTTCTGTATATTGGGCACAGCGCTCTGCACGGTGTTAGCAGAGACTTTCCCGGGACAGTGAAACCCTATGTCAGAGACACTGAGAAGAAGCCCCAGTGTTCCCTCCAGGCACTTTCAGTGTGGGTGCCTTCTCTACGTGGTTCCTGGTTTCACTGCGGCTCTGAAGAGAATGTTAGCAAAGAGGTAACCGGGACAGTGAAAACAGTACTCAAAGACAGGGATAGCAAGCTCTCTCTTGGCACTTTGGATGTGGGACATACAGCGAGATGTTTGCTGCTTTTGCGTTTGGCTGTTGGGAGATTTACAGCACAAAGATATCTAGTTGATTTGAAGCAGTTCCGAGAAAGTCTAAACATAATCCCCACTTCTCCCTCCTGGCACTTTCCATGTGGGAGATATAGCAGGATGTATATTGGTTTTGAGGACAACTCAATGGACAGTGTAGGGAGAAAAGGTCCTGGCTCCTTGAATGCCGTTTCTGGAGACACTGCGATCAATGTGGGAGATATGTCAAGATGTGTGTTTGTTTTGAGGACGGCTCTCTGGAGAGTCTTAGCAAAGAGGTCACACAGATAATCAGAGCAATTCTCAGAGACACTGAGAACAAGCTCCGCAATTCCCTCCTGGCACTTTCCCTGTAGGAGATACCGCAAGACGTTTCTGTATATTGGGCACAGCGCTCTGCACGGTGTTAGCAGAGACTTTCCCGGGACAGTGAAACCCTATGTCAGAGACACTGAGAAGAAGCCCCAATGCTCCCTCCAGACACTTTCAGTGTGGGTGCTTTCTCCACGTGGTTCCTGGTTTCACTGCGGCTCTGAAGAGAATGTTAGCAAAGAGGTAACCGGGACAGTGAAAACAGTACTCAAAGACAGGGAGAGCAAGCTCTCTCTTGGCACTTTGGATGTGGGACATACAGCGAGATGTTTGCTGCTTTTGCGTTTGGCTGTTGGGAGATTTACAGCACAAAGATATCTAGTTGATTTGAAGCAGTTCCGAGAAAGTCTAAACATAATCCCCACTTCTCCCTCCTGGCACTTTCCATGTGGGAGATATAGCAGGATGTATATTGGTTTTGAGGACAACTCAATGGACAGTGTAGGGAGAAAACCTCCTGGCTCCTTGAATGCCGTTTCTGGAGACACTGCGATCAATGTGGGAGATATGTCAAGATGTGTGTTTGTTTTGAGGACGGCTCTCTGGAGAGTCTTAGCAAAGAGGTCACACAGATAATCAGAGCAATTCTCAGAGACACTGAGAACAAGCTCCGCAATTCCCTCCTGGCACTTTCCCTGTAGGAGATACCGCAAGACGTTTCTGTATATTGGGCACAGCGCTCTGCACGGTGTTAGCAGAGACTTTCCCGGGACAGTGAAACCCTATGTCAGAGACACTGAGAAGAAGCCCCAGTGTTCCCTCCAGGCACTTTCAGTGTGGGTGCCTTCTCTACGTGGTTCCTGGTTTCACTGCGGCTCTGAAGAGAATGTTAGCAAAGAGGTAACCGGGACAGTGAAAACAGTACTCAAAGACAGGGATAGCAAGCTCTCTCTTGGCACTTTGGATGTGGGACATACAGCGAGATGTTTGCTGCTTTTGCGTTTGGCTGTTGGGAGATTTACAGCACAAAGATATCTAGTTGATTTGAAGCAGTTCCGAGAAAGTCTAAACATAATCCCCACTTCTCCCTCCTGGCACTTTCCATGTGGGAGATATAGCAGGATGTATATTGGTTTTGAGGACAACTCAATGGACAGTGTAGGGAGAAAAGGTCCTGGCTCCTTGAATGCCGTTTCTGGAGACACTGCGATCAATGTGGGAGATATGTCAAGATGTGTGTTTGTTTTGAGGACGGCTCTCTGGAGAGTCTTAGCAAAGAGGTCACACAGATAATCAGAGCAATTCTCAGAGACACTGAGAACAAGCTCCGCAATTCCCTCCTGGCACTTTCCCTGTAGGAGATACCGCAAGACGTTTCTGTATATTGGGCACAGCGCTCTGCACGGTGTTAGCAGAGACTTTCCCGGGACAGTGAAACCCTATGTCAGAGACACTGAGAAGAAGCCCCAATGCTCCCTCCAGACACTTTCAGTGTGGGTGCTTTCTCCACGTGGTTCCTGGTTTCACTGCGGCTCTGAAGAGAATGTTAGCAAAGAGGTAACCGGGACAGTGAAAACAGTACTCAAAGACAGGGAGAGCAAGCTCTCTCTTGGCACTTTGGATGTGGGACATACAGCGAGATGTTTGCTGCTTTTGCGTTTGGCTGTTGGGAGATTTACAGCACAAAGATATCTAGTTGATTTGAAGCAGTTCCGAGAAAGTCTAAACATAATCCCCACTTCTCCCTCCTGGCACTTTCCATGTGGGAGATATAGCAGGATGTATATTGGTTTTGAGGACAACTCAATGGACAGTGTAGGGAGAAAACCTCCTGGCTCCTTGAATGCCGTTTCTGGAGACACTGCGATCAATGTGGGAGATATGTCAAGATGTGTGTTGGTTTTGAGGACGGCTCTCTGGAGAGTCTTAGCAAAGAGGTCACACAGATAATCAGAGCAATTCTCAGAGACACTGAGAACAAGCTCTGCAATTCCCTCCTGGCACTTTCCCTGTAGGAGATACCGCAAGACGTTTCTGTATATTGGGCACAGCGCTCTGCACGGTGTTAGCAGAGACTTTCCCGGGACAGTGAAACCCTATGTCAGAGACACTGAGAAGAAGCCCCAGTGTTCCCTCCAGGCACTTTCAGTGTGGGTGCCTTCTCTACGTGGTTCCTGGTTTCACTGCGGCTCTGAAGAGAATGTTAGCAAAGAGGTAACCGGGACAGTGAAAACAGTACTCAAAGACAGGGAGAGCAAGCTCTCTCTTGGCACTTTGGATGTGGGACATACAGCGAGATGTTTGCTGCTTTTGCGTTTGACTGTTGGGAGATTTACAGCACAAAGATATCTAGTTGATTTGAAGCAGTTCCGAGAAAGTCTAAACATAATCCCCACTTCTCCCTCCTGGCACTTTCCATGTGGGAGATATAGCAGGATGTATATTGGTTTTGAGGACAACTCAATGGACAGTGTAGGGAGAAAACCTCCTGGCTCCTTGAATGCCGTTTCTGGAGACACTGCGATCAATGTGGGAGATATGTCAAGATGTGTGTTTGTTTTGAGGACGGCTCTCTGGAGAGTCTTAGCAAAGAGGTCACACAGATAATCAGAGCAATTCTCAGAGACACTGAGAACAAGCTCCGCAATTCCCTCCTGGCACTTTCCCTGTAGGAGATACCGCAAGACGTTTCTGTATATTGGGCACAGCGCTCTGCAGGGTGTTAGCAGAGACTTTCCCGGGACAGTGAAACCCTATGTCAGAGACACTGAGAAGAAGCCCCAGTGTTCCCTCCAGGCACTTTCAGTGTGGGTGCCTTCTCCACGTGGTTCCTGGTTTCACTGCAGCTCTGAAGAGAATGTTAGCAAAGAGGTAACCGGGACAGTGAAAACAGTACTCAAAGACAGGGAGAGCAAGCTCTCTCTTGGCACTTTGGATGTGGGACATACAGCGAGATGTTTGCTGCTTTTGCGTTTGGCTGTTGGGAGATTTACAGCACAAAGATATCTAGTTGATTTGAAGCAGTTCCGAGAAAGTCTAAACATAATCCCCACTTCTCCCTCCTGGCACTTTCCATGTGGGAGATATAGCAGGATGTATATTGGTTTTGAGGACAACTCAATGGACAGTGTAGGGAGAAAAGGTCCTGGCTCCTTGAATGCCGTTTCTGGAGACACTGCGATCAATGTGGGAGATATGTCAAGATGTGTGTTTGTTTTGAGGACGGCTCTCTGGAGCGTCTTAGCAAAGAGGTCACACAGATAATCAGAGCAATTCTCAGAGACACTGAGAACAAGCTCCGCAATTCCCTCCTGGCACTTTCCCTGTAGGAGATTCCGCAAGACGTTTCTGTATATTGGGCACAGCGCTCTGCACGGTGTTAGCAGAGACTTTCCCGGGACAGTGAAACCCTATGTCAGAGACACTGAGAAGAAGCCCCAATGTTCCCTCCAGGCACTTTCAGAGTGGGTGCTTTCTCCACGTGGTTCCTGGTTTCACTGCGGCTCTGAAGAGAATGTTAGCAAAGAGGTAACCGGGACAGTGAAAACAGTACTCAAAGACAGGGAGAGCAAGCTCTCTCTTGGCACTTTGGATGTGGGACATACAGCGAGATGTTTGCTGCTTTTGCGTTTGGCTGTTGGGAGATTTACAGCACAAAGATATCTAGTTGATTTGAAGCAGTTCCGAGAAAGTCTAAACATAATCCCCACTTCTCCCTCCTGGCACTTTCCATGTGGGAGATATAGCAGGATGTATATTGGTTTTGAGGACAACTCAATGGACAGTGTAGGGAGAAAAGGTCCTGGCTCCTTGAATGCCGTTTCTGGAGACACTGCGATCAATGTGGGAGATATGTCAAGATGTGTGTTTGTTTTGAGGACGGCTCTCTGGAGCGTCTTAGCAAAGAGGTCACACAGATAATCAGAGCAATTCTCAGAGACACTGAGAACAAGCTCCGCAATTCCCTCCTGGCACTTTCCCTGTAGGAGATACCGCAAGACGTTTCTGTATATTGGGCACAGCGCTCTGCACGGTGTTAGCAGAGACTTTCCCGGGACAGTGAAACCCTATGTCAGAGACACTGAGAAGAAGCCCCAATGTTCCCTCCAGACACTTTCAGTGTGGGTGCTTTCTCCACGTGGTTCCTGGTTTCACTGCAGCTCTGAAGAGAATGTTAGCAAAGAGGTAACCGGGACAGTGAAAACAGTACTCAAAGACAGGGAGAGCAAGCTCTCTCTTGGCACTTTGGATGTGGGACATACAGCGAGATGTTTGCTGCTTTTGCGTTTGGCTGTTGGGAGATTTACAGCACAAAGATATCTAGTTGATTTGAAGCAGTTCCGAGAAAGTCTAAACATAATCCCCACTTCTCCCTCCTGGCATTTTCCATGTGGGAGATATAGCAGGATGTATATTGGTTTTGAGGACAACTCAATGGACAGTGTAGGGAGAAAACCTCCTGGCTCCTTGAATGCCGTTTCTGGAGACACTGCGATCAATGTGGGAGATATGTCAAGATGTGTGTTTGTTTTGAGGACGGCTCTCTGGAGAGTCTTAGCAAAGAGGTCACACAGATAATCAGAGCAATTCTCAGAGACACTGAGAACAAGCTCCGCAATTCCCTCCTGGCACTTTCCCTGTAGGAGATACCGCAAGACGTTTCTGTATATTGGGCACAGCGCTCTGCACGGTGTTAGCAGAGACTTTCCCGGGACAGTGAAACCCTATGTCAGAGACACTGAGAAGAAGCCCCAGTGTTCCCTCCAGGCACTTTCAGTGTGGGTGCCTTCTCTACGTGGTTCCTGGTTTCACTGCGGCTCTGAAGAGAATGTTAGCAAAGAGGTAACCGGGACAGTGAAAACAGTACTCAAAGACAGGGATAGCAAGCTCTCTCTTGGCACTTTGGATGTGGGACATACAGCGAGATGTTTGCTGCTTTTGCGTTTGGCTGTTGGGAGATTTACAGCACAAAGATATCTAGTTGATTTGAAGCAGTTCCGAGAAAGTCTAAACATAATCCCCACTTCTCCCTCCTGGCACTTTCCATGTGGGAGATATAGCAGGATGTATATTGGTTTTGAGGACAACTCAATGGACAGTGTAGGGAGAAAAGGTCCTGGCTCCTTGAATGCCGTTTCTGGAGACACTGCGATCAATGTGGGAGATATGTCAAGATGTGTGTTTGTTTTGAGGACGGCTCTCTGGAGAGTCTTAGCAAAGAGGTCACACAGATAATCAGAGCAATTCTCAGAGACACTGAGAACAAGCTCCGCAATTCCCTCCTGGCACTTTCCCTGTAGGAGATACCGCAAGACGTTTCTGTATATTGGGCACAGCGCTCTGCACGGTGTTAGCAGAGACTTTCCCGGGACAGTGAAACCCTATGTCAGAGACACTGAGAAGAAGCCCCAATGCTCCCTCCAGACACTTTCAGTGTGGGTGCTTTCTCCACGTGGTTCCTGGTTTCACTGCGGCTCTGAAGAGAATGTTAGCAAAGAGGTAACCGGGACAGTGAAAACAGTACTCAAAGACAGGGAGAGCAAGCTCTCTCTTGGCACTTTGGATGTGGGACATACAGCGAGATGTTTGCTGCTTTTGCGTTTGGCTGTTGGGAGATTTACAGCACAAAGATATCTAGTTGATTTGAAGCAGTTCCGAGAAAGTCTAAACATAATCCCCACTTCTCCCTCCTGGCACTTTCCATGTGGGAGATATAGCAGGATGTATATTGGTTTTGAGGACAACTCAATGGACAGTGTAGGGAGAAAACCTCCTGGCTCCTTGAATGCCATTTCTGGAGACACTGCGATCAATGTGGGAGATATGTCAAGATGTGTGTTTGTTTTGAGGACGGCTCTCTGGAGCGTCTTAGCAAAGAGGTCACACAGATAATCAGAGCAATTCTCAGAGACACTGAGAACAAGCTCCGCAATTCCCTCCTGGCACTTTCCCTGTAGGAGATACCGCAAGACGTTTCTGTATATTGGGCACAGCGCTCTGCACGGTGTTAGCAGAGACTTTCCCGGGACAGTGAAACCCTATGTCAGAGACACTGAGAAGAAGCCCCAATGTTCCCTCCAGACACTTTCAGTGTGGGTGCTTTCTCCACGTGGTTCCTGGTTTCACTGCAGCTCTGAAGAGAATGTTAGCAAAGAGGTAACCGGGACAGTGAAAACAGTACTCAAAGACAGGGAGAGCAAGCTCTCTCTTGGCACTTTGGATGTGGGACATACAGCGAGATGTTTGCTGCTTTTGCGTTTGGCTGTTGGGAGATTTACAGCACAAAGATATCTAGTTGATTTGAAGCAGTTCCGAGAAAGTCTAAACATAATCCCCACTTCTCCCTCCTGGCATTTTCCATGTGGGAGATATAGCAGGATGTATATTGGTTTTGAGGACAACTCAATGGACAGTGTAGGGAGAAAACCTCCTGGCTCCTTGAATGCCGTTTCTGGAGACACTGCGATCAATGTGGGAGATATGTCAAGATGTGTGTTTGTTTTGAGGACGGCTCTCTGGAGAGTCTTAGCAAAGAGGTCACACAGATAATCAGAGCAATTCTCAGAGACACTGAGAACAAGCTCCGCAATTCCCTCCTGGCACTTTCCCTGTAGGAGATACCGCAAGACGTTTCTGTATATTGGGCACAGCGCTCTGCACGGTGTTAGCAGAGACTTTCCCGGGACAGTGAAACCCTATGTCAGAGACACTGAGAAGAAGCCCCAATGCTCCCTCCAGACACTTTCAGTGTGGGTGCCTTCTCCACGTGGTTCCTGGTTTCACTGCGGCTCTGAAGAGAATGTTAGCAAAGAGGTAACCGGGACAGTGAAAACAGTACTCAAAGACAGGGAGAGCAAGCTCTCTCTTGGCACTTTGGATGTGGGACATACAGCGAGATGTTTGCTGCTTTTGCGTTTGGCTGTTGGGAGATTTACAGCACAAAGATATCTAGTTGATTTGAAGCAGTTCCGAGAAAGTCTAAACATAATCCCCACTTCTCCCTCCTGGCACTTTCCATGTGGGAGATATAGCAGGATGTATATTGGTTTTGAGGACAACTCAATGGACAGTGTAGGGAGAAAAGGTCCTGGCTCCTTGAATGCCGTTTCTGGAGACACTGCGATCAATGTGGGAGATATGTCAAGATGTGTGTTTGTTTTGAGGACGGCTCTCTGGAGAGTCTTAGCAAAGAGGTCACACAGATAATCAGAGCAATTCTCAGAGACACTGAGAACAAGCTCCGCAATTCCCTCCTGGCACTTTCCCTGTAGGAGATACCGCAAGACGTTTCTGTATATTGGGCACAGCGCTCTGCACGGTGTTAGCAGAGACTTTCCCGGGACAGTGAAACCCTATGTCAGAGACACTGAGAAGAAGCCCCAATGTTCCCTCCAGGCACTTTCAGAGTGGGTGCTTTCTCCACGTGGTTCCTGGTTTCACTGCGGCTCTGAAGAGAATGTTAGCAAAGAGGTAACCGGGACAGTGAAAACAGTACTCAAAGACAGGGAGAGCAAGCTCTCTCTTGGCACTTTGGATGTGGGACATTCAGCGAGATGTTTGCTGCTTTTGCGTTTGGCTGTTGGGAGATTTACAGCACAAAGATATCTAGTTGATTTGAAGCAGTTCCGAGAAAGTCTAAACATAATCCCCACTTCTCCCTCCTGGCACTTTCCATGTGGGAGATATAGCAGGATGTATATTGGTTTTGAGGACAACTCAATGGACAGTGTAGGGAGAAAAGGTCCTGGCTCCTTGAATGCCGTTTCTGGAGACACTGCGATCAATGTGGGAGATATGTCAAGATGTGCGTTTGTTTTGAGGACGGCTCTCTGGAGAGTCTTAGCAAAGAGGTCACACAGATAATCAGAGCAATTCTCAGAGACACTGAGAACAAGCTCCGCAATTCCCTCCTGGCACTTTCCCTGTAGGAGATACCGCAAGACGTTTCTGTATATTGGGCACAGCGCTCTGCACGGTGTTAGCAGAGACTTTCCCGGGACAGTGAAACCCTATGTCAGAGACACTGAGAAGAAGCCCCAATGTTCCCTCCAGACACTTTCAGTGTGGGTGCTTTCTCCACGTGGTTCCTGGTTTCACTGCAGCTCTGAAGAGAATGTTAGCAAAGAGGTAACCGGGACAGTGAAAACAGTACTCAAAGACAGGGAGAGCAAGCTCTCTCTTGGCACTTTGGATGTGGGACACACAGCGAGATGTTTGCTGGTTTTGCGTTTGGCTGTTGGGAGATTTACAGCACAAAGATATCTAGTTGATTTGAAGCAGTTCCGAGAAAGTCTAAACATAATCCCCACTTCTCCCTCCTGGCACTTTCCATGTGGGAGATATAGCAGGATGTATATTGGTTTTGAGGACAACTCAATGGACAGTGTAGGGAGAAAAGGTCCTGGCTCCTTGAATGCCGTTTCTGGAGACACTGCGATCAATGTGGGAGATATGTCAAGATGTGTGTTTGTTTTGAGGACGGCTCTCTGGAGCGTCTTAGCAAAGAGGTCACACAGATAATCAGAGCAATTCTCAGAGACACTGAGAACAAGCTCCGCAATTCCCTCCTGGCACTTTCCCTGTAGGAGATACCGCAAGACGTTTCTGTATATTGGGCACAGCGCTCTGCACGGTGTTAGCAGAGACTTTCCCGGGACAGTGAAACCCTATGTCAGAGACACTGAGAAGAAGCCCCAATGTTCCCTCCAGGCACTTTCAGTGTGGGTGCTTTCTCCACGGGGTTCCTGGTTTCACTGCAGCTCTGAAGAGAATGTTAGCAAAGAGGTAACCGGGACAGTGAAAACAGTACTCAAAGACAGGGAGAGCAAGCTCTCTCTTGGCACTTTGGATGTGGGACATACAGCGAGATGTTTGCTGCTTTTGCGTTTGGCTGTTGGGAGATTTACAGCACAAAGATATCTAGTTGATTTGAAGCAGTTCCGAGAAAGTCTAAACATAATCCCCACTTCTCCCTCCTGGCACTTTCCATGTGGGAGATATAGCAGGATGTATATTGGTTTTGAGGACAACTCAATGGACAGTGTAGGGAGAAAAGGTCCTGGCTCCTTGAATGCCGTTTCTGGAGACACTGCGATCAATGTGGGAGATATGTCAAGATGTGTGTTTGTTTTGAGGACGGCTCTCTGGAGAGTCTTAGCAAAGAGGTCACACAGATAATCAGAGCAATTCTCAGAGACACTGAGAACAAGCTCCGCAATTCCCTCCTGGCACTTTCCCTGTAGGAGATACCGCAAGACGTTTCTGTATATTGGGCACAGCGCTCTGCACGGTGTTAGCAGAGACTTTCCCGGGACAGTGAAACCCTATGTCAGAGACACTGAGAAGAAGCCCCAGTGTTCCCTCCAGGCACTTTCAGTGTGGGTGCCTTCTCTACGTGGTTCCTGGTTTCACTGCGGCTCTGAAGAGAATGTTAGCAAAGAGGTAACCGGGACAGTGAAAACAGTACTCAAAGACAGGGATAGCAAGCTCTCTCTTGGCACTTTGGATGTGGGACATACAGCGAGATGTTTGCTGCTTTTGCGTTTGGCTGTTGGGAGATTTACAGCACAAAGATATCTAGTTGATTTGAAGCAGTTCCGAGAAAGTCTAAACATAATCCCCACTTCTCCCTCCTGGCACTTTCCATGTGGGAGATATAGCAGGATGTATATTGGTTTTGAGGACAACTCAATGGACAGTGTAGGGAGAAAAGGTCCTGGCTCCTTGAATGCCGTTTCTGGAGACACTGCGATCAATGTGGGAGATATGTCAAGATGTGTGTTTGTTTTGAGGACGGCTCTCTGGAGAGTCTTAGCAAAGAGGTCACACAGATAATCAGAGCAATTCTCAGAGACACTGAGAACAAGCTCCGCAATTCCCTCCTGGCACTTTCCCTGTA
This sequence comes from Larus michahellis, assembly GCF_964199755.1. NCBI lineage: Eukaryota > Metazoa > Chordata > Aves > Charadriiformes > Laridae > Larus > Larus michahellis. The sequence continues at coordinate 41,067 of NW_027435896.1, forward strand.
GGAGATACCGCAAGACGTTTCTGTATATTGGGCACAGCGCTCTGCACGGTGTTAGCAGAGACTTTCCCGGGACAGTGAAACCCTATGTCAGAGACACTGAGAAGAAGCCCCAATGCTCCCTCCAGACACTTTCAGTGTGGGTGCTTTCTCCATGTGGTTCCTGGTTTCACTGCGGCTCTGAAGAGAATGTTAGCAAAGAGGTAACCGGGACAGTGAAAACAGTACTCAAAGACAGGGAGAGCAAGCTCTCTCTTGGCACTTTGGATGTGGGACATACAGCGAGATGTTTGCTGCTTTTGCGTTTGGCTGTTGGGAGATTTACAGCACAAAGATATCTAGTTGATTTGAAGCAGTTCCGAGAAAGTCTAAACATAATCCCCACTTCTCCCTCCTGGCACTTTCCATGTGGGAGATATAGCAGGATGTATATTGGTTTTGAGGACAACTCAATGGACAGTGTAGGGAGAAAAGGTCCTGGCTCCTTGAATGCCGTTTCTGGAGACACTGCGATCAATGTGGGAGATATGTCAAGATGTGTGTTGGTTTTGAGGACGGCTCTCTGGAGAGTCTTAGCAAAGAGGTCACACAGATAATCAGAGCAATTCTCAGAGACACTGAGAACAAGCTCCGCAATTCCCTCCTGGCACTTTCCCTGTAGGAGATACCGCAAGACGTTTCTGTATATTGGGCACAGCGCTCTGCACGGTGTTAGCAGAGACTTTCCCGGGACAGTGAAACCCTATGTCAGAGACACTGAGAAGAAGCCCCAATGTTCCCTCCAGGCACTTTCAGTGTGGGTGCTTTCTCCACGTGGTTCCTGGTTTCACTGCAGCTCTGAAGAGAATGTTAGCAAAGAGGTAACCGGGACAGTGAAAACAGTACTCAAAGACAGGGAGAGCAAGCTCTCTCTTGGCACTTTGGATGTGGGACATACAGCGAGATGTTTGCTGCTTTTGCGTTTGGCTGTTGGGAGATTTACAGCACAAAGATATCTAGTTGATTTGAAGCAGTTCCGAGAAAGTCTAAACATAATCCCCACTTCTCCCTCCTGGCACTTTCCATGTGGGAGATATAGCAGGATGTATATTGGTTTTGAGGACAACTCAATGGACAGTGTAGGGAGAAAAGGTCCTGGCTCCTTGAATGCCGTTTCTGGAGACACTGCGATCAATGTGGGAGATATGTCAAGATGTGTGTTTGTTTTGAGGACGGCTCTCTGGAGAGTCTTAGCAAAGAGGTCACACAGATAATCAGAGCAATTCTCAGAGACACTGAGAACAAGCTCCGCAATTCCCTCCTGGCACTTTCCCTGTAGGAGATACCGCAAGACGTTTCTGTATATTGGGCACAGCGCTCTGCACGGTGTTAGCAGAGACTTTCCCGGGACAGTGAAACCCTATGTCAGAGACACTGAGAAGAAGCCCCAATGTTCCCTCCAGACACTTTCAGTGTGGGTGCTTTCTCCACGTGGTTCCTGGTTTCACTGCAGCTCTGAAGAGAATGTTAGCAAAGAGGTAACCGGGACAGTGAAAACAGTACTCAAAGACAGGGAGAGCAAGCTCTCTCTTGGCACTTTGGATGTGGGACATACAGCGAGATGTTTGCTGCTTTTGCGTTTGGCTGTTGGGAGATTTACAGCACAAAGATATCTAGTTGATTTGAAGCAGTTCCGAGAAAGTCTAAACATAATCCCCACTTCTCCCTCTTGGCACTTTCCATGTGGGAGATATAGCAGGATGTATATTGGTTTTGAGGACAACTCAATGGACAGTGTAGGGAGAAAAGGTCCTGGCTCCTTGAATGCCGTTTCTGGAGACACTGCGATCAATGTGGGAGATATGTCAAGATGTGTGTTTGTTTTGAGGACGGCTCTCTGGAGCGTCTTAGCAAAGAGGTCACACAGATAATCAGAGCAATTCTCAGAGACACTGAGAACAAGCTCTGCAATTCCCTCCTGGCACTTTCCCTGTAGGAGATACCGCAAGACGTTTCTGTATATTGGGCACAGCGCTCTGCACGGTGTTAGCAGAGACTTTCCCGGGACAGTGAAACCCTATGTCAGAGACACTGAGAAGAAGCCCCAATGTTCCCTCCAGGCACTTTCAGTGTGGGTGCCTTCTCCACGTGGTTCCTGGTTTCACTGCGGCTCTGAAGAGAATGTTAGCAAAGAGGTAACCGGGACAGTGAAAACAGTACTCAAAGACAGGGAGAGCAAGCTCTCTCTTGGCACTTTGGATGTGGGACATACAGCGAGATGTTTGCTGCTTTTGCGTTTGGCTGTTGGGAGATTTACAGCACAAAGATATCTAGTTGATTTGAAGCAGTTCCGAGAAAGTCTAAACATAATCCCCACTTCTCCCTCCTGGCACTTTCCATGTGGGAGATATAGCAGGATGTATATTGGTTTTGAGGACAACTCAATGGACAGTGTAGGGAGAAAACCTCCTGGCTCCTTGAATGCCGTTTCTGGAGACACTGCGATCAATGTGGGAGATATGTCAAGATGTGTGTTTGTTTTGAGGACGGCTCTCTGGAGAGTCTTAGCAAAGAGGTCACACAGATAATCAGAGCAATTCTCAGAGACACTGAGAACAAGCTCCGCAATTCCCTCCTGGCACTTTCCCTGTAGGAGATACCGCAAGACGTTTCTGTATATTGGGCACAGCGCTCTGCAGGGTGTTAGCAGAGACTTTCCCGGGACAGTGAAACCCTATGTCAGAGACACTGAGAAGAAGCCCCAATGTTCCCTCCAGGCACTTTCAGTGTGGGTGCTTTCTCCACGTGGTTCCTGGTTTCACTGCAGCTCTGAAGAGAATGTTAGCAAAGAGGTAACCGGGACAGTGAAAACAGTACTCAAAGACAGGGAGAGCAAGCTCTCTCTTGGCACTTTGGATGTGGGACATACAGCGAGATGTTTGCTGCTTTTGCGTTTGGCTGTTGAGAGATTTACAGCGCAAAGATATCTAGTTGATTTGAAGCAGTTCCGAGAAAGTCTAAACATAATCCCCACTTCTCCCTCCTGGCACTTTCCATGTGGGAGATATAGCAGGATGTATATTGGTTTTGAGGACAACTCAATGGACAGTGTAGGGAGAAAAGGTCCTGGCTCCTTGAATGCCGTTTCTGGAGACACTGCGATCAATGTGGGAGATATGTCAAGATGTGTGTTGGTTTTGAGGACGGCTCTCTGGAGAGTCTTAGCAAAGAGGTCACACAGATAATCAGAGCAATTCTCAGAGACACTGAGAACAAGCTCCGCAATTCCCTCCTGGCACTTTCCCTGTAGGAGATACCGCAAGACGTTTCTGTATATTGGGCACAGCGCTCTGCACGGTGTTAGCAGAGACTTTCCCGGGACAGTGAAACCCTATGTCAGAGACACTGAGAAGAAGCCCCAATGTTCCCTCCAGACACTTTCAGTGTGGGTGCTTTCTCCACGTGGTTCCTGGTTTCACTGCAGCTCTGAAGAGAATGTTAGCAAAGAGGTAACCGGGACAGTGAAAACAGTACTCAAAGACAGGGAGAGCAAGCTCTCTCTTGGCACTTTGGATGTGGGACATACAGCGAGATGTTTGCTGCTTTTGCGTTTGGCTGTTGGGAGATTTACAGCACAAAGATATCTAGTTGATTTGAAGCAGTTCCGAGAAAGTCTAAACATAATCCCCACTTCTCCCTCTTGGCACTTTCCATGTGGGAGATATAGCAGGATGTATATTGGTTTTGAGGACAACTCAATGGACAGTGTAGGGAGAAAAGATCCTGGCTCCTTGAATGCCGTTTCTGGAGACACTGCGATCAATGTGGGAGATATGTCAAGATGTGTGTTTGTTTTGAGGACGGCTCTCTGGAGCGTCTTAGCAAAGAGGTCACACAGATAATCAGAGCAATTCTCAGAGACACTGAGAACAAGCTCTGCAATTCCCTCCTGGCACTTTCCCTGTAGGAGATACCGCAAGACGTTTCTGTATATTGGGCACAGCGCTCTGCACGGTGTTAGCAGAGACTTTCCCGGGACAGTGAAACCCTATGTCAGAGACACTGAGAAGAAGCCCCAATGTTCCCTCCAGACACTTTCAGTGTGGGTGCTTTCTCCACGTGGTTCCTGGTTTCACTGCAGCTCTGAAGAGAATGTTAGCAAAGAGGTAACCGGGACAGTGAAAACAGTACTCAAAGACAGGGAGAGCAAGCTCTCTCTTGGCACTTTGGATGTGGGACATACAGCGAGATGTTTGCTGCTTTTGCGTTTGGCTGTTGGGAGATTTACAGCACAAAGATATCTAGTTGATTTGAAGCAGTTCCGAGAAAGTCTAGACATAATCCCCACTTCTCCCTCCTGGCACTTTCCATGTGGGAGATATAGCAGGATGTATATTGGTTTTGAGGACAACTCAATGGACAGTGTAGGGAGAAAAGGTCCTGGCTCCTTGAATGCCGTTTCTGGAGACACTGCGATCAATGTGGGAGATATGTCAAGATGTGTGTTTGTTTTGAGGACGGCTCTCTGGAGAGTCTTAGCAAAGAGGTCACACAGATAATCAGAGCAATTCTCAGAGACACTGAGAACAAGCTCCGCAATTCCCTCCTGGCACTTTCCCTGTAGGAGATACCGCAAGACGTTTCTGTATATTGGGCACAGCGCTCTGCAGGGTGTTAGCAGAGACTTTCCCGGGACAGTGAAACCCTATGTCAGAGACACTGAGAAGAAGCCCCAATGTTCCCTCCAGGCACTTTCCGTGTGGGTGCTTTCTCCACGTGGTTCCTGGTTTCACTGCAGCTCTGAAGAGAATGTTAGCAAAGAGGTAACCGGGACAGTGAAAACAGTACTCAAAGACAGGGAGAGCAAGCTCTCTCTTGGCACTTTGGATGTGGGACATACAGCGAGATGTTTGCTGCTTTTGCGTTTGGCTGTTGAGAGATTTACAGCGCAAAGATATCTAGTTGATTTGAAGCAGTTCCGAGAAAGTCTAAACATAATCCCCACTTCTCCCTCCTGGCACTTTCCATGTGGGAGATATAGCAGGATGTATATTGGTTTTGAGGACAACTCAATGGACAGTGTAGGGAGAAAAGGTCCTGGCTCCTTGAATGCCGTTTCTGGAGACACTGCGATCAATGTGGGAGATATGTCAAGATGTGTGTTGGTTTTGAGGACGGCTCTCTGGAGAGTCTTAGCAAAGAGGTCACACAGATAATCAGAGCAATTCTCAGAGACACTGAGAACAAGCTCCGCAATTCCCTCCTGGCACTTTCCCTGTAGGAGATACCGCAAGACGTTTCTGTATATTGGGCACAGCGCTCTGCACGGTGTTAGCAGAGACTTTCCCGGGACAGTGAAACCCTATGTCAGAGACACTGAGAAGAAGCCCCAATGTTCCCTCCAGACACTTTCAGTGTGGGTGCTTTCTCCACGTGGTTCCTGGTTTCACTGCAGCTCTGAAGAGAATGTTAGCAAAGAGGTAACCGGGACAGTGAAAACAGTACTCAAAGACAGGGAGAGCAAGCTCTCTCTTGGCACTTTGGATGTGGGACATACAGCGAGATGTTTGCTGCTTTTGCGTTTGGCTGTTGGGAGATTTACAGCACAAAGATATCTAGTTGATTTGAAGCAGTTCCGAGAAAGTCTAAACATAATCCCCACTTCTCCCTCTTGGCACTTTCCATGTGGGAGATATAGCAGGATGTATATTGGTTTTGAGGACAACTCAATGGACAGTGTAGGGAGAAAAGGTCCTGGCTCCTTGAATGCCGTTTCTGGAGACACTGCGATCAATGTGGGAGATATGTCAAGATGTGTGTTTGTTTTGAGGACGGCTCTCTGGAGCGTCTTAGCAAAGAGGTCACACAGATAATCAGAGCAATTCTCAGAGACACTGAGAACAAGCTCTGCAATTCCCTCCTGGCACTTTCCCTGTAGGAGATACCGCAAGACGTTTCTGTATATTGGGCACAGCGCTCTGCACGGTGTTAGCAGAGACTTTCCCGGGACAGTGAAACCCTATGTCAGAGACACTGAGAAGAAGCCCCAATGTTCCCTCCAGACACTTTCAGTGTGGGTGCTTTCTCCACGTGGTTCCTGGTTTCACTGCAGCTCTGAAGAGAATGTTAGCAAAGAGGTAACCGGGACAGTGAAAACAGTACTCAAAGACAGGGAGAGCAAGCTCTCTCTTGGCACTTTGGATGTGGGACATACAGCGAGATGTTTGCTGCTTTTGCGTTTGGCTGTTGGGAGATTTACAGCACAAAGATATCTAGTTGATTTGAAGCAGTTCCGAGAAAGTCTAAACATAATCCCCACTTCTCCCTCCTGGCACTTTCCATGTGGGAGATATAGCAGGATGTATATTGGTTTTGAGGACAACTCAATGGACAGTGTAGGGAGAAAAGGTCCTGGCTCCTTGAATGCCGTTTCTGGAGACACTGCGATCAATGTGGGAGATATGTCAAGATGTGTGTTTGTTTTGAGGACGGCTCTCTGGAGAGTCTTAGCAAAGAGGTCACACAGATAATCAGAGCAATTCTCAGAGACACTGAGAACAAGCTCCGCAATTCCCTCCTGGCACTTTCCCTGTAGGAGATACCGCAAGACGTTTCTGTATATTGGGCACAGCGCTCTGCACGGTGTTAGCAGAGACTTTCCCGGGACAGTGAAACCCTATGTCAGAGACACTGAGAAGAAGCCCCAATGTTCCCTCCAGGCACTTTCCGTGTGGGTGCTTTCTCCACGTGGTTCCTGGTTTCACTGCGGCTCTGAAGAGAATGTTAGCAAAGAGGTAACCGGGACAGTGAAAACAGTACTCAAAGACAGGGAGAGCAAGCTCTCTCTTGGCACTTTGGATGTGGGACATCCAGCGAGATGTTTGCTGCTTTTGCGTTTGGCTGTTGGGAGATTTACAGCACAAAGATATCTAGTTGATTTGAAGCAGTTCCGAGAAAGTCTAAACATAATCCCCACTTCTCCCTCCTGGCACTTTCCATGTGGGAGATATAGCAGGATGTATATTGGTTTTGAGGACAACTCAATGGACAGTGTAGGGAGAAAACCTCCTGGCTCCTTGAATGCCGTTTCTGCAGACACTGCGATCAATGTGGGAGATATGTCAAGATGTGTGTTTGTTTTGAGGACGGCTCTCTGGAGAGTCTTAGCAAAGAGGTCACACAGATAATCAGAGCAATTCTCAGAGACACTGAGAACAAGCTCCGCAATTCCCTCCTGGCACTTTCCCTGTAGGAGATACCGCAAGACGTTTCTGTATATTGGGCACAGCGCTCTGCAGGGTGTTAGCAGAGACTTTCCCGGGACAGTGAAACCCTATGTCAGAGACACTGAGAAGAAGCCCCAATGTTCCCTCCAGACACTTTCAGTGTGGGTGCTTTCTCCACGTGGTTCCTGGTTTCACTGCAGCTCTGAAGAGAATGTTAGCAAAGAGGTAACCGGGACAGTGAAAACAGTACTCAAAGACAGGGAGAGCAAGCTCTCTCTTGGCACTTTGGATGTGGGACATACAGCGAGATGTTTGCTGCTTTTGCGTTTGGCTGTTGAGAGATTTACAGCGCAAAGATATCTAGTTGATTTGAAGCAGTTCCGAGAAAGTCTAAACATAATCCCCACTTCTCCCTCCTGGCACTTTCCATGTGGGAGATATAGCAGGATGTATATTGGTTTTGAGGACAACTCAATGGACAGTGTAGGGAGAAAACCTCCTGGCTCCTTGAATGCCGTTTCTGGAGACACTGCGATCAATGTGGGAGATATGTCAAGATGTGTGTTGGTTTTGAGGACGGCTCTCTGGAGAGTCTTAGCAAAGAGGTCACACAGATAATCAGAGCAATTCTCAGAGACACTGAGAACAAGCTCCGCAATTCCCTCCTGGCACTTTCCCTGTAGGAGATACCGCAAGACGTTTCTGTATATTGGGCACAGCGCTCTGCACGGTGTTAGCAGAGACTTTCCCGGGACAGTGAAACCCTATGTCAGAGACACTGAGAAGAAGCCCCAATGTTCCCTCCAGACACTTTCAGTGTGGGTGCTTTCTCCACGTGGTTCCTGGTTTCACTGCAGCTCTGAAGAGAATGTTAGCAAAGAGGTAACCGGGACAGTGAAAACAGTACTCAAAGACAGGGAGAGCAAGCTCTCTCTTGGCACTTTGGATGTGGGACATACAGCGAGATGTTTGCTGCTTTTGCGTTTGGCTGTTGGGAGATTTACAGCACAAAGATATCTAGTTGATTTGAAGCAGTTCCGAGAAAGTCTAAACATAATCCCCACTTCTCCCTCTTGGCACTTTCCATGTGGGAGATATAGCAGGATGTATATTGGTTTTGAGGACAACTCAATGGACAGTGTAGGGAGAAAAGGTCCTGGCTCCTTGAATGCCGTTTCTGGAGACACTGCGATCAATGTGGGAGATATGTCAAGATGTGTGTTTGTTTTGAGGACGGCTCTCTGGAGCGTCTTAGCAAAGAGGTCACACAGATAATCAGAGCAATTCTCAGAGACACTGAGAACAAGCTCTGCAATTCCCTCCTGGCACTTTCCCTGTAGGAGATACCGCAAGACGTTTCTGTATATTGGGCACAGCGCTCTGCACGGTGTTAGCAGAGACTTTCCCGGGACAGTGAAACCCTATGTCAGAGACACTGAGAAGAAGCCCCAATGTTCCCTCCAGACACTTTCAGTGTGGGTGCTTTCTCCACGTGGTTCCTGGTTTCACTGCAGCTCTGAAGAGAATGTTAGCAAAGAGGTAACCGGGACAGTGAAAACAGTACTCAAAGACAGGGAGAGCAAGCTCTCTCTTGGCACTTTGGATGTGGGACATACAGCGAGATGTTTGCTGGTTTTGCGTTTGGCTGTTGGGAGATTTACAGCACAAAGATATCTAGTTGATTTGAAGCAGTTCCGAGAAAGTCTAAACATAATCCCCACTTCTCCCTCCTGGCACTTTCCATGTGGGAGATATAGCAGGATGTATATTGGTTTTGAGGACAACTCAATGGACAGTGTAGGGAGAAAAGGTCCTGGCTCCTTGAATGCCGTTTCTGGAGACACTGCGATCAATGTGGGAGATATGTCAAGATGTGTGTTTGTTTTGAGGACGGCTCTCTGGAGCGTCTTAGCAAAGAGGTCACACAGATAATCAGAGCAATTCTCAGAGACACTGAGAACAAGCTCCGCAATTCCCTCCTGGCACTTTCCCTGTAGGAGATACCGCAAGACGTTTCTGTATATTGGGCACAGCGCTCTGCACGGTGTTAGCAGAGACTTTCCCGGGACAGTGAAACCCTATGTCAGAGACACTGAGAAGAAGCCCCAATGTTCCCTCCAGGCACTTTCAGTGTGGGTGCTTTCTCCACGGGGTTCCTGGTTTCACTGCAGCTCTGAAGAGAATGTTAGCAAAGAGGTAACCGGGACAGTGAAAACAGTACTCAAAGACAGGGAGAGCAAGCTCTCTCTTGGCACTTTGGATGTGGGACATACAGCGAGATGTTTGCTGCTTTTGCGTTTGGCTGTTGGGAGATTTACAGCACAAAGATATCTAGTTGATTTGAAGCAGTTCCGAGAAAGTCTAAACATAATCCCCACTTCTCCCTCCTGGCACTTTCCATGTGGGAGATATAGCAGGATGTATATTGGTTTTGAGGACAACTCAATGGACAGTGTAGGGAGAAAACCTCCTGGCTCCTTGAATGCCGTTTCTGGAGACACTGCGATCAATGTGGGAGATATGTCAAGATGTGTGTTTGTTTTGAGGACGGCTCTCTGGAGAGTCTTAGCAAAGAGGTCACACAGATAATCAGAGCAATTCTCAGAGACACTGAGAACAAGCTCCGCAATTCCCTCCTGGCACTTTCCCTGTAGGAGATACCGCAAGACGTTTCTGTATATTGGGCACAGCGCTCTGCACGGTGTTAGCAGAGACTTTCCCGGGACAGTGAAACCCTATGTCAGAGACACTGAGAAGAAGCCCCAGTGTTCCCTCCAGGCACTTTCAGTGTGGGTGCCTTCTCTACGTGGTTCCTGGTTTCACTGCGGCTCTGAAGAGAATGTTAGCAAAGAGGTAACCGGGACAGTGAAAACAGTACTCAAAGACAGGGAGAGCAAGCTCTCTCTTGGCACTTTGGATGTGGGACATACAGCGAGATGTTTGCTGCTTTTGCGTTTGGCTGTTGGGAGATTTACAGCACAAAGATATCTAGTTGATTTGAAGCAGTTCCGAGAAAGTCTAAACATAATCCCCACTTCTCCCTCCTGGCACTTTCCATGTGGGAGATATAGCAGGATGTATATTGGTTTTGAGGACAACTCAATGGACAGTGTAGGGAGAAAAGGTCCTGGCTCCTTGAATGCCGTTTCTGGAGACACTGCGATCAATGTGGGAGATATGTCAAGATGTGTGTTGGTTTTGAGGACGGCTCTCTGGAGAGTCTTAGCAAAGAGGTCACACAGATAATCAGAGCAATTCTCAGAGACACTGAGAACAAGCTCCGCAATTCCCTCCTGGCACTTTCCCTGTAGGAGATACCGCAAGACGTTTCTGTATATTGGGCACTGCGCTCTGCACGGTGTTAGCAGAGACTTTCCCGGGACAGTGAAACCCTATGTCAGAGACACTGAGAAGAAGCCCCAATGTTCCCTCCAGGCACTTTCCGTGTGGGTGCTTTCTCCACGTGGTTCCTGGTTTCACTGCAGCTCTGAAGAGAATGTTAGCAAAGAGGTAACCGGGACAGTGAAAACAGTACTCAAAGACAGGGAGAGCAAGCTCTCTCTTGGCACTTTGGATGTGGGACATACAGCGAGATGTTTGCTGCTTTTGCGTTTGGCTGTTGGGAGATTTACAGCACAAAGATATCTAGTTGATTTGAAGCAGTTCCGAGAAAGTCTAAACATAATCCCCACTTCTCCCTCCTGGCACTTTCCATGTGGGAGATATAGCAGGATGTATATTGGTTTTGAGGACAACTCAATGGACAGTGTAGGGAGAAAAGGTCCTGGCTCCTTGAATGCCGTTTCTGGAGACACTGCGATCAATGTGGGAGATATGTCAAGATGTGTGTTTGTTTTGAGGACGGCTCTCTGGAGAGTCTTAGCAAAGAGGTCACACAGATAATCAGAGCAATTCTCAGAGACACTGAGAACAAGCTCCGCAATTCCCTCCTGGCACTTTCCCTGTAGGAGATACCGCAAGACGTTTCTGTATATTGGGCACAGCGCTCTGCACGGTGTTAGCAGAGACTTTCCCGGGACAGTGAAACCCTATGTCAGAGACACTGAGAAGAAGCCCCAATGTTCCCTCCAGACACTTTCAGTGTGGGTGCTTTCTCCACGTGGTTCCTGGTTTCACTGCAGCTCTGAAGAGAATGTTAGCAAAGAGGTAACCGGGACAGTGAAAACAGTACTCAAAGACAGGGAGAGCAAGCTCTCTCTTGGCACTTTGGATGTGGGACATACAGCGAGATGTTTGCTGCTTTTGCGTTTGGCTGTTGGGAGATTTACAGCACAAAGATATCTAGTTGATTTGAAGCAGTTCCGAGAAAGTCTAAACATAATCCCCACTTCTCCCTCTTGGCACTTTCCATGTGGGAGATATAGCAGGATGTATATTGGTTTTGAGGACAACTCAATGGACAGTGTAGGGAGAAAAGGTCCTGGCTCCTTGAATGCCGTTTCTGGAGACACTGCGATCAATGTGGGAGATATGTCAAGATGTGTGTTTGTTTTGAGGACGGCTCTCTGGAGCGTCTTAGCAAAGAGGTCACACAGATAATCAGAGCAATTCTCAGAGACACTGAGAACAAGCTCTGCAATTCCCTCCTGGCACTTTCCCTGTAGGAGATACCGCAAGACGTTTCTGTATATTGGGCACAGCGCTCTGCACGGTGTTAGCAGAGACTTTCCCGGGACAGTGAAACCCTATGTCAGAGACACTGAGAAGAAGCCCCAATGTTCCCTCCAGGCACTTTCAGTGTGGGTGCCTTCTCCACGTGGTTCCTGGTTTCACTGCGGCTCTGAAGAGAATGTTAGCAAAGAGGTAACCGGGACAGTGAAAACAGTACTCAAAGACAGGGAGAGCAAGCTCTCTCTTGGCACTTTAGATGTGGGACATACAGCGAGATGTTTGCTGCTTTTGCGTTTGGCTGTTGGGAGATTTACAGCACAAAGATATCTAGTTGATTTGAAGCAGTTCCGAGAAAGTCTAAACATAATCCCCACTTCTCCCTCCTGGCACTTTCCATGTGGGAGATATAGCAGGATGTATATTGGTTTTGAGGACAACTCAATGGACAGTGTAGGGAGAAAACCTCCTGGCTCCTTGAATGCCGTTTCTGGAGACACTGCGATCAATGTGGGAGATATGTCAAGATGTGTGTTTGTTTTGAGGACGGCTCTCTGGAGAGTCTTAGCAAAGAGGTCACACAGATAATCAGAGCAATTCTCAGAGACACTGAGAACAAGCTCCGCAATTCCCTCCTGGCACTTTCCCTGTAGGAGATACCGCAAGACGTTTCTGTATATTGGGCACAGCGCTCTGCAGGGTGTTAGCAGAGACTTTCCCGGGACAGTGAAACCCTATGTCAGAGACACTGAGAAGAAGCCCCAATGTTCCCTCCAGGCACTTTCAGTGTGGGTGCTTTCTCCACGTGGTTCCTGGTTTCACTGCAGCTCTGAAGAGAATGTTAGCAAAGAGGTAACCGGGACAGTGAAAACAGTACTCAAAGACAGGGAGAGCAAGCTCTCTCTTGGCACTTTGGATGTGGGACATACAGCGAGATGTTTGCTGCTTTTGCGTTTGGCTGTTGAGAGATTTACAGCGCAAAGATATCTAGTTGATTTGAAGCAGTTCCGAGAAAGTCTAAACATAATCCCCACTTCTCCCTCCTGGCACTTTCCATGTGGGAGATATAGCAGGATGTATATTGGTTTTGAGGACAACTCAATGGACAGTGTAGGGAGAAAAGGTCCTGGCTCCTTGAATGCCGTTTCTGGAGACACTGCGATCAATGTGGGAGATATGTCAAGATGTGTGTTGGTTTTGAGGACGGCTCTCTGGAGAGTCTTAGCAAAGAGGTCACACAGATAATCAGAGCAATTCTCAGAGACACTGAGAACAAGCTCCGCAATTCCCTCCTGGCACTTTCCCTGTAGGAGATACCGCAAGACGTTTCTGTATATTGGGCACAGCGCTCTGCACGGTGTTAGCAGAGACTTTCCCGGGACAGTGAAACCCTATGTCAGAGACACTGAGAAGAAGCCCCAATGTTCCCTCCAGACACTTTCAGTGTGGGTGCTTTCTCCACGTGGTTCCTGGTTTCACTGCAGCTCTGAAGAGAATGTTAGCAAAGAGGTAACCGGGACAGTGAAAACAGTACTCAAAGACAGGGAGAGCAAGCTCTCTCTTGGCACTTTGGATGTGGGACATACAGCGAGATGTTTGCTGCTTTTGCGTTTGGCTGTTGGGAGATTTACAGCACAAAGATATCTAGTTGATTTGAAGCAGTTCCGAGAAAGTCTAAACATAATCCCCACTTCTCCCTCTTGGCACTTTCCATGTGGGAGATATAGCAGGATGTATATTGGTTTTGAGGACAACTCAATGGACAGTGTAGGGAGAAAAGGTCCTGGCTCCTTGAATGCCGTTTCTGGAGACACTGCGATCAATGTGGGAGATATGTCAAGATGTGTGTTTGTTTTGAGGACGGCTCTCTGGAGCGTCTTAGCAAAGAGGTCACACAGATAATCAGAGCAATTCTCAGAGACACTGAGAACAAGCTCTGCAATTCCCTCCTGGCACTTTCCCTGTAGGAGATACCGCAAGATGTTTCTGTATATTGGGCACAGCGCTCTGCACGGTGTTAGCAGAGACTTTCCCGGGACAGTGAAACCCTATGTCAGAGACACTGAGAAGAAGCCCCAATGTTCCCTCCAGACACTTTCAGTGTGGGTGCTTTCTCCACGTGGTTCCTGGTTTCACTGCAGCTCTGAAGAGAATGTTAGCAAAGAGGTAACCGGGACAGTGAAAACAGTACTCAAAGACAGGGAGAGCAAGCTCTCTCTTGGCACTTTGGATGTGGGACATACAGCGAGATGTTTGCTGCTTTTGCGTTTGGCTGTTGGGAGATTTACAGCACAAAGATATCTAGTTGATTTGAAGCAGTTCCGAGAAAGTCTAAACATAATCCCCACTTCTCCCTCCTGGCACTTTCCATGTGGGAGATATAGCAGGATGTATATTGGTTTTGAGGACAACTCAATGGACAGTGTAGGGAGAAAAGGTCCTGGCTCCTTGAATGCCGTTTCTGGAGACACTGCGATCAATGTGGGAGATATGTCAAGATGTGTGTTTGTTTTGAGGACGGCTCTCTGGAGAGTCTTAGCAAAGAGGTCACACAGATAATCAGAGCAATTCTCAGAGACACTGAGAACAAGCTCCGCAATTCCCTCCTGGCACTTTCCCTGTAGGAGATACCGCAAGACGTTTCTGTATATTGGGCACAGCGCTCTGCACGGTGTTAGCAGAGACTTTCCCGGGACAGTGAAACCCTATGTCAGAGACACTGAGAAGAAGCCCCAATGTTCCCTCCAGGCACTTTCCGTGTGGGTGCTTTCTCCACGTGGTTCCTGGTTTCACTGCAGCTCTGAAGAGAATGTTAGCAAAGAGGTAACCGGGACAGTGAAAACAGTACTCAAAGACAGGGAGAGCAAGCTCTCTCTTGGCACTTTGGATGTGGGACATACAGCGAGATGTTTGCTGCTTTTGCGTTTGGCTGTTGGGAGATTTACAGCACAAAGATATCTAGTTGATTTGAAGCAGTTCCGAGAAAGTCTAAACATAATCCCCACTTCTCCCTCTTGGCACTTTCCATGTGGGAGATATAGCAGGATGTATATTGGTTTTGAGGACAACTCAATGGACAGTGTAGGGAGAAAAGGTCCTGGCTCCTTGAATGCCGTTTCTGGAGACACTGCGATCAATGTGGGAGATATGTCAAGATGTGTGTTTGTTTTGAGGACGGCTCTCTGGAGCGTCTTAGCAAAGAGGTCACACAGATAATCAGAGCAATTCTCAGAGACACTGAGAACAAGCTCTGCAATTCCCTCCTGGCACTTTCCCTGTAGGAGATACCGCAAGACGTTTCTGTATATTGGGCACAGCGCTCTGCACGGTGTTAGCAGAGACTTTCCCGGGACAGTGAAACCCTATGTCAGAGACACTGAGAAGAAGCCCCAATGTTCCCTCCAGGCACTTTCAGTGTGGGTGCCTTCTCCACGTGGTTCCTGGTTTCACTGCGGCTCTGAAGAGAATGTTAGCAAAGAGGTAACCGGGACAGTGAAAACAGTACTCAAAGACAGGGAGAGCAAGCTCTCTCTTGGCACTTTCGATGTGGGACATACAGCGAGATGTTTGCTGCTTTTGCGTTTGGCTGTTGGGAGATTTACAGCACAAAGATATCTAGTTGATTTGAAGCAGTTCCGAGAAAGTCTAAACATAATCCCCACTTCTCCCTCCTGGCACTTTCCATGTGGGAGATATAGCAGGATGTATATTGGTTTTGAGGACAACTCAATGGACAGTGTAGGGAGAAAACCTCCTGGCTCCTTGAATGCCGTTTCTGCAGACACTGCGATCAATGTGGGAGATATGTCAAGATGTGTGTTTGTTTTGAGGACGGCTCTCTGGAGAGTCTTAGCAAAGAGGTCACACAGATAATCAGAGCAATTCTCAGAGACACTGAGAACAAGCTCCGCAATTCCCTCCTGGCACTTTCCCTGTAGGAGATACCGCAAGACGTTTCTGTATATTGGGCACAGCGCTCTGCAGGGTGTTAGCAGAGACTTTCCCGGGACAGTGAAACCCTATGTCAGAGACACTGAGAAGAAGCCCCAATGTTCCCTCCAGACACTTTCAGTGTGGGTGCTTTCTCCACGTGGTTCCTGGTTTCACTGCAGCTCTGAAGAGAATGTTAGCAAAGAGGTAACCGGGACAGTGAAAACAGTACTCAAAGACAGGGAGAGCAAGCTCTCTCTTGGCACTTTGGATGTGGGACATACAGCGAGATGTTTGCTGCTTTTGCGTTTGGCTGTTGGGAGATTTACAGCACAAAGATATCTAGTTGATTTGAAGCAGTTCCGAGAAAGTCTAAACATAATCCCCACTTCTCCCTCCTGGCACTTTCCATGTGGGAGATATAGCAGGATGTATATTGGTTTTGAGGACAACTCAATGGACAGTGTAGGGAGAAAACCTCCTGGCTCCTTGAATGCCGTTTCTGGAGACACTGCGATCAATGTGGGAGATATGTCAAGATGTGTGTTGGTTTTGAGGACGGCTCTCTGGAGAGTCTTAGCAAAGAGGTCACACAGATAATCAGAGCAATTCTCAGAGACACTGAGAACAAGCTCCGCAATTCCCTCCTGGCACTTTCCCTGTAGGAGATACCGCAAGACGTTTCTGTATATTGGGCACAGCGCTCTGCACGGTGTTAGCAGAGACTTTCCCGGGACAGTGAAACCCTATGTCAGAGACACTGAGAAGAAGCCCCAATGTTCCCTCCAGACACTTTCAGTGTGGGTGCTTTCTCCACGTGGTTCCTGGTTTCACTGCAGCTCTGAAGAGAATGTTAGCAAAGAGGTAACCGGGACAGTGAAAACAGTACTCAAAGACAGGGAGAGCAAGCTCTCTCTTGGCACTTTGGATGTGGGACATACAGCGAGATGTTTGCTGCTTTTGCGTTTGGCTGTTGGGAGATTTACAGCACAAAGATATCTAGTTGATTTGAAGCAGTTCCGAGAAAGTCTAAACATAATCCCCACTTCTCCCTCTTGGCACTTTCCATGTGGGAGATATAGCAGGATGTATATTGGTTTTGAGGACAACTCAATGGACAGTGTAGGGAGAAAAGGTCCTGGCTCCTTGAATGCCGTTTCTGGAGACACTGCGATCAATGTGGGAGATATGTCAAGATGTGTGTTTGTTTTGAGGACGGCTCTCTGGAGCGTCTTAGCAAAGAGGTCACACAGATAATCAGAGCAATTCTCAGAGACACTGAGAACAAGCTCTGCAATTCCCTCCTGGCACTTTCCCTGTAGGAGATACCGCAAGACGTTTCTGTATATTGGGCACAGCGCTCTGCACGGTGTTAGCAGAGACTTTCCCGGGACAGTGAAACCCTATGTCAGAGACACTGAGAAGAAGCCCCAATGTTCCCTCCAGACACTTTCAGTGTGGGTGCTTTCTCCACGTGGTTCCTGGTTTCACTGCAGCTCTGAAGAGAATGTTAGCAAAGAGGTAACCGGGACAGTGAAAACAGTACTCAAAGACAGGGAGAGCAAGCTCTCTCTTGGCACTTTGGATGTGGGACATACAGCGAGATGTTTGCTGCTTTTGCGTTTGGCTGTTGGGAGATTTACAGCACAAAGATATCTAGTTGATTTGAAGCAGTTCCGAGAAAGTCTAAACATAATCCCCACTTCTCCCTCCTGGCACTTTCCATGTGGGAGATATAGCAGGATGTATATTGGTTTTGAGGACAACTCAATGGACAGTGTAGGGAGAAAAGGTCCTGGCTCCTTGAATGCCGTTTCTGGAGACACTGCGATCAATGTGGGAGATATGTCAAGATGTGTGTTGGTTTTGAGGACGGCTCTCTGGAGAGTCTTAGCAAAGAGGTCACACAGATAATCAGAGCAATTCTCAGAGACACTGAGAACAAGCTCCGCAATTCCCTCCTGGCACTTTCCCTGTAGGAGATACCGCAAGACGTTTCTGTATATTGGGCACAGCGCTCTGCACGGTGTTAGCAGAGACTTTCCCGGGACAGTGAAACCCTATGTCAGAGACACTGAGAAGAAGCCCCAATGTTCCCTCCAGACACTTTCAGTGTGGGTGCTTTCTCCACGTGGTTCCTGGTTTCACTGCAGCTCTGAAGAGAATGTTAGCAAAGAGGTAACCGGGACAGTGAAAACAGTACTCAAAGACAGGGAGAGCAAGCTCTCTCTTGGCACTTTGGATGTGGGACATACAGCGAGATGTTTGCTGCTTTTGCATTTGGCTGTTGAGAGATTTACATCGCAAAGATATCTAGTTGATTTGAAGCAGTTCCGAGAAAGTCTAAACATAATCCCCACTTCTCCCTCCTGGCACTTTCCATGTGGGAGATATAGCAGGATGTATATTGGTTTTGAGGACAACTCAATGGACAGTGTAGGGAGAAAAGGTCCTGGCTCCTTGAATGCCGTTTCTGGAGACACTGCGATCAATGTGGGAGATATGTCAAGATGTGTGTTGGTTTTGAGGACGGCTCTCTGGAGAGTCTTAGCAAAGAGGTCACACAGATAATCAGAGCAATTCTCAGAGACACTGAGAACAAGCTCCGCAATTCCCTCCTGGCACTTTCCCTGTAGGAGATACCGCAAGACGTTTCTGTATATTGGGCACAGCGCTCTGCACGGTGTTAGCAGAGACTTTCCCGGGACAGTGAAACCCTATGTCAGAGACACTGAGAAGAAGCCCCAATGTTCCCTCCAGGCACTTTCAGTGTGGGTGCTTTCTCCACGTGGTTCCTGGTTTCACTGCAGCTCTGAAGAGAATGTTAGCAAAGAGGTAACCGGGACAGTGAAAACAGTACTCAAAGACAGGGAGAGCAAGCTCTCTCTTGGCACTTTGGATGTGGGACATACAGCGAGATGTTTGCTGCTTTTGCGTTTGGCTGTTGGGAGATTTACAGCACAAAGATATCTAGTTGATTTGAAGCAGTTCCGAGAAAGTCTAAACATAATCCCCACTTCTCCCTCCTGGCACTTTCCATGTGGGAGATATAGCAGGATGTATATTGGTTTTGAGGACAACTCAATGGACAGTGTAGGGAGAAAAGGTCCTGGCTCCTTGAATGCCGTTTCTGGAGACACTGCGATCAATGTGGGAGATATGTCAAGATGTGTGTTTGTTTTGAGGACGGCTCTCTGGAGCGTCTTAGCAAAGAGGTCACACAGATAATCAGAGCAATTCTCAGAGACACTGAGAACAAGCTCCGCAATTCCCTCCTGGCACTTTCCCTGTAGGAGATACCGCAAGACGTTTCTGTATATTGGGCACAGCGCTCTGCAGGGTGTTAGCAGAGACTTTCCCGGGACAGTGAAACCCTATGTCAGAGACACTGAGAAGAAGCCCCAATGTTCCCTCCAGGCACTTTCAGTGTGGGTGCTTTCTCCACGTGGTTCCTGGTTTCACTGCAGCTCTGAAGAGAATGTTAGCAAAGAGGTAACCGGGACAGTGAAAACAGTACTCAAAGACAGGGAGAGCAAGCTCTCTCTTGGCACTTTGGATGTGGGACATACAGCGAGATGTTTGCTGCTTTTGCGTTTGGCTGTTGGGAGATTTACAGCACAAAGATATCTAGTTGATTTGAAGCAGTTCCGAGAAAGTCTAAACATAATCCCCACTTCTCCCTCCTGGCACTTTCCATGTGGGAGATATAGCAGGATGTATATTGGTTTTGAGGACAACTCAATGGACAGTGTAGGGAGAAAACCTCCTGGCTCCTTGAATGCCGTTTCTGGAGACACTGCGATCAATGTGGGAGATATGTCAAGATGTGTGTTTGTTTTGAGGACGGCTCTCTGGAGAGTCTTAGCAAAGAGGTCACACAGATAATCAGAGCAATTCTCAGAGACACTGAGAACAAGCTCCGCAATTCCCTCCTGGCACTTTCCCTGTAGGAGATACCGCAAGACGTTTCTGTATATTGGGCACAGCGCTCCGCACGGTGTTAGCAGAGACTTTCCCGGGACAGTGAAACCCTATGTCAGAGACACTGAGAAGAAGCCCCAATGTTCCCTCCAGACACTTTCAGTGTGGGTGCTTTCTCCACGTGGTTCCTGGTTTCACTGCAGCTCTGAAGAGAATGTTAGCAAAGAGGTAACCGGGACAGTGAAAACAGTACTCAAAGACAGGGAGAGCAAGCTCTCTCTTGGCACTTTGGATGTGGGACATACAGCGAGATGTTTGCTGCTTTTGCGTTTGGCTGTTGGGAGATTTACAGCACAAAGATATCTAGTTGATTTGAAGCAGTTCCGAGAAAGTCTAAACATAATCCCCACTTCTCCCTCTTGGCACTTTCCATGTG
This sequence comes from Larus michahellis, assembly GCF_964199755.1. Classification (NCBI taxonomy): domain Eukaryota; kingdom Metazoa; phylum Chordata; class Aves; order Charadriiformes; family Laridae; genus Larus; species Larus michahellis. The sequence goes on from NW_027435896.1 coordinate 61,185, forward strand.
GGAGATATAGCAGGATGTATATTGGTTTTGAGGACAACTCAATGGACAGTGTAGGGAGAAAAGGTCCTGGCTCCTTGAATGCCGTTTCTGGAGACACTGCGATCAATGTGGGAGATATGTCAAGATGTGTGTTTGTTTTGAGGACGGCTCTCTGGAGCGTCTTAGCAAAGAGGTCACACAGATAATCAGAGCAATTCTCAGAGACACTGAGAACAAGCTCCGCAATTCCCTCCTGGCACTTTCCCTGTAGGAGATACCGCAAGACGTTTCTGTATATTGGGCACAGCGCTCTGCACGGTGTTAGCAGAGACTTTCCCGGGACAGTGAAACCCTATGTCAGAGACACTGAGAAGAAGCCCCAATGTTCCCTCCAGACACTTTCAGTGTGGGTGCTTTCTCCACGTGGTTCCTGGTTTCACTGCAGCTCTGAAGAGAATGTTAGCAAAGAGGTAACCGGGACAGTGAAAACAGTACTCAAAGACAGGGAGAGCAAGCTCTCTCTTGGCACTTTGGATGTGGGACATACAGCGAGATGTTTGCTGCTTTTGCGTTTGGCTGTTGGGAGATTTACAGCACAAAGATATCTAGTTGATTTGAAGCAGTTCCGAGAAAGTCTAAACATAATCCCCACTTCTCCCTCCTGGCACTTTCCATGTGGGAGATATAGCAGGATGTATATTGGTTTTGAGGACAACTCAATGGACAGTGTAGGGAGAAAAGGTCCTGGCTCCTTGAATGCCGTTTCTGGAGACACTGCGATCAATGTGGGAGATATGTCAAGATGTGTGTTTGTTTTGAGGACGGCTCTCTGGAGAGTCTTAGCAAAGAGGTCACACAGATAATCAGAGCAATTCTCAGAGACACTGAGAACAAGCTCCGCAATTCCCTCCTGGCACTTTCCCTGTAGGAGATACCGCAAGACGTTTCTGTATATTGGGCACAGCGCTCTGCACGGTGTTAGCAGAGACTTTCCCGGGACAGTGAAACCCTATGTCAGAGACACTGAGAAGAAGCCCCAATGTTCCCTCCAGACACTTTCAGTGTGGGTGCTTTCTCCACGTGGTTCCTGGTTTCACTGCAGCTCTGAAGAGAATGTTAGCAAAGAGGTAACCGGGACAGTGAAAACAGTACTCAAAGACAGGGAGAGCAAGCTCTCTCTTGGCACTTTGGATGTGGGACATACAGCGAGATGTTTGCTGCTTTTGCATTTGGCTGTTGAGAGATTTACATCGCAAAGATATCTAGTTGATTTGAAGCAGTTCCGAGAAAGTCTAAACATAATCCCCACTTCTCCCTCCTGGCACTTTCCATGTGGGAGATATAGCAGGATGTATATTGGTTTTGAGGACAACTCAATGGACAGTGTAGGGAGAAAAGGTCCTGGCTCCTTGAATGCCGTTTCTGGAGACACTGCGATCAATGTGGGAGATATGTCAAGATGTGTGTTTGTTTTGAGGACGGCTCTCTGGAGCGTCTTAGCAAAGAGGTCACACAGATAATCAGAGCAATTCTCAGAGACACTGAGAACAAGCTCCGCAATTCCCTCCTGGCACTTTCCCTGTAGGAGATACCGCAAGACGTTTCTGTATATTGGGCACAGCGCTCTGCAGGGTGTTAGCAGAGACTTTCCCGGGACAGTGAAACCCTATGTCAGAGACACTGAGAAGAAGCCCCAATGTTCCCTCCAGGCACTTTCAGTGTGGGTGCTTTCTCCACGTGGTTCCTGGTTTCACTGCAGCTCTGAAGAGAATGTTAGCAAAGAGGTAACCGGGACAGTGAAAACAGTACTCAAAGACAGGGAGAGCAAGCTCTCTCTTGGCACTTTGGATGTGGGACATACAGCGAGATGTTTGCTGCTTTTGCGTTTGGCTGTTGGGAGATTTACAGCACAAAGATATCTAGTTGATTTGAAGCAGTTCCGAGAAAGTCTAAACATAATCCCCACTTCTCCCTCCTGGCACTTTCCATGTGGGAGATATAGCAGGATGTATATTGGTTTTGAGGACAACTCAATGGACAGTGTAGGGAGAAAACCTCCTGGCTCCTTGAATGCCGTTTCTGGAGACACTGCGATCAATGTGGGAGATATGTCAAGATGTGTGTTTGTTTTGAGGACGGCTCTCTGGAGAGTCTTAGCAAAGAGGTCACACAGATAATCAGAGCAATTCTCAGAGACACTGAGAACAAGCTCCGCAATTCCCTCCTGGCACTTTCCCTGTAGGAGATACCGCAAGACGTTTCTGTATATTGGGCACAGCGCTCCGCACGGTGTTAGCAGAGACTTTCCCGGGACAGTGAAACCCTATGTCAGAGACACTGAGAAGAAGCCCCAATGTTCCCTCCAGACACTTTCAGTGTGGGTGCTTTCTCCACGTGGTTCCTGGTTTCACTGCAGCTCTGAAGAGAATGTTAGCAAAGAGGTAACCGGGACAGTGAAAACAGTACTCAAAGACAGGGAGAGCAAGCTCTCTCTTGGCACTTTGGATGTGGGACATACAGCGAGATGTTTGCTGCTTTTGCGTTTGGCTGTTGGGAGATTTACAGCACAAAGATATCTAGTTGATTTGAAGCAGTTCCGAGAAAGTCTAAACATAATCCCCACTTCTCCCTCCTGGCACTTTCCATGTGGGAGATATAGCAGGATGTATATTGGTTTTGAGGACAACTCAATGGACAGTGTAGGGAGAAAACCTCCTGGCTCCTTGAATGCCGTTTCTGGAGACACTGCGATCAATGTGGGAGATATGTCAAGATGTGTGTTTGTTTTGAGGACGGCTCTCTGGAGAGTCTTAGCAAAGAGGTCACACAGATAATCAGAGCAATTCTCAGAGACACTGAGAACAAGCTCCGCAATTCCCTCCTGGCACTTTCCCTGTAGGAGATACCGCAAGACGTTTCTGTATATTGGGCACAGCGCTCTGCACGGTGTTAGCAGAGACTTTCCCGGGACAGTGAAACCCTATGTCAGAGACACTGAGAAGAAGCCCCAATGTTCCCTCCAGGCACTTTCAGTGTGGGTGCTTTCTCCACGTGGTTCCTGGTTTCACTGCAGCTCTGAAGAGAATGTTAGCAAAGAGGTAACCGGGACAGTGAAAACAGTACTCAAAGACAGGGAGAGCAAGCTCTCTCTTGGCACTTTGGATGTGGGACATACAGCGAGATGTTTGCTGCTTTTGCGTTTGGCTGTTGGGAGATTTACAGCACAAAGATATCTAGTTGATTTGAAGCAGTTCCGAGAAAGTCTAAACATAATCCCCACTTCTCCCTCCTGGCACTTTCCATGTGGGAGATATAGCAGGATGTATATTGGTTTTGAGGACAACTCAATGGACAGTGTAGGGAGAAAAGGTCCTGGCTCCTTGAATGCCGTTTCTGCAGACACTGCGATCAATGTGGGAGATATGTCAAGATGTGTGTTGGTTTTGAGGACGGCTCTCTGGAGAGTCTTAGCAAAGAGGTCACACAGATAATCAGAGCAATTCTCAGAGACACTGAGAACAAGCTCCACAATTCCCTCCTGGCACTTTCCCTGTAGGAGATACCGCAAGACGTTTCTGTATATTGGGCACAGCGCTCTGCACGGTGTTAGCAGAGACTTTCCCGGGACAGTGAAACCCTATGTCAGAGACACTGAGAAGAAGCCCCAATGTTCCCTCCAGGCACTTTCAGTGTGGGTGCCTTCTCCACGTGGTTCCTGGTTTCACTGCGGCTCTGAAGAGAATGTTAGCAAAGAGGTAACCGGGACAGTGAAAACAGTACTCAAAGACAGGGAGAGCAAGCTCTCTCTTGGCACTTTGGATGTGGGACATACAGCGAGATGTTTGCTGCTTTTGCGTTTGGCTGTTGGGAGATTTACAGCACAAAGATATCTAGTTGATTTGAAGCAGTTCCGAGAAAGTCTAAACATAATCCCCACTTCTCCCTCCTGGCACTTTCCATGTGGGAGATATAGCAGGATGTATATTGGTTTTGAGGACAACTCAATGGACAGTGTAGGGAGAAAAGGTCCTGGCTCCTTGAATGCCGTTTCTGGAGACACTGCGATCAATGTGGGAGATATGTCAAGATGTGTGTTTGTTTTGAGGACGGCTCTCTGGAGCGTCTTAGCAAAGAGGTCACACAGATAATCAGAGCAATTCTCAGAGACACTGAGAACAAGCTCCGCAATTCCCTCCTGGCACTTTCCCTGTAGGAGATACCGCAAGACGTTTCTGTATATTGGGCACAGCGCTCTGCACGGTGTTAGCAGAGACTTTCCCGGGACAGTGAAACCCTATGTCAGAGACACTGAGAAGAAGCCCCAATGTTCCCTCCAGGCACTTTCAGTGTGGGTGCTTTCTCCACGTGGTTCCTGGTTTCACTGCGGCTCTGAAGAGAATGTTAGCAAAGAGGTAACCGGGACAGTGAAAACAGTACTCAAAGACAGGGAGAGCAAGCTCTCTCTTGGCACTTTCGATGTGGGACATACAGCGAGATGTTTGCTGCTTTTGCGTTTGGCTGTTGGGAGATTTACAGCACAAAGATATCTAGTTGATTTGAAGCAGTTCCGAGAAAGTCTAAACATAATCCCCACTTCTCCCTCCTGGCACTTTCCATGTGGGAGATATAGCAGGATGTATATTGGTTTTGAGGACAACTCAATGGACAGTGTAGGGAGAAAACCTCCTGGCTCCTTGAATGCCGTTTCTGGAGACACTGCGATCAATGTGGGAGATATGTCAAGATGTGTGTTTGTTTTGAGGACGGCTCTCTGGAGCGTCTTAGCAAAGAGGTCACACAGATAATCAGAGCAATTCTCAGAGACACTGAGAACAAGCTCCGCAATTCCCTCCTGGCACTTTCCCTGTAGGAGATACCGCAAGACGTTTCTGTATATTGGGCACAGCGCTCCGCACGGTGTTAGCAGAGACTTTCCCGGGACAGTGAAACCCTATGTCAGAGACACTGAGAAGAAGCCCCAATGTTCCCTCCAGACACTTTCAGTGTGGGTGCTTTCTCCACGTGGTTCCTGGTTTCACTGCAGCTCTGAAGAGAATGTTAGCAAAGAGGTAACCGGGACAGTGAAAACAGTACTCAAAGACAGGGAGAGCAAGCTCTCTCTTGGCACTTTGGATGTGGGACATACAGCGAGATGTTTGCTGCTTTTGCGTTTGGCTGTTGGGAGATTTACAGCACAAAGATATCTAGTTGATTTGAAGCAGTTCCGAGAAAGTCTAAACATAATCCCCACTTCTCCCTCCTGGCACTTTCCATGTGGGAGATATAGCAGGATGTATATTGGTTTTGAGGACAACTCAATGGACAGTGTAGGGAGAAAAGGTCCTGGCTCCTTGAATGCCGTTTCTGGAGACACTGCGATCAATGTGGGAGATATGTCAAGATGTGTGTTTGTTTTGAGGACGGCTCTCTGGAGCGTCTTAGCAAAGAGGTCACACAGATAATCAGAGCAATTCTCAGAGACACTGAGAACAAGCTCCGCAATTCCCTCCTGGCACTTTCCCTGTAGGAGATACCGCAAGACGTTTCTGTATATTGGGCACAGCGCTCTGCACGGTGTTAGCAGAGACTTTCCCGGGACAGTGAAACCCTATGTCAGAGACACTGAGAAGAAGCCCCAATGTTCCCTCCAGGCACTTTCAGTGTGGGTGCTTTCTCCACGTGGTTCCTGGTTTCACTGCGGCTCTGAAGAGAATGTTAGCAAAGAGGTAACCGGGACAGTGAAAACAGTACTCAAAGACAGGGAGAGCAAGCTCTCTCTTGGCACTTTCGATGTGGGACATACAGCGAGATGTTTGCTGCTTTTGCGTTTGGCTGTTGGGAGATTTACAGCACAAAGATATCTAGTTGATTTGAAGCAGTTCCGAGAAAGTCTAAACATAATCCCCACTTCTCCCTCCTGGCACTTTCCATGTGGGAGATATAGCAGGATGTATATTGGTTTTGAGGACAACTCAATGGACAGTGTAGGGAGAAAACCTCCTGGCTCCTTGAATGCCGTTTCTGGAGACACTGCGATCAATGTGGGAGATATGTCAAGATGTGTGTTTGTTTTGAGGACGGCTCTCTGGAGCGTCTTAGCAAAGAGGTCACACAGATAATCAGAGCAATTCTCAGAGACACTGAGAACAAGCTCCGCAATTCCCTCCTGGCACTTTCCCTGTAGGAGATACCGCAAGACGTTTCTGTATATTGGGCACAGCGCTCCGCACGGTGTTAGCAGAGACTTTCCCGGGACAGTGAAACCCTATGTCAGAGACACTGAGAAGAAGCCCCAATGTTCCCTCCAGACACTTTCAGTGTGGGTGCTTTCTCCACGTGGTTCCTGGTTTCACTGCAGCTCTGAAGAGAATGTTAGCAAAGAGGTAACCGGGACAGTGAAAACAGTACTCAAAGACAGGGAGAGCAAGCTCTCTCTTGGCACTTTGGATGTGGGACATACAGCGAGATGTTTGCTGCTTTTGCGTTTGGCTGTTGGGAGATTTACAGCACAAAGATATCTAGTTGATTTGAAGCAGTTCCGAGAAAGTCTAAACATAATCCCCACTTCTCCCTCCTGGCACTTTCCATGTGGGAGATATAGCAGGATGTATATTGGTTTTGAGGACAACTCAATGGACAGTGTAGGGAGAAAACCTCCTGGCTCCTTGAATGCCGTTTCTGGAGACACTGCGATCAATGTGGGAGATATGTCAAGATGTGTGTTTGTTTTGAGGACGGCTCTCTGGAGAGTCTTAGCAAAGAGGTCACACAGATAATCAGAGCAATTCTCAGAGACACTGAGAACAAGCTCCGCAATTCCCTCCTGGCACTTTCCCTGTAGGAGATACCGCAAGACGTTTCTGTATATTGGGCACAGCGCTCTGCACGGTGTTAGCAGAGACTTTCCCGGGACAGTGAAACCCTATGTCAGAGACACTGAGAAGAAGCCCCAATGTTCCCTCCAGGCACTTTCAGTGTGGGTGCTTTCTCCACGTGGTTCCTGGTTTCACTGCAGCTCTGAAGAGAATGTTAGCAAAGAGGTAACCGGGACAGTGAAAACAGTACTCAAAGACAGGGAGAGCAAGCTCTCTCTTGGCACTTTGGATGTGGGACATACAGCGAGATGTTTGCTGCTTTTGCATTTGGCTGTTGAGAGATTTACATCGCAAAGATATCTAGTTGATTTGAAGCAGTTCCGAGAAAGTCTAAACATAATCCCCACTTCTCCCTCCTGGCACTTTCCATGTGGGAGATATAGCAGGATGTATATTGGTTTTGAGGACAACTCAATGGACAGTGTAGGGAGAAAACCTCCTGGCTCCTTGAATGCCGTTTCTGGAGACACTGCGATCAATGTGGGAGATATGTCAAGATGTGTGTTGGTTTTGAGGACGGCTCTCTGGAGAGTCTTAGCAAAGAGGTCACACAGATAATCAGAGCAATTCTCAGAGACACTGAGAACAAGCTCCGCAATTCCCTCCTGGCACTTTCCCTGTAGGAGATACCGCAAGACGTTTCTGTATATTGGGCACAGCGCTCTGCACGGTGTTAGCAGAGACTTTCCCGGGACAGTGAAACCCTATGTCAGAGACACTGAGAAGAAGCCCCAATGTTCCCTCCAGACACTTTCAGTGTGGGTGCTTTCTCCACGTGGTTCCTGGTTTCACTGCAGCTCTGAAGAGAATGTTAGCAAAGAGGTAACCGGGACAGTGAAAACAGTACTCAAAGACAGGGAGAGCAAGCTCTCTCTTGGCACTTTGGATGTGGGACATACAGCGAGATGTTTGCTGCTTTTGCGTTTGGCTGTTGGGAGATTTACAGCACAAAGATATCTAGTTGATTTGAAGCAGTTCCGAGAAAGTCTAAACATAATCCCCACTTCTCCCTCCTGGCACTTTCCATGTGGGAGATATAGCAGGATGTATATTGGTTTTGAGGACAACTCAATGGACAGTGTAGGGAGAAAAGGTCCTGGCTCCTTGAATGCCGTTTCTGGAGACACTGCGATCAATGTGGGAGATATGTCAAGATGTGTGTTTGTTTTGAGGACGGCTCTCTGGAGCGTCTTAGCAAAGAGGTCACACAGATAATCAGAGCAATTCTCAGAGACACTGAGAACAAGCTCCGCAATTCCCTCCTGGCACTTTCCCTGTAGGAGATACCGCAAGACGTTTCTGTATATTGGGCACAGCGCTCTGCAGGGTGTTAGCAGAGACTTTCCCGGGACAGTGAAACCCTATGTCAGAGACACTGAGAAGAAGCCCCAATGTTCCCTCCAGGCACTTTCAGTGTGGGTGCTTTCTCCACGTGGTTCCTGGTTTCACTGCAGCTCTGAAGAGAATGTTAGCAAAGAGGTAACCGGGACAGTGAAAACAGTACTCAAAGACAGGGAGAGCAAGCTCTCTCTTGGCACTTTGGATGTGGGACATACAGCGAGATGTTTGCTGCTTTTGCGTTTGGCTGTTGGGAGATTTACAGCACAAAGATATCTAGTTGATTTGAAGCAGTTCCGAGAAAGTCTAAACATAATCCCCACTTCTCCCTCCTGGCACTTTCCATGTGGGAGATATAGCAGGATGTATATTGGTTTTGAGGACAACTCAATGGACAGTGTAGGGAGAAAACCTCCTGGCTCCTTGAATGCCGTTTCTGGAGACACTGCGATCAATGTGGGAGATATGTCAAGATGTGTGTTTGTTTTGAGGACGGCTCTCTGGAGAGTCTTAGCAAAGAGGTCACACAGATAATCAGAGCAATTCTCAGAGACACTGAGAACAAGCTCCGCAATTCCCTCCTGGCACTTTCCCTGTAGGAGATACCGCAAGACGTTTCTGTATATTGGGCACAGCGCTCTGCACGGTGTTAGCAGAGACTTTCCCGGGACAGTGAAACCCTATGTCAGAGACACTGAGAAGAAGCCCCAATGTTCCCTCCAGACACTTTCAGTGTGGGTGCTTTCTCCACGTGGTTCCTGGTTTCACTGCAGCTCTGAAGAGAATGTTAGCAAAGAGGTAACCGGGACAGTGAAAACAGTACTCAAAGACAGGGAGAGCAAGCTCTCTCTTGGCACTTTGGATGTGGGACATACAGCGAGATGTTTGCTGCTTTTGCGTTTGGCTGTTGGGAGATTTACAGCACAAAGATATCTAGTTGATTTGAAGCAGTTCCGAGAAAGTCTAAACATAATCCCCACTTCTCCCTCCTGGCACTTTCCATGTGGGAGATATAGCAGGATGTATATTGGTTTTGAGGACAACTCAATGGACAGTGTAGGGAGAAAAGGTCCTGGCTCCTTGAATGCCGTTTCTGGAGACACTGCGATCAATGTGGGAGATATGTCAAGATGTGTGTTTGTTTTGAGGACGGCTCTCTGGAGCGTCTTAGCAAAGAGGTCACACAGATAATCAGAGCAATTCTCAGAGACACTGAGAACAAGCTCCGCAATTCCCTCCTGGCACTTTCCCTGTAGGAGATACCGCAAGACGTTTCTGTATATTGGGCACAGCGCTCTGCAGGGTGTTAGCAGAGACTTTCCCGGGACAGTGAAACCCTATGTCAGAGACACTGAGAAGAAGCCCCAATGTTCCCTCCAGGCACTTTCAGTGTGGGTGCTTTCTCCACGTGGTTCCTGGTTTCACTGCAGCTCTGAAGAGAATGTTAGCAAAGAGGTAACCGGGACAGTGAAAACAGTACTCAAAGACAGGGAGAGCAAGCTCTCTCTTGGCACTTTGGATGTGGGACATACAGCGAGATGTTTGCTGCTTTTGCGTTTGGCTGTTGGGAGATTTACAGCACAAAGATATCTAGTTGATTTGAAGCAGTTCCGAGAAAGTCTAAACATAATCCCCACTTCTCCCTCCTGGCACTTTCCATGTGGGAGATATAGCAGGATGTATATTGGTTTTGAGGACAACTCAATGGACAGTGTAGGGAGAAAACCTCCTGGCTCCTTGAATGCCGTTTCTGGAGACACTGCGATCAATGTGGGAGATATGTCAAGATGTGTGTTTGTTTTGAGGACGGCTCTCTGGAGAGTCTTAGCAAAGAGGTCACACAGATAATCAGAGCAATTCTCAGAGACACTGAGAACAAGCTCCGCAATTCCCTCCTGGCACTTTCCCTGTAGGAGATACCGCAAGACGTTTCTGTATATTGGGCACAGCGCTCTGCACGGTGTTAGCAGAGACTTTCCCGGGACAGTGAAACCCTATGTCAGAGACACTGAGAAGAAGCCCCAATGTTCCCTCCAGACACTTTCAGTGTGGGTGCTTTCTCCACGTGGTTCCTGGTTTCACTGCAGCTCTGAAGAGAATGTTAGCAAAGAGGTAACCGGGACAGTGAAAACAGTACTCAAAGACAGGGAGAGCAAGCTCTCTCTTGGCACTTTGGATGTGGGACATACAGCGAGATGTTTGCTGCTTTTGCGTTTGGCTGTTGGGAGATTTACAGCACAAAGATATCTAGTTGATTTGAAGCAGTTCCGAGAAAGTCTAAACATAATCCCCACTTCTCCCTCCTGGCACTTTCCATGTGGGAGATATAGCAGGATGTATATTGGTTTTGAGGACAACTCAATGGACAGTGTAGGGAGAAAACCTCCTGGCTCCTTGAATGCCGTTTCTGGAGACACTGCGATCAATGTGGGAGATATGTCAAGATGTGTGTTTGTTTTGAGGACGGCTCTCTGGAGAGTCTTAGCAAAGAGGTCACACAGATAATCAGAGCAATTCTCAGAGACACTGAGAACAAGCTCCGCAATTCCCTCCTGGCACTTTCCCTGTAGGAGATACCGCAAGACGTTTCTGTATATTGGGCACAGCGCTCTGCACGGTGTTAGCAGAGACTTTCCCGGGACAGTGAAACCCTATGTCAGAGACACTGAGAAGAAGCCCCAATGTTCCCTCCAGGCACTTTCAGTGTGGGTGCTTTCTCCACGTGGTTCCTGGTTTCACTGCAGCTCTGAAGAGAATGTTAGCAAAGAGGTAACCGGGACAGTGAAAACAGTACTCAAAGACAGGGAGAGCAAGCTCTCTCTTGGCACTTTGGATGTGGGACATACAGCGAGATGTTTGCTGCTTTTGCGTTTGGCTGTTGGGAGATTTACAGCACAAAGATATCTAGTTGATTTGAAGCAGTTCCGAGAAAGTCTAAACATAATCCCCACTTCTCCCTCCTGGCACTTTCCATGTGGGAGATATAGCAGGATGTATATTGGTTTTGAGGACAACTCAATGGACAGTGTAGGGAGAAAAGGTCCTGGCTCCTTGAATGCCGTTTCTGGAGACACTGCGATCAATGTGGGAGATATGTCAAGATGTGTGTTTGTTTTGAGGACGGCTCTCTGGAGCGTCTTAGCAAAGAGGTCACACAGATAATCAGAGCAATTCTCAGAGACACTGAGAACAAGCTCCGCAATTCCCTCCTGGCACTTTCCCTGTAGGAGATACCGCAAGACGTTTCTGTATATTGGGCACAGCGCTCTGCACGGTGTTAGCAGAGACTTTCCCGGGACAGTGAAACCCTATGTCAGAGACACTGAGAAGAAGCCCCAATGTTCCCTCCAGGCACTTTCAGTGTGGGTGCTTTCTCCACGTGGTTCCTGGTTTCACTGCGGCTCTGAAGAGAATGTTAGCAAAGAGGTAACCGGGACAGTGAAAACAGTACTCAAAGACAGGGAGAGCAAGCTCTCTCTTGGCACTTTCGATGTGGGACATACAGCGAGATGTTTGCTGCTTTTGCGTTTGGCTGTTGGGAGATTTACAGCACAAAGATATCTAGTTGATTTGAAGCAGTTCCGAGAAAGTCTAAACATAATCCCCACTTCTCCCTCCTGGCACTTTCCATGTGGGAGATATAGCAGGATGTATATTGGTTTTGAGGACAACTCAATGGACAGTGTAGGGAGAAAACCTCCTGGCTCCTTGAATGCCGTTTCTGGAGACACTGCGATCAATGTGGGAGATATGTCAAGATGTGTGTTTGTTTTGAGGACGGCTCTCTGGAGCGTCTTAGCAAAGAGGTCACACAGATAATCAGAGCAATTCTCAGAGACACTGAGAACAAGCTCCGCAATTCCCTCCTGGCACTTTCCCTGTAGGAGATACCGCAAGACGTTTCTGTATATTGGGCACAGCGCTCCGCACGGTGTTAGCAGAGACTTTCCCGGGACAGTGAAACCCTATGTCAGAGACACTGAGAAGAAGCCCCAATGTTCCCTCCAGACACTTTCAGTGTGGGTGCTTTCTCCACGTGGTTCCTGGTTTCACTGCAGCTCTGAAGAGAATGTTAGCAAAGAGGTAACCGGGACAGTGAAAACAGTACTCAAAGACAGGGAGAGCAAGCTCTCTCTTGGCACTTTGGATGTGGGACATACAGCGAGATGTTTGCTGCTTTTGCGTTTGGCTGTTGGGAGATTTACAGCACAAAGATATCTAGTTGATTTGAAGCAGTTCCGAGAAAGTCTAAACATAATCCCCACTTCTCCCTCCTGGCACTTTCCATGTGGGAGATATAGCAGGATGTATATTGGTTTTGAGGACAACTCAATGGAGAGTGTAGGGAGAAAAGGTCCTGGCTCCTTGAATGCCGTTTCTGGAGACACTGCGATCAATGTGGGAGATATGTCAAGATGTGTGTTTGTTTTGAGGACGGCTCTCTGGAGCGTCTTAGCAAAGAGGTCACACAGATAATCAGAGCAATTCTCAGAGACACTGAGAACAAGCTCCGCAATTCCCTCCTGGCACTTTCCCTGTAGGAGATACCGCAAGACGTTTCTGTATATTGGGCACAGCGCTCTGCACGGTGTTAGCAGAGACTTTCCCGGGACAGTGAAACCCTATGTCAGAGACACTGAGAAGAAGCCCCAATGTTCCCTCCAGGCACTTTCAGTGTGGGTGCTTTCTCCACGTGGTTCCTGGTTTCACTGCGGCTCTGAAGAGAATGTTAGCAAAGAGGTAACCGGGACAGTGAAAACAGTACTCAAAGACAGGGAGAGCAAGCTCTCTCTTGGCACTTTCGATGTGGGACATACAGCGAGATGTTTGCTGCTTTTGCGTTTGGCTGTTGGGAGATTTACAGCACAAAGATATCTAGTTGATTTGAAGCAGTTCCGAGAAAGTCTAAACATAATCCCCACTTCTCCCTCCTGGCACTTTCCATGTGGGAGATATAGCAGGATGTATATTGGTTTTGAGGACAACTCAATGGACAGTGTAGGGAGAAAACCTCCTGGCTCCTTGAATGCCGTTTCTGGAGACACTGCGATCAATGTGGGAGATATGTCAAGATGTGTGTTTGTTTTGAGGACGGCTCTCTGGAGCGTCTTAGCAAAGAGGTCACACAGATAATCAGAGCAATTCTCAGAGACACTGAGAACAAGCTCCGCAATTCCCTCCTGGCACTTTCCCTGTAGGAGATACCGCAAGACGTTTCTGTATATTGGGCACAGCGCTCCGCACGGTGTTAGCAGAGACTTTCCCGGGACAGTGAAACCCTATGTCAGAGACACTGAGAAGAAGCCCCAATGTTCCCTCCAGACACTTTCAGTGTGGGTGCTTTCTCCACGTGGTTCCTGGTTTCACTGCAGCTCTGAAGAGAATGTTAGCAAAGAGGTAACCGGGACAGTGAAAACAGTACTCAAAGACAGGGAGAGCAAGCTCTCTCTTGGCACTTTGGATGTGGGACATACAGCGAGATGTTTGCTGCTTTTGCGTTTGGCTGTTGGGAGATTTACAGCACAAAGATATCTAGTTGATTTGAAGCAGTTCCGAGAAAGTCTAAACATAATCCCCACTTCTCCCTCCTGGCACTTTCCATGTGGGAGATATAGCAGGATGTATATTGGTTTTGAGGACAACTCAATGGACAGTGTAGGGAGAAAAGGTCCTGGCTCCTTGAATGCCGTTTCTGGAGACACTGCGATCAATGTGGGAGATATGTCAAGATGTGTGTTTGTTTTGAGGACGGCTCTCTGGAGAGTCTTAGCAAAGAGGTCACACAGATAATCAGAGCAATTCTCAGAGACACTGAGAACAAGCTCCGCAATTCCCTCCTGGCACTTTCCCTGTAGGAGATACCGCAAGACGTTTCTGTATATTGGGCACAGCGCTCTGCACGGTGTTAGCAGAGACTTTCCCGGGACAGTGAAACCCTATGTCAGAGACACTGAGAAGAAGCCCCAATGTTCCCTCCAGGCACTTTCAGTGTGGGTGCTTTCTCCACGTGGTTCCTGGTTTCACTGCAGCTCTGAAGAGAATGTTAGCAAAGAGGTAACCGGGACAGTGAAAACAGTACTCAAAGACAGGGAGAGCAAGCTCTCTCTTGGCACTTTGGATGTGGGACATACAGCGAGATGTTTGCTGCTTTTGCATTTGGCTGTTGAGAGATTTACATCGCAAAGATATCTAGTTGATTTGAAGCAGTTCCGAGAAAGTCTAAACATAATCCCCACTTCTCCCTCCTGGCACTTTCCATGTGGGAGATATAGCAGGATGTATATTGGTTTTGAGGACAACTCAATGGACAGTGTAGGGAGAAAACCTCCTGGCTCCTTGAATGCCGTTTCTGGAGACACTGCGATCAATGTGGGAGATATGTCAAGATGTGTGTTGGTTTTGAGGACGGCTCTCTGGAGAGTCTTAGCAAAGAGGTCACACAGATAATCAGAGCAATTCTCAGAGACACTGAGAACAAGCTCCGCAATTCCCTCCTGGCACTTTCCCTGTAGGAGATACCGCAAGACGTTTCTGTATATTGGGCACAGCGCTCTGCACGGTGTTAGCAGAGACTTTCCCGGGACAGTGAAACCCTATGTCAGAGACACTGAGAAGAAGCCCCAATGTTCCCTCCAGACACTTTCAGTGTGGGTGCTTTCTCCACGTGGTTCCTGGTTTCACTGCAGCTCTGAAGAGAATGTTAGCAAAGAGGTAACCGGGACAGTGAAAACAGTACTCAAAGACAGGGAGAGCAAGCTCTCTCTTGGCACTTTGGATGTGGGACATACAGCGAGATGTTTGCTGCTTTTGCGTTTGGCTGTTGGGAGATTTACAGCACAAAGATATCTAGTTGATTTGAAGCAGTTCCGAGAAAGTCTAAACATAATCCCCACTTCTCCCTCCTGGCACTTTCCATGTGGGAGATATAGCAGGATGTATATTGGTTTTGAGGACAACTCAATGGACAGTGTAGGGAGAAAAGGTCCTGGCTCCTTGAATGCCGTTTCTGGAGACACTGCGATCAATGTGGGAGATATGTCAAGATGTGTGTTTGTTTTGAGGACGGCTCTCTGGAGCGTCTTAGCAAAGAGGTCACACAGATAATCAGAGCAATTCTCAGAGACACTGAGAACAAGCTCCGCAATTCCCTCCTGGCACTTTCCCTGTAGGAGATACCGCAAGACGTTTCTGTATATTGGGCACAGCGCTCTGCAGGGTGTTAGCAGAGACTTTCCCGGGACAGTGAAACCCTATGTCAGAGACACTGAGAAGAAGCCCCAATGTTCCCTCCAGGCACTTTCAGTGTGGGTGCTTTCTCCACGTGGTTCCTGGTTTCACTGCAGCTCTGAAGAGAATGTTAGCAAAGAGGTAACCGGGACAGTGAAAACAGTACTCAAAGACAGGGAGAGCAAGCTCTCTCTTGGCACTTTGGATGTGGGACATACAGCGAGATGTTTGCTGCTTTTGCGTTTGGCTGTTGGGAGATTTACAGCACAAAGATATCTAGTTGATTTGAAGCAGTTCCGAGAAAGTCTAAACATAATCCCCACTTCTCCCTCCTGGCACTTTCCATGTGGGAGATATAGCAGGATGTATATTGGTTTTGAGGACAACTCAATGGACAGTGTAGGGAGAAAACCTCCTGGCTCCTTGAATGCCGTTTCTGGAGACACTGCGATCAATGTGGGAGATATGTCAAGATGTGTGTTTGTTTTGAGGACGGCTCTCTGGAGAGTCTTAGCAAAGAGGTCACACAGATAATCAGAGCAATTCTCAGAGACACTGAGAACAAGCTCCGCAATTCCCTCCTGGCACTTTCCCTGTAGGAGATACCGCAAGACGTTTCTGTATATTGGGCACAGCGCTCTGCACGGTGTTAGCAGAGACTTTCCCGGGACAGTGAAACCCTATGTCAGAGACACTGAGAAGAAGCCCCAATGTTCCCTCCAGACACTTTCAGTGTGGGTGCTTTCTCCACGTGGTTCCTGGTTTCACTGCAGCTCTGAAGAGAATGTTAGCAAAGAGGTAACCGGGACAGTGAAAACAGTACTCAAAGACAGGGAGAGCAAGCTCTCTCTTGGCACTTTGGATGTGGGACATACAGCGAGATGTTTGCTGCTTTTGCGTTTGGCTGTTGGGAGATTTACAGCACAAAGATATCTAGTTGATTTGAAGCAGTTCCGAGAAAGTCTAAACATAATCCCCACTTCTCCCTCCTGGCACTTTCCATGTGGGAGATATAGCAGGATGTATATTGGTTTTGAGGACAACTCAATGGACAGTGTAGGGAGAAAACCTCCTGGCTCCTTGAATGCCGTTTCTGGAGACACTGCGATCAATGTGGGAGATATGTCAAGATGTGTGTTTGTTTTGAGGACGGCTCTCTGGAGAGTCTTAGCAAAGAGGTCACACAGATAATCAGAGCAATTCTCAGAGACACTGAGAACAAGCTCCGCAATTCCCTCCTGGCACTTTCCCTGTAGGAGATACCGCAAGACGTTTCTGTATATTGGGCACAGCGCTCTGCACGGTGTTAGCAGAGACTTTCCCGGGACAGTGAAACCCTATGTCAGAGACACTGAGAAGAAGCCCCAATGTTCCCTCCAGGCACTTTCAGTGTGGGTGCTTTCTCCACGTGGTTCCTGGTTTCACTGCAGCTCTGAAGAGAATGTTAGCAAAGAGGTAACCGGGACAGTGAAAACAGTACTCAAAGACAGGGAGAGCAAGCTCTCTCTTGGCACTTTGGATGTGGGACATACAGCGAGATGTTTGCTGCTTTTGCGTTTGGCTGTTGGGAGATTTACAGCACAAAGATATCTAGTTGATTTGAAGCAGTTCCGAGAAAGTCTAAACATAATCCCCACTTCTCCCTCCTGGCACTTTCCATGTGGGAGATATAGCAGGATGTATATTGGTTTTGAGGACAACTCAATGGACAGTGTAGGGAGAAAAGGTCCTGGCTCCTTGAATGCCGTTTCTGCAGACACTGCGATCAATGTGGGAGATATGTCAAGATGTGTGTTTGTTTTGAGGACGGCTCTCTGGAGCGTCTTAGCAAAGAGGTCACACAGATAATCAGAGCAATTCTCAGAGACACTGAGAACAAGCTCCGCAATTCCCTCCTGGCACTTTCCCTGTAGGAGATACCGCAAGACGTTTCTGTATATTGGGCACAGCGCTCTGCACGGTGTTAGCAGAGACTTTCCCGGGACAGTGAAACCCTATGTCAGAGACACTGAGAAGAAGCCCCAATGTTCCCTCCAGGCACTTTCAGTGTGGGTGCTTTCTCCACGTGGTTCCTGGTTTCACTGCGGCTCTGAAGAGAATGTTAGCAAAGAGGTAACCGGGACAGTGAAAACAGTACTCAAAGACAGGGAGAGCAAGCTCTCTCTTGGCACTTTCGATGTGGGACATACAGCGAGATGTTTGCTGCTTTTGCGTTTGGCTGTTGGGAGATTTACAGCACAAAGATATCTAGTTGATTTGAAGCAGTTCCGAGAAAGTCTAAACATAATCCCCACTTCTCCCTCCTGGCACTTTCCATGTGGGAGATATAGCAGGATGTATATTGGTTTTGAGGACAACTCAATGGACAGTGTAGGGAGAAAACCTCCTGGCTCCTTGAATGCCGTTTCTGGAGACACTGCGATCAATGTGGGAGATATGTCAAGATGTGTGTTTGTTTTGAGGACGGCTCTCTGGAGCGTCTTAGCAAAGAGGTCACACAGATAATCAGAGCAATTCTCAGAGACACTGAGAACAAGCTCCGCAATTCCCTCCTGGCACTTTCCCTGTAGGAGATACCGCAAGACGTTTCTGTATATTGGGCACAGCGCTCCGCACGGTGTTAGCAGAGACTTTCCCGGGACAGTGAAACCCTATGTCAGAGACACTGAGAAGAAGCCCCAATGTTCCCTCCAGACACTTTCAGTGTGGGTGCTTTCTCCACGTGGTTCCTGGTTTCACTGCAGCTCTGAAGAGAATGTTAGCAAAGAGGTAACCGGGACAGTGAAAACAGTACTCAAAGACAGGGAGAGCAAGCTCTCTCTTGGCACTTTGGATGTGGGACATACAGCGAGATGTTTGCTGCTTTTGCGTTTGGCTGTTGGGAGATTTACAGCACAAAGATATCTAGTTGATTTGAAGCAGTTCCGAGAAAGTCTAAACATAATCCCCACTTCTCCCTCCTGGCACTTTCCATGTGGGAGATATAGCAGGATGTATATTGGTTTTGAGGACAACTCAATGGAGAGTGTAGGGAGAAAAGGTCCTGGCTCCTTGAATGCCGTTTCTGGAGACACTGCGATCAATGTGGGAGATATGTCAAGATGTGTGTTTGTTTTGAGGACGGCTCTCTGGAGCGTCTTAGCAAAGAGGTCACACAGATAATCAGAGCAATTCTCAGAGACACTGAGAACAAGCTCCGCAATTCCCTCCTGGCACTTTCCCTGTAGGAGATACCGCAAGATGTTTCTGTATATTGGGCACAGCGCTCTGCACGGTGTTAGCAGAGACTTTCCCGGGACAGTGAAACCCTATGTCAGAGACACTGAGAAGAAGCCCCAATGTTCCCTCCAGGCACTTTCAGTGTGGGTGCTTTCTCCACGTGGTTCCTGGTTTCACTGCGGCTCTGAAGAGAATGTTAGCAAAGAGGTAACCGGGACAGTGAAAACAGTACTCAAAGACAGGGAGAGCAAGCTCTCTCTTGGCACTTTCGATGTGGGACATACAGCGAGATGTTTGCTGCTTTTGCGTTTGGCTGTTGGGAGATTTACAGCACAAAGATATCTAGTTGATTTGAAGCAGTTCCGAGAAAGTCTAAACATAATCCCCACTTCTCCCTCCTGGCACTTTCCATGTGGGAGATATAGCAGGATGTATATTGGTTTTGAGGACAACTCAATGGACAGTGTAGGGAGAAAACCTCCTGGCTCCTTGAATGCCGTTTCTGGAGACACTGCGATCAATGTGGGAGATATGTCAAGATGTGTGTTTGTTTTGAGGACGGCTCTCTGGAGCGTCTTAGCAAAGAGGTCACACAGATAATCAGAGCAATTCTCAGAGACACTGAGAACAAGCTCCGCAATTCCCTCCTGGCACTTTCCCTGTAGGAGATACCGCAAGACGTTTCTGTATATTGGGCACAGCGCTCCGCACGGTGTTAGCAGAGACTTTCCCGGGACAGTGAAACCCTATGTCAGAGACACTGAGAAGAAGCCCCAATGTTCCCTCCAGACACTTTCAGTGTGGGTGCTTTCTCCACGTGGTTCCTGGTTTCACTGCAGCTCTGAAGAGAATGTTAGCAAAGAGGTAACCGGGACAGTGAAAACAGTACTCAAAGACAGGGAGAGCAAGCTCTCTCTTGGCACTTTGGATGTGGGACATACAGCGAGATGTTTGCTGCTTTTGCGTTTGGCTGTTGGGAGATTTACAGCACAAAGATATCTAGTTGATTTGAAGCAGTTCCGAGAAAGTCTAAACATAATCCCCACTTCTCCCTCCTGGCACTTTCCATGTGGGAGATATAGCAGGATGTATATTGGTTTTGAGGACAACTCAATGGACAGTGTAGGGAGAAAAGGTCCTGGCTCCTTGAATGCCGTTTCTGGAGACACTGCGATCAATGTGGGAGATATGTCAAGATGTGTGTTTGTTTTGAGGACGGCTCTCTGGAGAGTCTTAGCAAAGAGGTCACACAGATAATCAGAGCAATTCTCAGAGACACTGAGAACAAGCTCCGCAATTCCCTCCTGGCACTTTCCCTGTAGGAGATACCGCAAGACGTTTCTGTATATTGGGCACAGCGCTCTGCACGGTGTTAGCAGAGACTTTCCCGGGACAGTGAAACCCTATGTCAGAGACACTGAGAAGAAGCCCCAATGTTCCCTCCAGGCACTTTCAGTGTGGGTGCTTTCTCCACGTGGTTCCTGGTTTCACTGCAGCTCTGAAGAGAATGTTAGCAAAGAGGTAACCGGGACAGTGAAAACAGTACTCAAAGACAGGGAGAGCAAGCTCTCTCTTGGCACTTTGGATGTGGGACATACAGCGAGATGTTTGCTGCTTTTGCGTTTGGCTGTTGGGAGATTTACAGCACAAAGATATCTAGTTGATTTGAAGCAGTTCCGAGAAAGTCTAAACATAATCCCCACTTCTCCCTCCTGGCACTTTCCATGTGGGAGATATAGCAGGATGTATATTGGTTTTGAGGACAACTCAATGGACAGTGTAGGGAGAAAACCTCCTGGCTCCTTGAATGCCGTTTCTGCAGACACTGCGATCAATGTGGGAGATATGTCAAGATGTGTGTTGGTTTTGAGGACGGCTCTCTGGAGAGTCTTAGCAAAGAGGTCACACAGATAATCAGAGCAATTCTCAGAGACACTGAGAACAAGCTCCACAATTCCCTCCTGGCACTTTCCCTGTAGGAGATACCGCAAGACGTTTCTGTATATTGGGCACAGCGCTCTGCACGGTGTTAGCAGAGACTTTCCCGGGACAGTGAAACCCTATGTCAGAGACACTGAGAAGAAGCCCCAATGTTCCCTCCAGGCACTTTCAGTGTGGGTGCCTTCTCCACGTGGTTCCTGGTTTCACTGCGGCTCTGAAGAGAATGTTAGCAAAGAGGTAACCGGGACAGTGAAAACAGTACTCAAAGACAGGGAGAGCAAGCTCTCTCTTGGCACTTTGGATGTGGGACATACAGCGAGATGTTTGCTGCTTTTGCGTTTGGCTGTTGGGAGATTTACAGCACAAAGATATCTAGTTGATTTGAAGCAGTTCCGAGAAAGTCTAAACATAATCCCCACTTCTCCCTCCTGGCACTTTCCATGTGGGAGATATAGCAGGATGTATATTGGTTTTGAGGACAACTCAATGGACAGTGTAGGGAGAAAACCTCCTGGCTCCTTGAATGCCGTTTCTGGAGACACTGCGATCAATGTGGGAGATATGTCAAGATGTGTGTTTGTTTTGAGGACGGCTCTCTGGAGAGTCTTAGCAAAGAGGTCACACAGATAATCAGAGCAATTCTCAGAGACACTGAGAACAAGCTCCGCAATTCCCTCCTGGCACTTTCCCTGTAGGAGATACCGCAAGACGTTTCTGTATATTGGGCACAGCGCTCTGCACGGTGTTAGCAGAGACTTTCCCGGGACAGTGAAACCCTATGTCAGAGACACTGAGAAGAAGCCCCAATGTTCCCTCCAGGCACTTTCAGTGTGGGTGCCTTCTCCACGTGGTTCCTGGTTTCACTGCAGCTCTGAAGAGAATGTTAGCAAAGAGGTAACCGGGACAGTGAAAACAGTACTCAAAGACAGGGAGAGCAAGCTCTCTCTTGGCACTTTGGATGTGGGACATACAGCGAGATGTTTGCTGCTTTTGCGTTTGGCTGTTGGGAGATTTACAGCACAAAGATATCTAGTTGATTTGAAGCAGTTCCGAGAAAGTCTAAACATAATCCCCACTTCTCCCTCCTGGCACTTTCCATGTGGGAGATATAGCAGGATGTATATTGGTTTTGAGGACAACTCAATGGACAGTGTAGGGAGAAAAGGTCCTGGCTCCTTGAATGCCGTTTCTGGAGACACTGCGATCAATGTGGGAGATATGTCAAGATGTGTGTTTGTTTTGAGGACGGCTCTCTGGAGCGTCTTAGCAAAGAGGTCACACAGATAATCAGAGCAATTCTCAGAGACACTGAGAACAAGCTCCGCAATTCCCTCCTGGCACTTTCCCTGTAGGAGATACCGCAAGACGTTTCTGTATATTGGGCACAGCGCTCTGCACGGTGTTAGCAGAGACTTTCCCGGGACAGTGAAACCCTATGTCAGAGACACTGAGAAGAAGCCCCAATGTTCCCTCCAGGCACTTTCAGTGTGGGTGCTTTCTCCACGTGGTTCCTGGTTTCACTGCGGCTCTGAAGAGAATGTTAGCAAAGAGGTAACCGGGACAGTGAAAACAGTACTCAAAGACAGGGAGAGCAAGCTCTCTCTTGGCTCTTTGGATGTGGGACATACAGCGAGATGTTTGCTGCTTTTGCGTTTGGCTGTTGGGAGATTTACAGCACAAAGATATCTAGTTGATTTGAAGCAGTTCCGAGAAAGTCTAAACATAATCCCCACTTCTCCCTCCTGGCACTTTCCATGTGGGAGATATAGCAGGATGTATATTGGTTTTGAGGACAACTCAATGGACAGTGTAGGGAGAAAACCTCCTGGCTCCTTGAATGCCGTTTCTGGAGACACTGCGATCAATGTGGGAGATATGTCAAGATGTGTGTTTGTTTTGAGGACGGCTCTCTGGAGAGTCTTAGCAAAGAGGTCACACAGATAATCAGAGCAATTCTCAGAGACACTGAGAACAAGCTCCACAATTCCCTCCTGGCACTTTCCCTGTAGGAGATACCGCAAGACGTTTCTGTATATTGGGCACAGCGCTCTGCACGGTGTTAGCAGAGACTTTCCCGGGACAGTGAAACCCTATGTCAGAGACACTGAGAAGAAGCCCCAATGTTCCCTCCAGGCACTTTCAGTGTGGGTGCTTTCTCCACGTGGTTCCTGGTTTCACTGCAGCTCTGAAGAGAATGTTAGCAAAGAGGTAACCGGGACAGTGAAAACAGTACTCAAAGACAGGGAGAGCAAGCTCTCTCTTGGCACTTTGGATGTGGGACATACAGCGAGATGTTTGCTGCTTTTGCGTTTGGCTGTTGGGAGATTTACAGCACAAAGATATCTAGTTGATTTGAAGCAGTTCCGAGAAAGTCTAAACATAATCCCCACTTCTCCCTCCTGGCACTTTCCATGTGGGAGATATAGCAGGATGTATATTGGTTTTGAGGACAACTCAATGGACAGTGTAGGGAGAAAACCTCCTGGCTCCTTGAATGCCGTTTCTGGAGACACTGTGATCAATGTGGGAGATATGTCAAGATGTGTGTTTGTTTTGAGGACGGCTCTCTGGAGAGTCTTAGCAAAGAGGTCACACAGATAATCAGAGCAATTCTCAGAGACACTGAGAACAAGCTCCGCAATTCCCTCCTGGCACTTTCCCTGTAGGAGATACCGCAAGACGTTTCTGTATATTGGGCACAGCGCTCTGCACGGTGTTAGCAGAGACTTTCCCGGGACAGTGAAACCCTATGTCAGAGACACTGAGAAGAAGCCCCAATGTTCCCTCCAGGCACTTTCAGTGTGGGTGCTTTCTCCACGGGGTTCCTGGTTTCACTGCAGCTCTGAAGAGAATGTTAGCAAAGAGGTAACCAGGACAGTGAAAACAGTACTCAAAGACAGGGAGAGCAAGCTCTCTCTTGGCACTTTGGATGTGGGACATACAGCGAGATGTTTGCTGCTTTTGCGTTTGGCTGTTGGGAGATTTACAGCACAAAGATATCTAGTTGATTTGAAGCAGTTCCGAGAAAGTCTAAACATAATCCCCACTTCTCCCTCCTGGCACTTTCCATGTGGGAGATATAGCAGGATGTATATTGGTTTTGAGGACAACTCAATGGACAGTGTAGGGAGAAAAGGTCCTGGCTCCTTGAATGCCGTTTCTGGAGACACTGCGATCAATGTGGGAGATATGTCAAGATGTGTGTTTGTTTTGAGGACGGCTCTCTGGAGCGTCTTAGCAAAGAGGTCACACAGATAATCAGAGCAATTCTCAGAGACACTGAGAACAAGCTCCGCAATTCCCTCCTGGCACTTTCCCTGTAGGAGATACCGCAAGACGTTTCTGTATATTGGGCACAGCGCTCTGCACGGTGTTAGCAGAGACTTTCCCGGGACAGTGAAACCCTATGTCAGAGACACTGAGAAGAAGCCCCAATGTTCCCTCCAGGCACTTTCAGTGTGGGTGCTTTCTCCACGTGGTTCCTGGTTTCACTGCAGCTCTGAAGAGAATGTTAGCAAAGAGGTAACCGGGACAGTGAAAACAGTACTCAAAGACAGGGAGAGCAAGCTCTCTCTTGGCACTTTGGATGTGGGACATACAGCGAGATGTTTGCTGCTTTTGCGTTTGGCTGTTGGGAGATTTACAGCACAAAGATATCTAGTTGATTTGAAGCAGTTCCGAGAAAGTCTAAACATAATCCCCACTTCTCCCTCCTGGCACTTTCCATGTGGGAGATATAGCAGGATGTATATTGGTTTTGAGGACAACTCAATGGACAGTGTAGGGAGAAAACCTCCTGGCTCCTTGAATGCCGTTTCTGGAGACACTGCGATCAATGTGGGAGATATGTCAAGATGTGTGTTGGTTTTGAGGACGGCTCTCTGGAGAGTCTTAGCAAAGAGGTCACACAGATAATCAGAGCAATTCTCAGAGACACTGAGAACAAGCTCCGCAATTCCCTCCTGGCACTTTCCCTGTAGGAGATACCGCAAGACGTTTCTGTATATTGGGCACAGCGCTCTGCACGGTGTTAGCAGAGACTTTCCCGGGACAGTGAAACCCTATGTCAGAGACACTGAGAAGAAGCCCCAATGTTCCCTCCAGACACTTTCAGTGTGGGTGCTTTCTCCACGTGGTTCCTGGTTTCACTGCAGCTCTGAAGAGAATGTTAGCAAAGAGGTAACCGGGACAGTGAAAACAGTACTCAAAGACAGGGAGAGCAAGCTCTGTCTTGGCACTTTGGATGTGGGACATACAGCGAGATGTTTGCTGCTTTTGCGTTTGGCTGTTGGGAGATTTACAGCACAAAGATATCTAGTTGATTTGAAGCAGTTCCGAGAAAGTCTAAACATAATCCCCACTTCTCCCTCCTGGCACTTTCCATGTGGGAGATATAGCAGGATGTATATTGGTTTTGAGGACAACTCAATGGACAGTGTAGGGAGAAAACCTCCTGGCTCCTTGAATGCCGTTTCTGGAGACACTGTGATCAATGTGGGAGATATGTCAAGATGTGTGTTTGTTTTGAGGACGGCTCTCTGGAGAGTCTTAGCAAAGAGGTCACACAGATAATCAGAGCAATTCTCAGAGACACTGAGAACAAGCTCCGCAATTCCCTCCTGGCACTTTCCCTGTAGGAGATACCGCAAGACGTTTCTGTATATTGGGCACAGCGCTCTGCACGGTGTTAGCAGAGACTTTCCCGGGACAGTGAAACCCTATGTCAGAGACACTGAGAAGAAGCCCCAATGTTCCCTCCAGGCACTTTCAGTGTGGGTGCCTTCTCCACGTGGTTCCTGGTTTCACTGCAGCTCTGAAGAGAATGTTAGCAAAGAGGTAACCGGGACAGTGAAAACAGTACTCAAAGACAGGGAGAGCAAGCTCTCTCTTGGCACTTTCGATGTGGGACATACAGCGAGATGTTTGCTGCTTTTGCGTTTGGCTGTTGGGAGATTTACAGCACAAAGATATCTAGTTGATTTGAAGCAGTTCCGAGAAAGTCTAAACATAATCCCCACTTCTCCCTCCTGGCACTTTCCATGTGGGAGATATAGCAGGATGTATATTGGTTTTGAGGACAACTCAATGGACAGTGTAGGGAGAAAACCTCCTGGCTCCTTGAATGCCGTTTCTGGAGACACTGCGATCAATGTGGGAGATATGTCAAGATGTGTGTTTGTTTTGAGGACGGCTCTCTGGAGAGTCTTAGCAAAGAGGTCACACAGATAATCAGAGCAATTCTCAGAGACACTGAGAACAAGCTCCGCAATTCCCTCCTGGCACTTTCCCTGTAGGAGATACCGCAAGACGTTTCTGTATATTGGGCACAGCGCTCTGCACGGTGTTAGCAGAGACTTTCCCGGGACAGTGAAACCCTATGTCAGAGACACTGAGAAGAAGCCCCAATGTTCCCTCCAGGCACTTTCAGTGTGGGTGCTTTCTCCACGTGGTTCCTGGTTTCACTGCAGCTCTGAAGAGAATGTTAGCAAAGAGGTAACCGGGACAGTGAAAACAGTACTCAAAGACAGGGAGAGCAAGCTCTCTCTTGGCACTTTGGATGTGGGACATACAGCGAGATGTTTGCTGCTTTTGCGTTTGGCTGTTGGGAGATTTACAGCACAAAGATATCTAGTTGATTTGAAGCAGTTCCGAGAAAGTCTAAACATAATCCCCACTTCTCCCTCCTGGCACTTTCCATGTGGGAGATATAGCAGGATGTATATTGGTTTTGAGGACAACTCAATGGACAGTGTAGGGAGAAAAGGTCCTGGCTCCTTGAATGCCGTTTCTGGAGACACTGCGATCAATGTGGGAGATATGTCAAGATGTGTGTTTGTTTTGAGGACGGCTCTCTGGAGAGTCTTAGCAAAGAGGTCACAGGGATAATCAGAGCAATTCTCAGAGACACTGAGAACAAGCTCCGCAATTCCCTCCTGGCACTTTCCCTGTAGGAGACACCGCAAGATGTTTCTGTATATTGGGCACAGCGCTCTGCACGGTGTTAGCAGAGACTTTCCCGGGACAGTGAAACCCTATGTCAGAGACACTGAGAAGAAGCCCCAATGTTCCCTCCAGGCACTTTCAGTGTGGGTGCTTTCTCCACGTGGTTCCTGGTTTCACTGCGGCTCTGAAGAGAATGTTAGCAAAGAGGTAACCGGGACAGTGAAAACAGTACTCAAAGACAGGGAGAGCAAGCTCTCTCTTGGCACTTTGGATGTGGGACATACAGCGAGATGTTTGCTGCTTTTGCGTTTGGCTGTTGGGAGATTTACAGCACAAAGATATCTAGTTGATTTGAAGCAGTTCCGAGAAAGTCTAAACATAATCCCCACTTCTCCCTCCTGGCACTTTCCATGTGGGAGATATAGCAGGATGTATATTGGTTTTGAGGACAACTCAATGGACAGTGTAGGGAGAAAAGGTCCTGGCTCCTTGAATGCCGTTTCTGGAGACACTGCGATCAATGTGGGAGATATGTCAAGATGTGTGTTTGTTTTGAGGACGGCTCTCTGGAGCGTCTTAGCAAAGAGGTCACACAGATAATCAGAGCAATTCTCAGAGACACTGAGAACAGGCTCCGCAATTCCCTCCTGGCACTTTCCCTGTAGGAGATACCGCAAGACGTTTCTGTATATTGGGCACAGCGCTCTGCACGGTGTTAGCAGAGACTTTCCCGGGACAGTGAAACCCTATGTCAGAGACACTGAGAAGAAGCCCCAATGTTCCCTCCAGGCACTTTCAGTGTGGGTGCTTTCTCCACGTGGTTCCTGGTTTCACTGCAGCTCTGAAGAGAATGTTAGCAAAGAGGTAACCGGGACAGTGAAAACAGTACTCAAAGACAGGGAGAGCAAGCTCTCTCTTGGCACTTTGGATGTGGGACATACAGCGAGATGTTTGCTGCTTTTGCGTTTGGCTGTTGGGAGATTTACAGCACAAAGATATCTAGTTGATTTGAAGCAGTTCCGAGAAAGTCTAAACATAATCCCCACTTCTCCCTCCTGGCACTTTCCATGTGGGAGATATAGCAGGATGTATATTGGTTTTGAGGACAACTCAATGGACAGTGTAGGGAGAAAAGGTCCTGGCTCCTTGAATGCCGTTTCTGGAGACACTGCGATCAATGTGGGAGATATGTCAAGATGTGTGTTTGTTTTGAGGACGGCTCTCTGGAGAGTCTTAGCAAAGAGGTCACACAGATAATCAGAGCAATTCTCAGAGACACTGAGAACAAGCTCTGCAATTCCCTCCTGGCACTTTCCCTGTAGGAGATACCGCAAGACGTTTCTGTATATTGGGCACAGCGCTCTGCACAGTGTTAGCAGAGACTTTCCCGGGACAGTGAAACCCTATGTCAGAGACACTGAGAAGAAGCCCCAATGTTCCCTCCAGGCACTTTCAGTGTGGGTGCTTTCTCCACGTGGTTCCTGGTTTCACTGCAGCTCTGAAGAGAATGTTAGCAAAGAGGTAACCGGGACAGTGAAAACAGTACTCAAAGACAGGGAGAGCAAGCTCTCTCTTGGCACTTTGGATGTGGGACATACAGCGAGATGTTTGCTGCTTTTGCGTTTGGCTGTTGGGAGATTTACAGCACAAAGATATCTAGTTGATTTGAAGCAGTTCCGAGAAAGTCTAAACATAATCCCCACTTCTCCCTCCTGGCACTTTCCATGTGGGAGATATAGCAGGATGTATATTGGTTTTGAGGACAACTCAATGGACAGTGTAGGGAGAAAACCTCCTGGCTCCTTGAATGCCGTTTCTGGAGACACTGCGATCAATGTGGGAGATATGTCAAGATGTGTGTTTGTTTTGAGGACGGCTCTCTGGAGAGTCTTAGCAAAGAGGTCACACAGATAATCAGAGCAATTCTCAGAGACACTGAGAACAAGCTCCGCAATTCCCTCCTGGCACTTTCCCTGTAGGAGATACCACAAGACGTTTCTGTATATTGGGCACAGCGCTCTGCAGGGTGTTAGCAGAGACTTTCCCGGGACAGTGAAACCCTATGTCAGAGACACTGAGAAGAAGCCCCAATGTTCCCTCCAGGCACTTTCAGTGTGGGTGCCTTCTCCACGTGGTTCCTGGTTTCACTGCAGCTCTGAAGAGAATGTTAGCAAAGAGGTAACCGGGACAGTGAAAACAGTACTCAAAGACAGGGAGAGCAAGCTCTCTCTTGGCACTTTGGATGTGGGACATACAGCGAGATGTTTGCTGCTTTTGCGTTTGGCTGTTGGGAGATTTACAGCACAAAGATATCTAGTTGATTTGAAGCAGTTCCGAGAAAGTCTAAACATAATCCCCACTTCTCCCTCCTGGCACTTTCCATGTGGGAGATATAGCAGGATGTATATTGGTTTTGAGGACAACTCAATGGACAGTGTAGGGAGAAAAGGTCCTGGCTCCTTGAATGCCGTTTCTGGAGACACTGCGATCAATGTGGGAGATATGTCAAGATGTGTGTTTGTTTTGAGGACGGCTCTCTGGAGAGTCTTAGCAAAGAGGTCACACAGATAATCAGAGCAATTCTCAGAGACACTGAGAACAAGCTCCGCAATTCCCTCCTGGCACTTTCCCTGTAGGAGATACTGCAAGACGTTTCTGTATATTGGGCACAGCGCTCTGCACGGTGTTAGCAGAGACTTTCCCGGGACAGTGAAACCCTATGTCAGAGACACTGAGAAGAAGCCCCAATGTTCCCTCCAGGCACTTTCAGTGTGGGTGCTTTCTCCACGTGGTTCCTGGTTTCACTGCGGCTCTGAAGAGAATGTTAGCAAAGAGGTAACCGGGACAGTGAAAACAGTACTCAAAGACAGGGAGAGCAAGCTCTCTCTTGGCACTTTGGATGTGGGACATACAGCGAGATGTTTGCTGCTTTTGCGTTTGGCTGTTGGGAGATTTACAGCACAAAGATATCTAGTTGATTTGAAGCAGTTCCGAGAAAGTCTAAACATAATCCCCACTTCTCCCTCCTGGCACTTTCCATGTGGGAAATATAGCAGGATGTATATTGGTTTTGAGGACAACTCAATGGACAGTGTAGGGAGAAAAGTTCCTGGCTCCTTGAATGCCGTTTCTGGAGACACTGCGATCAATGTGGGAGATATGTCAAGATGTGTGTTTGTTTTGAGGACGGCTCTCTGGAGAGTCTTAGCAAAGAGGTCACACAGATAATCAGAGCAATTCTCAGAGACACTGAGAACAAGCTCCGCAATTCCCTCCTGGCACTTTCCCTGTAGGAGATACCGCAAGACGTTTCTGTATATTGGGCACAGCGCTCTGCACGGTGTTAGCAGAGACTTTCCCGGGACAGTGAAACCCTATGTCAGAGACACTGAGAAGAAGCCCCAATGTTCCCTCCAGGCACTTTCCGTGTGGGTGCTTTCTCCACGTGGTTCCTGGTTTCACTGCAGCTCTGAAGAGAATGTTAGCAAAGAGGTAACCGGGACAGTGAAAACAGTACTCAAAGACAGGGAGAGCAAGCTCTCTCTTGGCACTTTGGATGTGGGACATACAGCGAGATGTTTGCTGCTTTTGCGTTTGGCTGTTGGGAGATTTACAGCACAAAGATATCTAGTTGATTTGAAGCAGTTCCGAGAAAGTCTAAACATAATCCCCACTTCTCCCTCCTGGCACTTTCCATGTGGGAGATATAGCAGGATGTATATTGGTTTTGAGGACAACTCAATGGACAGTGTAGGGAGAAAACCTCCTGGCTCCTTGAATGCCGTTTCTGGAGACACTGCGATCAATGTGGGAGATATGTCAAGATGTGTGTTTGTTTTGAGGACGGCTCTCTGGAGAGTCTTAGCAAAGAGGTCACACAGATAATCAGAGCAATTCTCAGAGACACTGAGAACAAGCTCCGCAATTCCCTCCTGGCACTTTCCCTGTAGGAGATACCGCAAGACGTTTCTGTATATTGGGCACAGCACTCTGCACGGTGTTATCAGAGACTTTCCCGGGACAGTGAAACCCTATGTCAGAGACACTGAGAAGAAGCCCCAATGTTCCCTCCAGGCACTTTCAGTGTGGGTGCTTTCTCCACGTGGTTCCTGGTTTCACTGCGGCTCTGAAGAGAATGTTAGCAAAGAGGTAACCGGGACAGTGAAAACAGTACTCAAAGACAGGGAGAGCAAGCTCTCTCTTGGCTCTTTGGATGTGGGACATACAGCGAGATGTTTGCTGCTTTTGCGTTTGGCTGTTGGGAGATTTACAGCACAAAGATATCTAGTTGATTTGAAGCAGTTCCGAGAAAGTCTAAACATAATCCCCACTTCTCCCTCCTGGCACTTTCCATGTGGGAGATATAGCAGGATGTATATTGGTTTTGAGGACAACTCAATGGACAGTGTAGGGAGAAAAGGTCCTGGCTCCTTGAATGCCGTTTCTGGAGACACTGCGATCAATGTGGGAGATATGTCAAGATGTGTGTTTGTTTTGAGGACGGCTCTCTGGAGAGTCTTAGCAAAGAGGTCACACAGATAATCAGAGCAATTCTCAGAGACACTGAGAACAAGCTCCGCAATTCCCTCCTGGCACTTTCCCTGTAGGAGATACCGCAAGACGTTTCTGTATATTGGGCACAGCGCTCTGCACGGTGTTAGCAGAGACTTTCCCGGGACAGTGAAACCCTATGTCAGAGACACTGAGAAGAAGCCCCAATGTTCCCTCCAGGCACTTTCAGTGTGGGTGCTTTCTCCACGTGGTTCCTGGTTTCACTGCAGCTCTGAAGAGAATGTTAGCAAAGAGGTAACCGGGACAGTGAAAACAGTACTCAAAGACAGGGAGAGCAAGCTCTCTCTTGGCACTTTGGATGTGGGACATACAGCGAGATGTTTGCTGCTTTTGCATTTGGCTGTTGGGAGATTTACAGCACAAAGATATCTAGTTGATTTGAAGCAGTTCCGAGAAAGTCTAAACATAATCCCCACTTCTCCCTCCTGGCACTTTCCATGTGGGAGATATAGCAGGATGTATATTGGTTTTGAGGACAACTCAATGGACAGTGTAGGGAGAAAAGGTCCTGGCTCCTTGAATGCCGTTTCTGCAGACACTGCGATCAATGTGGGAGATATGTCAAGATGTGTGTTGGTTTTGAGGACGGCTCTCTGGAGAGTCTTAGCAAAGAGGTCACACAGATAATCAGAGCAATTCTCAGAGACACTGAGAACAAGCTCCACAATTCCCTCCTGGCACTTTCCCTGTAGGAGATACCGCAAGACGTTTCTGTATATTGGGCACAGCGCTCTGCACGGTGTTAGCAGAGACTTTCCCGGGACAGTGAAACCCTATGTCAGAGACACTGAGAAGAAGCCCCAATGTTCCCTCCAGGCACTTTCAGTGTGGGTGCTTTCTCCACGTGGTTCCTGGTTTCACTGCAGCTCTGAAGAGAATGTTAGCAAAGAGGTAACCGGGACAGTGAAAACAGTACTCAAAGACAGGGAGAGCAAGCTCTCTCTTGGCACTTTGGATGTGGGACATACAGCGAGATGTTTGCTGCTTTTGCATTTGGCTGTTGGGAGATTTACAGCACAAAGATATCTAGTTGATTTGAAGCAGTTCCGAGAAAGTCTAAACATAATCCCCACTTCTCCCTCCTGGCACTTTCCATGTGGGAGATATAGCAGGATGTATATTGGTTTTGAGGACAACTCAATGGACAGTGTAGGGAGAAAACCTCCTGGCTCCTTGAATGCCGTTTCTGGAGACACTGCGATCAATGTGGGAGATATGTCAAGATGTGTGTTTGTTTTGAGGACGGCTCTCTGGAGCGTCTTAGCAAAGAGGTCACACAGATAATCAGAGCAATTCTCAGAGACACTGACAACAAGCTCCGCAATTCCCTCCTGGCACTTTCCCTGTAGGAGATACCGCAAGACGTTTCTGTATATTGGGCACAGCACTCTGCACGGTGTTAGCAGAGACTTTCCCGGGACAGTGAAACCCTATGTCAGAGACACTGAGAAGAAGCCCCAATGTTCCCTCCAGGCACTTTCAGTGTGGGTGCTTTCTCCACGTGGTTCCTGGTTTCACTGCGGCTCTGAAGAGAATGTTAGCAAAGAGGTAACCGGGACAGTGAAAACAGTACTCAAAGACAGGGAGAGCAAGCTCTCTCTTGGCTCTTTGGATGTGGGACATACAGCGAGATGTTTGCTGCTTTTGCGTTTGGCTGTTGGGAGATTTACAGCACAAAGATATCTAGTTGATTTGAAGCAGTTCCGAGAAAGTCTAAACATAATCCCCACTTCTCCCTCCTGGCACTTTCCATGTGGGAGATATAGCAGGATGTATATTGGTTTTGAGGACAACTCAATGGACAGTGTAGGGAGAAAAGGTCCTGGCTCCTTGAATGCCGTTTCTGGAGACACTGCGATCAATGTGGGAGATATGTCAAGATGTGTGTTTGTTTTGAGGACGGCTCTCTGGAGAGTCTTAGCAAAGAGGTCACACAGATAATCAGAGCAATTCTCAGAGACACTGAGAACAAGCTCCGCAATTCCCTCCTGGCACTTTCCCTGTAGGAGATACCGCAAGACGTTTCTGTATATTGGGCACAGCGCTCTGCACGGTGTTAGCAGAGACTTTCCCGGGACAGTGAAACCCTATGTCAGAGACACTGAGAAGAAGCCCCAATGTTCCCTCCAGGCACTTTCAGTGTGGGTGCTTTCTCCACGTGGTTCCTGGTTTCACTGCAGCTCTGAAGAGAATGTTAGCAAAGAGGTAACCGGGACAGTGAAAACAGTACTCAAAGACAGGGAGAGCAAGCTCTCTCTTGGCACTTTGGATGTGGGACATACAGCGAGATGTTTGCTGCTTTTGCATTTGGCTGTTGGGAGATTTACAGCACAAAGATATCTAGTTGATTTGAAGCAGTTCCGAGAAAGTCTAAACATAATCCCCACTTCTCCCTCCTGGCACTTTCCATGTGGGAGATATAGCAGGATGTATATTGGTTTTGAGGACAACTCAATGGACAGTGTAGGGAGAAAAGGTCCTGGCTCCTTGAATGCCGTTTCTGCAGACACTGCGATCAATGTGGGAGATATGTCAAGATGTGTGTTGGTTTTGAGGACGGCTCTCTGGAGAGTCTTAGCAAAGAGGTCACACAGATAATCAGAGCAATTCTCAGAGACACTGAGAACAAGCTCCACAATTCCCTCCTGGCACTTTCCCTGTAGGAGATACCGCAAGACGTTTCTGTATATTGGGCACAGCGCTCTGCACGGTGTTAGCAGAGACTTTCCCGGGACAGTGAAACCCTATGTCAGAGACACTGAGAAGAAGCCCCAATGTTCCCTCCAGGCACTTTCAGTGTGGGTGCTTTCTCCACGTGGTTCCTGGTTTCACTGCAGCTCTGAAGAGAATGTTAGCAAAGAGGTAACCGGGACAGTGAAAACAGTACTCAAAGACAGGGAGAGCAAGCTCTCTCTTGGCACTTTGGATGTGGGACATACAGCGAGATGTTTGCTGCTTTTGCATTTGGCTGTTGGGAGATTTACAGCACAAAGATATCTAGTTGATTTGAAGCAGTTCCGAGAAAGTCTAAACATAATCCCCACTTCTCCCTCCTGGCACTTTCCATGTGGGAGATATAGCAGGATGTATATTGGTTTTGAGGACAACTCAATGGACAGTGTAGGGAGAAAACCTCCTGGCTCCTTGAATGCCGTTTCTGGAGACACTGCGATCAATGTGGGAGATATGTCAAGATGTGTGTTGGTTTTGAGGACGGCTCTCTGGAGAGTCTTAGCAAAGAGGTCACACAGATAATCAGAGCAATTCTCAGAGACACTGAGAACAAGCTCCGCAATTCCCTCCTGGCACTTTCCCTGTAGGAGATACCGCAAGACGTTTCTGTATATTGGGCACAGCACTCTGCACGGTGTTAGCAGAGACTTTCCCGGGACAGTGAAACCCTATGTCAGAGACACTGAGAAGAAGCCCCAATGTTCCCTCCAGGCACTTTCAGTGTGGGTGCTTTCTCCACGTGGTTCCTGGTTTCACTGCGGCTCTGAAGAGAATGTTAGCAAAGAGGTAACCGGGACAGTGAAAACAGTACTCAAAGACAGGGAGAGCAAGCTCTCTCTTGGCTCTTTGGATGTGGGACATACAGCGAGATGTTTGCTGCTTTTGCGTTTGGCTGTTGGGAGATTTACAGCACAAAGATATCTAGTTGATTTGAAGCAGTTCCGAGAAAGTCTAAACATAATCCCCACTTCTCCCTCCTGGCACTTTCCATGTGGGAGATATAGCAGGATGTATATTGGTTTTGAGGACAACTCAATGGACAGTGTAGGGAGAAAAGGTCCTGGCTCCTTGAATGCCGTTTCTGGAGACACTGCGATCAATGTGGGAGATATGTCAAGATGTGTGTTTGTTTTGAGGACGGCTCTCTGGAGAGTCTTAGCAAAGAGGTCACACAGATAATCAGAGCAATTCTCAGAGACACTGAGAACAAGCTCCGCAATTCCCTCCTGGCACTTTCCCTGTAGGAGATACCGCAAGACGTTTCTGTATATTGGGCACAGCGCTCTGCACGGTGTTAGCAGAGACTTTCCCGGGACAGTGAAACCCTATGTCAGAGACACTGAGAAGAAGCCCCAATGTTCCCTCCAGGCACTTTCAGTGTGGGTGCTTTCTCCACGTGGTTCCTGGTTTCACTGCGGCTCTGAAGAGAATGTTAGCAAAGAGGTAACCGGGACAGTGAAAACAGTACTCAAAGACAGGGAGAGCAAGCTCTCTCTTGGCTCTTTGGATGTGGGACATACAGCGAGATGTTTGCTGCTTTTGCGTTTGGCTGTTGGGAGATTTACAGCACAAAGATATCTAGTTGATTTGAAGCAGTTCCGAGAAAGTCTAAACATAATCCCCACTTCTCCCTCCTGGCACTTTCCATGTGGGAGATATAGCAGGATGTATATTGGTTTTGAGGACAACTCAATGGACAGTGTAGGGAGAAAAGGTCCTGGCTCCTTGAATGCCGTTTCTGGAGACACTGCGATCAATGTGGGAGATATGTCAAGATGTGTGTTTGTTTTGAGGACGGCTCTCTGGAGAGTCTTAGCAAAGAGGTCACACAGATAATCAGAGCAATTCTCAGAGACACTGAGAACAAGCTCCGCAATTCCCTCCTGGCACTTTCCCTGTAGGAGATACCGCAAGACGTTTCTGTATATTGGGCACAGCGCTCTGCACGGTGTTAGCAGAGACTTTCCCGGGACAGTGAAACCCTATGTCAGAGACACTGAGAAGAAGCCCCAATGTTCCCTCCAGGCACTTTCAGTGTGGGTGCTTTCTCCACGTGGTTCCTGGTTTCACTGCAGCTCTGAAGAGAATGTTAGCAAAGAGGTAACCGGGACAGTGAAAACAGTACTCAAAGACAGGGAGAGCAAGCTCTCTCTTGGCACTTTGGATGTGGGACATACAGCGAGATGTTTGCTGCTTTTGCATTTGGCTGTTGGGAGATTTACAGCACAAAGATATCTAGTTGATTTGAAGCAGTTCCGAGAAAGTCTAAACATAATCCCCACTTCTCCCTCCTGGCACTTTCCATGTGGGAGATATAGCAGGATGTATATTGGTTTTGAGGACAACTCAATGGACAGTGTAGGGAGAAAACCTCCTGGCTCCTTGAATGCCGTTTCTGGAGACACTGCGATCAATGTGGGAGATATGTCAAGATGTGTGTTGGTTTTGAGGACGGCTCTCTGGAGAGTCTTAGCAAAGAGGTCACACAGATAATCAGAGCAATTCTCAGAGACACTGAGAACAAGCTCCGCAATTCCCTCCTGGCACTTTCCCTGTAGGAGATACCGCAAGACGTTTCTGTATATTGGGCACAGCACTCTGCACGGTGTTAGCAGAGACTTTCCCGGGACAGTGAAACCCTATGTCAGAGACACTGAGAAGAAGCCCCAATGTTCCCTCCAGGCACTTTCAGTGTGGGTGCTTTCTCCACGTGGTTCCTGGTTTCACTGCGGCTCTGAAGAGAATGTTAGCAAAGAGGTAACCGGGACAGTGAAAACAGTACTCAAAGACAGGGAGAGCAAGCTCTCTCTTGGCTCTTTGGATGTGGGACATACAGCGAGATGTTTGCTGCTTTTGCGTTTGGCTGTTGGGAGATTTACAGCACAAAGATATCTAGTTGATTTGAAGCAGTTCCGAGAAAGTCTAAACATAATCCCCACTTCTCCCTCCTGGCACTTTCCATGTGGGAGATATAGCAGGATGTATATTGGTTTTGAGGACAACTCAATGGACAGTGTAGGGAGAAAAGGTCCTGGCTCCTTGAATGCCGTTTCTGGAGACACTGCGATCAATGTGGGAGATATGTCAAGATGTGTGTTTGTTTTGAGGACGGCTCTCTGGAGAGTCTTAGCAAAGAGGTCACACAGATAATCAGAGCAATTCTCAGAGACACTGAGAACAAGCTCCGCAATTCCCTCCTGGCACTTTCCCTGTAGGAGATACCGCAAGACGTTTCTGTATATTGGGCACAGCGCTCTGCACGGTGTTAGCAGAGACTTTCCCGGGACAGTGAAACCCTATGTCAGAGACACTGAGAAGAAGCCCCAATGTTCCCTCCAGGCACTTTCAGTGTGGGTGCTTTCTCCACGTGGTTCCTGGTTTCACTGCGGCTCTGAAGAGAATGTTAGCAAAGAGGTAACCGGGACAGTGAAAACAGTACTCAAAGACAGGGAGAGCAAGCTCTCTCTTGGCTCTTTGGATGTGGGACATACAGCGAGATGTTTGCTGCTTTTGCGTTTGGCTGTTGGGAGATTTACAGCACAAAGATATCTAGTTGATTTGAAGCAGTTCCGAGAAAGTCTAAACATAATCCCCACTTCTCCCTCCTGGCACTTTCCATGTGGGAGATATAGCAGGATGTATATTGGTTTTGAGGACAACTCAATGGACAGTGTAGGGAGAAAAGGTCCTGGCTCCTTGAATGCCGTTTCTGGAGACACTGCGATCAATGTGGGAGATATGTCAAGATGTGTGTTTGTTTTGAGGACGGCTCTCTGGAGAGTCTTAGCAAAGAGGTCACACAGATAATCAGAGCAATTCTCAGAGACACTGAGAACAAGCTCCGCAATTCCCTCCTGGCACTTTCCCTGTAGGAGATACCGCAAGACGTTTCTGTATATTGGGCACAGCGCTCTGCACGGTGTTAGCAGAGACTTTCCCGGGACAGTGAAACCCTATGTCAGAGACACTGAGAAGAAGCCCCAATGTTCTCTCCAGGCACTTTCAGTGTGGGTGCTTTCTCCACGTGGTTCCTGGTTTCACTGCAGCTCTGAAGAGAATGTTAGCAAAGAGGTAACCGGGACAGTGAAAACAGTACTCAAAGACAGGGAGAGCAAGCTCTCTCTTGGCACTTTGGATGTGGGACATACAGCGAGATGTTTGCTGCTTTTGCATTTGGCTGTTGGGAGATTTACAGCACAAAGATATCTAGTTGATTTGAAGCAGTTCCGAGAAAGTCTAAACATAATCCCCACTTCTCCCTCCTGGCACTTTCCATGTGGGAGATATAGCAGGATGTATATTGGTTTTGAGGACAACTCAATGGACAGTGTAGGGAGAAAAGGTCCTGGCTCCTTGAATGCCGTTTCTGCAGACACTGCGATCAATGTGGGAGATATGTCAAGATGTGTGTTGGTTTTGAGGACGGCTCTCTGGAGAGTCTTAGCAAAGAGGTCACACAGATAATCAGAGCAATTCTCAGAGACACTGAGAACAAGCTCCACAATTCCCTCCTGGCACTTTCCCTGTAGGAGATACCGCAAGACGTTTCTGTATATTGGGCACAGC
Source organism: Larus michahellis (assembly GCF_964199755.1). Taxonomy (NCBI): domain Eukaryota; kingdom Metazoa; phylum Chordata; class Aves; order Charadriiformes; family Laridae; genus Larus; species Larus michahellis. The sequence goes on from NW_027435896.1 coordinate 99,578, forward strand.
GCTCTGCACGGTGTTAGCAGAGACTTTCCCGGGACAGTGAAACCCTATGTCAGAGACACTGAGAAGAAGCCCCAATGTTCCCTCCAGGCACTTTCAGTGTGGGTGCTTTCTCCACGTGGTTCCTGGTTTCACTGCAGCTCTGAAGAGAATGTTAGCAAAGAGGTAACCGGGACAGTGAAAACAGTACTCAAAGACAGGGAGAGCAAGCTCTCTCTTGGCACTTTGGATGTGGGACATACAGCGAGATGTTTGCTGCTTTTGCGTTTGGCTGTTGGGAGATTTACAGCACAAAGATATCTAGTTGATTTGAAGCAGTTCCGAGAAAGTCTAAACATAATCCCCACTTCTCCCTCCTGGCACTTTCCATGTGGGAGATATAGCAGGATGTATATTGGTTTTGAGGACAACTCAATGGACAGTGTAGGGAGAAAACCTCCTGGCTCCTTGAATGCGGTTTCTGGAGACACTGCGATCAATGTGGGAGATATGTCAAGATGTGTGTTTGTTTTGAGGACGGCTCTCTGGAGAGTCTTAGCAAAGAGGTCACACAGATAATCAGAGCAATTCTCAGAGACACTGAGAACAAGCTCCGCAATTCCCTCCTGGCACTTTCCCTGTAGGAGATACCGCAAGACGTTTCTGTATATTGGGCACAGCGCTCTGCACGGTGTTAGCAGAGACTTTCCCGGGACAGTGAAACCCTATGTCAGAGACACTGAGAAGAAGCCCCAATGTTCCCTCCAGGCACTTTCCGTGTGGGTGCTTTCTCCACGTGGTTCCTGGTTTCACTGCAGCTCTGAAGAGAATGTTAGCAAAGAGGTAACCGGGACAGTGAAAACAGTACTCAAAGACAGGGAGAGCAAGCTCTCTCTTGGCACTTTGGATGTGGGACATACAGCGAGATGTTTGCTGCTTTTGCGTTTGGCTGTTGGGAGATTTACAGCACAAAGATATCTAGTTGATTTGAAGCAGTTCCGAGAAAGTCTAAACATAATCCCCACTTCTCCCTCCTGGCACTTTCCATGTGGGAAATATAGCAGGATGTATATTGGTTTTGAGGACAACTCAATGGACAGTGTAGGGAGAAAAGGTCCTGGCTCCTTGAATGCCGTTTCTGGAGACACTGCGATCAATGTGGGAGATATGTCAAGATGTGTGTTTGTTTTGAGGACGGCTCTCTGGAGCGTCTTAGCAAAGAGGTCACACAGATAATCAGAGCAATTCTCAGAGACACTGAGAACAAGCTCCGCAATTCCCTCCTGGCACTTTCCCTGTAGGAGATACCGCAAGACGTTTCTGTATATTGGGCACAGCGCTCTGCACGGTGTTAGCAGAGACTTTCCCGGGACAGTGAAACCCTATGTCAGAGACACTGAGAAGAAGCCCCAATGTTCCCTCCAGGCACTTTCCGTGTGGGTGCTTTCTCCACGTGGTTCCTGGTTTCACTGCAGCTCTGAAGAGAATGTTAGCAAAGAGGTAACCGGGACAGTGAAAACAGTACTCAAAGACAGGGAGAGCAAGCTCTCTCTTGGCACTTTGGATGTGGGACATACAGCGAGATGTTTGCTGCTTTTGCGTTTGGCTGTTGGGAGATTTACAGCACAAAGATATCTAGTTGATTTGAAGCAGTTCCGAGAAAGTCTAAACATAATCCCCACTTCTCCCTCCTGGCACTTTCCATGTGGGAGATATAGCAGGATGTATATTGGTTTTGAGGACAACTCAATGGACAGTGTAGGGAGAAAAGGTCCTGGCTCCTTGAATGCCGTTTCTGGAGACACTGCGATCAATGTGGGAGATATGTCAAGATGTGTGTTTGTTTTGAGGACGGCTCTCTGGAGAGTCTTAGCAAAGAGGTCACACAGATAATCAGAGCAATTCTCAGAGACACTGAGAACAAGCTCCGCAATTCCCTCCTGGCACTTTCCCTGTAGGAGATACCGCAAGACGTTTCTGTATATTGGGCACAGCGCTCTGCACGGTGTTAGCAGAGACTTTCCCGGGACAGTGAAACCCTATGTCAGAGACACTGAGAAGAAGCCCCAGTGTTCCCTCCAGGCACTTTCAGTGTGGGTGCCTTCTCCACGTGGTTCCTGGTTTCACTGCGGCTCTGAAGAGAATGTTAGCAAAGAGGTAACCGGGACAGTGAAAACAGTACTCAAAGACAGGGAGAGCAAGCTCTCTCTTGGCACTTTGGATGTGGGACATACAGCGAGATGTTTGCTGCTTTTGCGTTTGGCTGTTGGGAGATTTACAGCACAAAGATATCTAGTTGATTTGAAGCAGTTCCGAGAAAGTCTAAACATAATCCCCACTTCTCCCTCCTGGCACTTTCCATGTGGGAGATATAGCAGGATGTATATTGGTTTTGAGGACAACTCAATGGACAGTGTAGGGAGAAAACCTCCTGGCTCCTTGAATGCCGTTTCTGGAGACACTGCGATCAATGTGGGAGATATGTCAAGATGTGTGTTTGTTTTGAGGACGGCTCTCTGGAGAGTCTTAGCAAAGAGGTCACACAGATAATCAGAGCAATTCTCAGAGACACTGAGAACAAGCTCCGCAATTCCCTCCTGGCACTTTCCCTGTAGGAGATACCGCAAGACGTTTCTGTATATTGGGCACAGCGCTCTGCACGGTGTTAGCAGAGACTTTCCCGGGACAGTGAAACCCTATGTCAGAGACACTGAGAAGAAGCCCCAATGTTCCCTCCAGGCACTTTCAGTGTGGGTGCCTTCTCCACGTGGTTCCTGGTTTCACTGCGGCTCTGAAGAGAATGTTAGCAAAGAGGTAACCGGGACAGTGAAAACAGTACTCAAAGACAGGGAGAGCAAGCTCTCTCTTGGCACTTTGGATGTGGGACATACAGCGAGATGTTTGCTGCTTTTGCGTTTGGCTGTTGGGAGATTTACAGCACAAAGATATCTAGTTGATTTGAAGCAGTTCCGAGAAAGTCTAAACATAATCCCCACTTCTCCCTCCTGGCACTTTCCATGTGGGAGATATAGCAGGATGTATATTGGTTTTGAGGACAACTCAATGGACAGTGTAGGGAGAAAAGGTCCTGGCTCCTTGAATGCCGTTTCTGGAGACACTGCGATCAATGTGGGAGATATGTCAAGATGTGTGTTTGTTTTGAGGACGGCTCTCTGGAGAGTCTTAGCAAAGAGGTCACACAGATAATCAGAGCAATTCTCAGAGACACTGAGAACAAGCTCCGCAATTCCCTCCTGGCACTTTCCCTGTAGGAGATACCGCAAGATGTTTCTGTATATTGGGCACAGCGCTCTGCACGGTGTTAGCAGAGACTTTCCCGGGACAGTGAAACCCTATGTCAGAGACACTGAGAAGAAGCCCCAATGTTCCCTCCAGGCACTTTCAGTGTGGGTGCTTTCCCCACGTGGTTCCTGGTTTCACTGCGGCTCTGAAGAGAATGTTAGCAAAGAGGTAACCGGGACAGTGAAAACAGTACTCAAAGACAGGGAGAGCAAGCTCTCTCTTGGCACTTTGGATGTGGGACATACAGCGAGATGTTTGCTGCTTTTGCGTTTGGCTGTTGGGAGATTTACAGCACAAAGATATCTAGTTGATTTGAAGCAGTTCCGAGAAAGTCTAAACATAATCCCCACTTCTCCCTCCTGGCACTTTCCATGTGGGAAATATAGCAGGATGTATATTGGTTTTGAGGACAACTCAATGGACAGTGTAGGGAGAAAACCTCCTGGCTCCTTGAATGCCGTTTCTGGAGACACTGCGATCAATGTGGGAGATATGTCAAGATGTGTGTTTGTTTTGAGGACGGCTCTCTGGAGCGTCTTAGCAAAGAGGTCACACAGATAATCAGAGCAATTCTCAGAGACACTGAGAACAAGCTCCGCAATTCCCTCCTGGCACTTTCCCTGTAGGAGATACCGCAAGACGTTTCTGTATATTGGGCACAGCGCTCTGCACGGTGTTAGCAGAGACTTTCCCGGGACAGTGAAACCCTATGTCAGAGACACTGAGAAGAAGCCCCAATGTTCCCTCCAGGCACTTTCCGTGTGGGTGCTTTCTCCACGTGGTTCCTGGTTTCACTGCAGCTCTGAAGAGAATGTTAGCAAAGAGGTAACCGGGACAGTGAAAACAGTACTCAAAGACAGGGAGAGCAAGCTCTCTCTTGGCACTTTGGATGTGGGACATACAGCGAGATGTTTGCTGCTTTTGCGTTTGGCTGTTGGGAGATTTACAGCACAAAGATATCTAGTTGATTTGAAGCAGTTCCGAGAAAGTCTAAACATAATCCCCACTTCTCCCTCCTGGCACTTTCCATGTGGGAGATATAGCAGGATGTATATTGGTTTTGAGGACAACTCAATGGACAGTGTAGGGAGAAAAGGTCCTGGCTCCTTGAATGCCGTTTCTGGAGACACTGCGATCAATGTGGGAGATATGTCAAGATGTGTGTTTGTTTTGAGGACGGCTCTCTGGAGAGTCTTAGCAAAGAGGTCACACAGATAATCAGAGCAATTCTCAGAGACACTGAGAACAAGCTCCGCAATTCCCTCCTGGCACTTTCCCTGTAGGAGATACCGCAAGACGTTTCTGTATATTGGGCACAGCGCTCTGCACGGTGTTAGCAGAGACTTTCCCGGGACAGTGAAACCCTATGTCAGAGACACTGAGAAGAAGCCCCAGTGTTCCCTCCAGGCACTTTCAGTGTGGGTGCCTTCTCCACGTGGTTCCTGGTTTCACTGCGGCTCTGAAGAGAATGTTAGCAAAGAGGTAACCGGGACAGTGAAAACAGTACTCAAAGACAGGGAGAGCAAGCTCTCTCTTGGCACTTTGGATGTGGGACATACAGCGAGATGTTTGCTGCTTTTGCGTTTGGCTGTTGGGAGATTTACAGCACAAAGATATCTAGTTGATTTGAAGCAGTTCCGAGAAAGTCTAAACATAATCCCCACTTCTCCCTCCTGGCACTTTCCATGTGGGAGATATAGCAGGATGTATATTGGTTTTGAGGACAACTCAATGGACAGTGTAGGGAGAAAACCTCCTGGCTCCTTGAATGCGGTTTCTGGAGACACTGCGATCAATGTGGGAGATATGTCAAGATGTGTGTTTGTTTTGAGGACGGCTCTCTGGAGAGTCTTAGCAAAGAGGTCACACAGATAATCAGAGCAATTCTCAGAGACACTGAGAACAAGCTCCGCAATTCCCTCCTGGCACTTTCCCTGTAGGAGATACCGCAAGACGTTTCTGTATATTGGGCACAGCGCTCTGCACGGTGTTAGCAGAGACTTTCCCGGGACAGTGAAACCCTATGTCAGAGACACTGAGAAGAAGCCCCAATGTTCCCTCCAGGCACTTTCAGTGTGGGTGCTTTCTCCACGTGGTTCCTGGTTTCACTGCGGCTCTGAAGAGAATGTTAGCAAAGAGGTAACCGGGACAGTGAAAACAGTACTCAAAGACAGGGAGAGCAAGCTCTCTCTTGGCACTTTGGATGTGGGACATACAGCGAGATGTTTGGTGCTTTTGCGTTTGGCTGTTGGGAGATTTACAGCACAAAGATATCTAGTTGATTTGAAGCAGTTCCGAGAAAGTCTAAACATAATCCCCACTTCTCCCTCCTGGCACTTTCCATGTGGGAGATATAGCAGGATGTATATTGGTTTTGAGGACAACTCAATGGACAGTGTAGGGAGAAAACCTCCTGGCTCCTTGAATGCCGTTTCTGGAGACACTGCGATCAATGTGGGAGATATGTCAAGATGTGTGTTTGTTTTGAGGACGGCTCTCTGGAGAGTCTTAGCAAAGAGGTCACACAGATAATCAGAGCAATTCTCAGAGACACTGAGAACAAGCTCCGCAATTCCCTCCTGGCACTTTCCCTGTAGGAGATACCGCAAGACGTTTCTGTATATTGGGCACAGCGCTCTGCACGGTGTTAGCAGAGACTTTCCCGGGACAGTGAAACCCTATGTCAGAGACACTGAGAAGAAGCCCCAATGTTCCCTCCAGGCACTTTCAGTGTGGGTGCTTTCTCCACGTGGTTCCTGGTTTCACTGCGGCTCTGAAGAGAATGTTAGCAAAGAGGTAACCGGGACAGTGAAAACAGTACTCAAAGACAGGGAGAGCAAGCTCTCTCTTGGCACTTTGGATGTGGGACATACAGCGAGATGTTTGGTGCTTTTGCGTTTGGCTGTTGGGAGATTTACAGCACAAAGATATCTAGTTGATTTGAAGCAGTTCCGAGAAAGTCTAAACATAATCCCCACTTCTCCCTCCTGGCACTTTCCATGTGGGAAATATAGCAGGATGTATATTGGTTTTGATGACAACTCAATGGACAGTGTAGGGAGAAAAGTTCCTGGCTCCTTGAATGCCGTTCCTGGAGACACTGCGATCAATGTGGGAGATATGTCAAGATGTGTGTTTGTTTTGAGGACGGCTCTCTGGAGCGTCTTAGCAAAGAGGTCACACAGATAATCAGAGCAATTCTCAGAGACACTGAGAACAAGCTCCGCAATTCCCTCCTGGCACTTTCCCTGTAGGAGATACCGCAAGACGTTTCTGTATATTGGGCACAGCGCTCTGCACGGTGTTAGCAGAGACTTTCCCGGGACAGTGAAACCCTATGTCAGAGACACTGAGAAGAAGCCCCAATGTTCCCTCCAGGCACTTTCCGTGTGGGTGCTTTCTCCACGTGGTTCCTGGTTTCACTGCAGCTCTGAAGAGAATGTTAGCAAAGAGGTAACCGGGACAGTGAAAACAGTACTCAAAGACAGGGAGAGCAAGCTCTCTCTTGGCACTTTGGATGTGGGACATACAGCGAGATGTTTGGTGCTTTTGCGTTTGGCTGTTGGGAGATTTACAGCACAAAGATATCTAGTTGATTTGAAGCAGTTCCGAGAAAGTCTAAACATAATCCCCACTTCTCCCTCCTGGCACTTTCCATGTGGGAGATATAGCAGGATGTATATTGGTTTTGAGGACAACTCAATGGACAGTGTAGGGAGAAAACCTCCTGGCTCCTTGAATGCCGTTTCTGGAGACACTGCGATCAATGTGGGAGATATGTCAAGATGTGTGTTTGTTTTGAGGACGGCTCTCTGGAGAGTCTTAGCAAAGAGGTCACACAGATAATCAGAGCAATTCTCAGAGACACTGAGAACAAGCTCCGCAATTCCCTCCTGGCACTTTCCCTGTAGGAGATACCGCAAGACGTTTCTGTATATTGGGCACAGCGCTCTGCACGGTGTTAGCAGAGACTTTCCCGGGACAGTGAAACCCTATGTCAGAGACACTGAGAAGAAGCCCCAATGTTCCCTCCAGGCACTTTCAGTGTGGGTGCTTTCTCCACGTGGTTCCTGGTTTCACTGCGGCTCTGAAGAGAATGTTAGCAAAGAGGTAACCGGGACAGTGAAAACAGTACTCAAAGACAGGGAGAGCAAGCTCTCTCTTGGCACTTTGGATGTGGGACATACAGCGAGATGTTTGGTGCTTTTGCGTTTGGCTGTTGGGAGATTTACAGCACAAAGATATCTAGTTGATTTGAAGCAGTTCCGAGAAAGTCTAAACATAATCCCCACTTCTCCCTCCTGGCACTTTCCATGTGGGAAATATAGCAGGATGTATATTGGTTTTGATGACAACTCAATGGACAGTGTAGGGAGAAAAGTTCCTGGCTCCTTGAATGCCGTTCCTGGAGACACTGCGATCAATGTGGGAGATATGTCAAGATGTGTGTTTGTTTTGAGGACGGCTCTCTGGAGCGTCTTAGCAAAGAGGTCACACAGATAATCAGAGCAATTCTCAGAGACACTGAGAACAAGCTCCGCAATTCCCTCCTGGCACTTTCCCTGTAGGAGATACCGCAAGACGTTTCTGTATATTGGGCACAGCGCTCTGCACGGTGTTAGCAGAGACTTTCCCGGGACAGTGAAACCCTATGTCAGAGACACTGAGAAGAAGCCCCAATGTTCCCTCCAGGCACTTTCCGTGTGGGTGCTTTCTCCACGTGGTTCCTGGTTTCACTGCGGCTCTGAAGAGAATGTTAGCAAAGAGGTAACCGGGACAGTGAAAACAGTACTCAAAGACAGGGAGAGCAAGCTCTCTCTTGGCACTTTGGATGTGGGACATACAGCGAGATGTTTGCTGCTTTTGCGTTTGGCTGTTGGGAGATTTACAGCACAAAGATATCTAGTTGATTTGAAGCAGTTCCGAGAAAGTCTAAACATAATCCCCACTTCTCCCTCCTGGCACTTTCCATGTGGGAGATATAGCAGGATGTATATTGGTTTTGAGGACAACTCAATGGACAGTGTAGGGAGAAAACCTCCTGGCTCCTTGAATGCCGTTTCTGGAGACACTGCGATCAATGTGGGAGATATGTCAAGATGTGTGTTTGTTTTGAGGACGGCTCTCTGGAGAGTCTTAGCAAAGAGGTCACACAGATAATCAGAGCAATTCTCAGAGACACTGAGAACAAGCTCCGCAATTCCCTCCTGGCACTTTCCCTGTAGGAGATACCGCAAGACGTTTCTGTATATTGGGCACAGCGCTCTGCACGGTGTTAGCAGAGACTTTCCCGGGACAGTGAAACCCTATGTCAGAGACACTGAGAAGAAGCCCCAATGTTCCCTCCAGGCACTTTCAGTGTGGGTGCTTTCTCCACGTGGTTCCTGGTTTCACTGCGGCTCTGAAGAGAATGTTAGCAAAGAGGTAACCGGGACAGTGAAAACAGTACTCAAAGACAGGGAGAGCAAGCTCTCTCTTGGCTCTTTGGATGTGGGACATACAGCAAGATGTTTGCTGCTTTTGCGTTTGGCTGTTGGGAGATTTACAGCACAAAGATATCTAGTTGATTTGAAGCAGTTCCGAGAAAGTCTAAACATAATCCCCACTTCTCCCTCCTGGCACTTTCCATGTGGGAGATATAGCAGGATGTATATTGGTTTTGAGGACAACTCAATGGACAGTGTAGGGAGAAAACCTCCTGGCTCCTTGAATGCCGTTTCTGGAGACACTGCGATCAATGTGGGAGATATGTCAAGATGTGTGTTTGTTTTGAGGACGGCTCTCTGGAGAGTCTTAGCAAAGAGGTCACACAGATAATCAGAGCAATTCTCAGAGACACTGAGAACAAGCTCCGCAATTCCCTCCTGGCACTTTCCCTGTAGGAGATACCGCAAGACGTTTCTGTATATTGGGCACAGCGCTCTGCACGGTGTTAGCAGAGACTTTCCCGGGACAGTGAAACCCTATGTCAGAGACACTGAGAAGAAGCCCCAATGTTCCCTCCAGGCACTTTCAGTGTGGGTGCTTTCTCCACGTGGTTCCTGGTTTCACTGCGGCTCTGAAGAGAATGTTAGCAAAGAGGTAACCGGGACAGTGAAAACAGTACTCAAAGACAGGGAGAGCAAGCTCTCTCTTGGCTCTTTGGATGTGGGACATACAGCGAGATGTTTGCTGCTTTTGCGTTTGGCTGTTGGGAGATTTACAGCACAAAGATATCTAGTTGATTTGAAGCAGTTCCGAGAAAGTCTAAACATAATCCCCACTTCTCCCTCCTGGCACTTTCCATGTGGGAGATATAGCAGGATGTATATTGGTTTTGAGGACAACTCAATGGACAGTGTAGGGAGAAAAGGTCCTGGCTCCTTGAATGCCGTTTCTGGAGACACTGCGATCAATGTGGGAGATATGTCAAGATGTGTGTTGGTTTTGAGGACGGCTCTCTGGAGAGTCTTAGCAAAGAGGTCACACAGATAATCAGAGCAATTCTCAGAGACACTGAGAACAAGCTCCGCAATTCCCTCCTGGCACTTTCCCTGTAGGAGATACCGCAAGACGTTTCTGTATATTGGGCACAGCGCTCTGCAGGGTGTTAGCAGAGACTTTCCCGGGACAGTGAAACCCTATGTCAGAGACACTGAGAAGAAGCCCCAATGTTCCCTCCAGGCACTTTCAGTGTGGGTGCCTTCTCCACGTGGTTCCTGGTTTCACTGCGGCTCTGAAGAGAATGTTAGCAAAGAGGTAACCGGGACAGTGAAAACAGTACTCAAAGACAGGGAGAGCAAGCTCTCTCTTGGCACTTTGGATGAGGGACATACAGCGAGATGTTTGCTGCTTTTGCGTTTGGCTGTTGGGAGATTTACAGCACAAAGATATCTAGTTGATTTGAAGCAGTTCCGAGAAAGTCTAAACATAATCCCCACTTCTCCCTCCTGGCACTTTCCATGTGGGAGATATAGCAGGATGTATATTGGTTTTGAGGACAACTCAATGGACAGTGTAGGGAGAAAAGGTCCTGGCTCCTTGAATGCCGTTTCTGCAGACACTGCGATCAATGTGGGAGATATGTCAAGATGTGTGTTTGTTTTGAGGACGGCTCTCTGGAGCGTCTTAGCAAAGAGGTCACACAGATAATCAGAGCAATTCTCAGAGACACTGAGAACAAGCTCCGCAATTCCCTCCTGGCACTTTCCCTGTAGGAGATACCGCAAGACGTTTCTGTATATTGGGCACAGCGCTCTGCACGGTGTTAGCAGAGACTTTCCCGGGACAGTGAAACCCTATGTCAGAGACACTGAGAAGAAGCCCCAATGTTCCCTCCAGGCACTTTCAGTGTGGGTGCTTTCTCCACGTGGTTCCTGGTTTCACTGCGGCTCTGAAGAGAATGTTAGCAAAGAGGTAACCGGGACAGTGAAAACAGTACTCAAAGACAGGGAGAGCAAGCTCTCTCTTGGCACTTTGGATGTGGGACATACAGCGAGATGTTTGCTGCTTTTGCGTTTGGCTGTTGGGAGATTTACAGCACAAAGATATCTAGTTGATTTGAAGCAGTTCCGAGAAAGTCTAAACATAATCCCCACTTCTCCCTCCTGGCACTTTCCATGTGGGAGATATAGCAGGATGTATATTGGTTTTGAGGACAACTCAATGGACAGTGTAGGGAGAAAAGGTCCTGGCTCCTTGAATGCGGTTTCTGGAGACACTGCGATCAATGTGGGAGATATGTCAAGATGTGTGTTTGTTTTGAGGACGGCTCTCTGGAGAGTCTTAGCAAAGAGGTCACACAGATAATCAGAGCAATTCTCAGAGACACTGAGAACAAGCTCCGCAATTCCCTCCTGGCACTTTCCCTGTAGGAGATACCGCAAGACGTTTCTGTATATTGGGCACAGCGCTCTGCACGGTGTTAGCAGAGACTTTCCCGGGACAGTGAAACCCTATGTCAGAGACACTGAGAAGAAGCCCCAATGTTCCCTCCAGGCACTTTCAGTGTGGGTGCTTTCTCCACGTGGTTCCTGGTTTCACTGCGGCTCTGAAGAGAATGTTAGCAAAGAGGTAACCGGGACAGTGAAAACAGTACTCAAAGACAGGGAGAGCAAGCTCTCTCTTGGCACTTTGGATGTGGGACATACAGCGAGATGTTTGCTGCTTTTGCGTTTGGCTGTTGGGAGATTTACAGCACAAAGATATCTAGTTGATTTGAAGCAGTTCCGAGAAAGTCTAAACATAATCCCCACTTCTCCCTCCTGGCACTTTCCATGTGGGAGATATAGCAGGATGTATATTGGTTTTGAGGACAACTCAATGGACAGTGTAGGGAGAAAACCTCCTGGCTCCTTGAATGCCGTTTCTGGAGACACTGCGATCAATGTGGGAGATATGTCAAGATGTGTGTTTGTTTTGAGGACGGCTCTCTGGAGAGTCTTAGCAAAGAGGTCACACAGATAATCAGAGCAATTCTCAGAGACACTGAGAACAAGCTCCGCAATTCCCTCCTGGCACTTTCCCTGTAGGAGATACCGCAAGACGTTTCTGTATATTGGGCACAGCGCTCTGCACGGTGTTAGCAGAGACTTTCCCGGGACAGTGAAACCCTATGTCAGAGACACTGAGAAGAAGCCCCAATGTTCCCTCCAGGCACTTTCAGTGTGGGTGCTTTCTCCACGTGGTTCCTGGTTTCACTGCTTCTCTGAAGAGAATGTTAGCAAAGAGGTAACCGGGACAGTGAAAACAGTACTCAAAGACAGGGAGAGCAAGCTCTCTCTTGGCACTTTGGATGTGGGACATACAGCGAGATGTTTGCTGCTTTTGCGTTTGGCTGTTGGGAGATTTACAGCACAAAGATATCTAGTTGATTTGAAGCAGTTCCGAGAAAGTCTAAACATAATCCCCACTTCTCCCTCCTGGCACTTTCCATGTGGGAGATATAGCAGGATGTATATTGGTTTTGAGGACAACTCAATGGACAGTGTAGGGAGAAAACCTCCTGGCTCCTTGAATGCCGTTTCTGCAGACACTGCGATCAATGTGGGAGATATGTCAAGGTGTGTGTTTGTTTTGAGGACGGCTCTCTGGAGAGTCTTAGCAAAGAGGTCACACAGATAATCAGAGCAATTCTCAGAGACACTGAGAACAAGCTCCGCAATTCCCTCCTGGCACTTTCCCTGTAGGAGATACCGCAAGACGTTTCTGTATATTGGGCACAGCGCTCTGCACGGTGTTAGCAGAGACTTTCCCGGGACAGTGAAACCCTATGTCAGAGACACTGAGAAGAAGCCCCAATGTTCCCTCCAGGCACTTTCAGTGTGGGTGCTTTCTCCACGTGGTTCCTGGTTTCACTGCGGCTCTGAAGAGAATGTTAGCAAAGAGGTAACCGGGACAGTGAAAACAGTACTCAAAGACAGGGAGAGCAAGCTCTCTCTTGGCACTTTGGATGTGGGACATACAGCGAGATGTTTGCTGCTTTTGCGTTTGGCTGTTGGGAGATTTACAGCACAAAGATATCTAGTTGATTTGAAGCAGTTCCGAGAAAGTCTAAACATAATCCCCACTTCTCCCTCCTGGCACTTTCCATGTGGGAGATATAGCAGGATGTATATTGGTTTTGAGGACAACTCAATGGACAGTGTAGGGAGAAAAGGTCCTGGCTCCTTGAATGCCGTTTCTGGAGACACTGCGATCAATGTGGGAGATATGTCAAGATGTGTGTTTGTTTTGAGGACGGCTCTCTGGAGCGTCTTAGCAAAGAGGTCACACAGATAATCAGAGCAATTCTCAGAGACACTGAGAACAAGCTCCGCAATTCCCTCCTGGCACTTTCCCTGTAGGAGATACCGCAAGACGTTTCTGTATATTGGGCACAGCGCTCTGCACGGTGTTAGCAGAGACTTTCCCGGGACAGTGAAACCCTATGTCAGAGACACTGAGAAGAAGCCCCAATGTTCCCTCCAGGCACTTTCAGTGTGGGTGCTTTCTCCACGTGGTTCCTGGTTTCACTGCGGCTCTGAAGAGAATGTTAGCAAAGAGGTAACCGGGACAGTGAAAACAGTACTCAAAGACAGGGAGAGCAAGCTCTCTCTTGGCACTTTGGATGTGGGACATACAGCGAGATGTTTGCTGCTTTTGCGTTTGGCTGTTGGGAGATTTACAGCACAAAGATATCTAGTTGATTTGAAGCAGTTCCGAGAAAGTCTAAACATAATCCCCACTTCTCCCTCCTGGCACTTTCCATGTGGGAGATATAGCAGGATGTATATTGGTTTTGAGGACAACTCAATGGACAGTGTAGGGAGAAAACCTCCTGGCTCCTTGAATGCGGTTTCTGGAGACACTGCGATCAATGTGGGAGATATGTCAAGATGTGTGTTTGTTTTGAGGACGGCTCTCTGGAGAGTCTTAGCAAAGAGGTCACACAGATAATCAGAGCAATTCTCAGAGACACTGAGAACAAGCTCCGCAATTCCCTCCTGGCACTTTCCCTGTAGGAGATACCGCAAGACGTTTCTGTATATTGGGCACAGCGCTCTGCACGGTGTTAGCAGAGACTTTCCCGGGACAGTGAAACCCTATGTCAGAGACACTGAGAAGAAGCCCCAATGTTCCCTCCAGGCACTTTCAGTGTGGGTGCTTTCTCCACGTGGTTCCTGGTTTCACTGCGGCTCTGAAGAGAATGTTAGCAAAGAGGTAACCGGGACAGTGAAAACAGTACTCAAAGACAGGGAGAGCAAGCTCTCTCTTGGCACTTTGGATGTGGGACATACAGCGAGATGTTTGCTGCTTTTGCGTTTGGCTGTTGGGAGATTTACAGCACAAAGATATCTAGTTGATTTGAAGCAGTTCCGAGAAAGTCTAAACATAATCCCCACTTCTCCCTCCTGGCACTTTCCATGTGGGAAATATAGCAGGATGTATATTGGTTTTGAGGACAACTCAATGGACAGTGTAGGGAGAAAAGTTCCTGGCTCCTTGAATGCCGTTTCTGGAGACACTGCGATCAATGTGGGAGATATGTCAAGATGTGTGTTTGTTTTGAGGACGGCTCTCTGGAGCGTCTTAGCAAAGAGGTCACACAGATAATCAGAGCAATTCTCAGAGACACTGAGAACAAGCTCCGCAATTCCCTCCTGGCACTTTCCCTGTAGGAGATACCGCAAGACGTTTCTGTATATTGGGCACAGCGCTCTGCACGGTGTTAGCAGAGACTTTCCCGGGACAGTGAAACCCTATGTCAGAGACACTGAGAAGAAGCCCCAATGTTCCCTCCAGGCACTTTCAGTGTGGGTGCTTTCTCCACGTGGTTCCTGGTTTCACTGCGGCTCTGAAGAGAATGTTAGCAAAGAGGTAACCGGGACAGTGAAAACAGTACTCAAAGACAGGGAGAGCAAGCTCTCTCTTGGCACTTTGGATGTGGGACATACAGCGAGATGTTTGCTGCTTTTGCGTTTGGCTGTTGGGAGATTTACAGCACAAAGATATCTAGTTGATTTGAAGCAGTTCCGAGAAAGTCTAAACATAATCCCCACTTCTCCCTCCTGGCACTTTCCATGTGGGAGATATAGCAGGATGTATATTGGTTTTGAGGACAACTCAATGGACAGTGTAGGGAGAAAAGGTCCTGGCTCCTTGAATGCCGTTTCTGGAGACACTGCGATCAATGTGGGAGATATGTCAAGATGTGTGTTTGTTTTGAGGACGGCTCTCTGGAGAGTCTTAGCAAAGAGGTCACACAGATAATCAGAGCAATTCTCAGAGACACTGAGAACA
Source organism: Larus michahellis (assembly GCF_964199755.1). Lineage (NCBI taxonomy): Eukaryota > Metazoa > Chordata > Aves > Charadriiformes > Laridae > Larus > Larus michahellis. The sequence continues at coordinate 114,617 of NW_027435896.1, forward strand.
AGCTCCGCAATTCCCTCCTGGCACTTTCCCTGTAGGAGATACCGCAAGACGTTTCTGTATATTGGGCACAGCGCTCTGCACGGTGTTAGCAGAGACTTTCCCGGGACAGTGAAACCCTATGTCAGAGACACTGAGAAGAAGCCCCAATGTTCCCTCCAGGCACTTTCAGTGTGGGTGCTTTCTCCACGTGGTTCCTGGTTTCACTGCGGCTCTGAAGAGAATGTTAGCAAAGAGGTAACCGGGACAGTGAAAACAGTACTCAAAGACAGGGAGAGCAAGCTCTCTCTTGGCACTTTGGATGTGGGACATACAGCGAGATGTTTGCTGCTTTTGCGTTTGGCTGTTGGGAGATTTACAGCACAAAGATATCTAGTTGATTTGAAGCAGTTCCGAGAAAGTCTAAACATAATCCCCACTTCTCCCTCCTGGCACTTTCCATGTGGGAAATATAGCAGGATGTATATTGGTTTTGAGGACAACTCAATGGACAGTGTAGGGAGAAAAGTTCCTGGCTCCTTGAATGCCGTTTCTGGAGACACTGCGATCAATGTGGGAGATATGTCAAGATGTGTGTTTGTTTTGAGGACGGCTCTCTGGAGCGTCTTAGCAAAGAGGTCACACAGATAATCAGAGCAATTCTCAGAGACACTGAGAACAAGCTCCGCAATTCCCTCCTGGCACTTTCCCTGTAGGAGATACCGCAAGACGTTTCTGTATATTGGGCACAGCGCTCTGCACGGTGTTAGCAGAGACTTTCCCGGGACAGTGAAACCCTATGTCAGAGACACTGAGAAGAAGCCCCAATGTTCCCTCCAGGCACTTTCAGTGTGGGTGCTTTCTCCACGTGGTTCCTGGTTTCACTGCGGCTCTGAAGAGAATGTTAGCAAAGAGGTAACCGGGACAGTGAAAACAGTACTCAAAGACAGGGAGAGCAAGCTCTCTCTTGGCACTTTGGATGTGGGACATACAGCGAGATGTTTGCTGCTTTTGCGTTTGGCTGTTGGGAGATTTACAGCACAAAGATATCTAGTTGATTTGAAGCAGTTCCGAGAAAGTCTAAACATAATCCCCACTTCTCCCTCCTGGCACTTTCCATGTGGGAGATATAGCAGGATGTATATTGGTTTTGAGGACAACTCAATGGACAGTGTAGGGAGAAAAGGTCCTGGCTCCTTGAATGCCGTTTCTGGAGACACTGCGATCAATGTGGGAGATATGTCAAGATGTGTGTTTGTTTTGAGGACGGCTCTCTGGAGAGTCTTAGCAAAGAGGTCACACAGATAATCAGAGCAATTCTCAGAGACACTGAGAACAAGCTCCGCAATTCCCTCCTGGCACTTTCCCTGTAGGAGATACCGCAAGACGTTTCTGTATATTGGGCACAGCGCTCTGCACGGTGTTAGCAGAGACTTTCCCGGGACAGTGAAACCCTATGTCAGAGACACTGAGAAGAAGCCCCAATGTTCCCTCCAGGCACTTTCAGTGTGGGTGCTTTCTCCACGTGGTTCCTGGTTTCACTGCGGCTCTGAAGAGAATGTTAGCAAAGAGGTAACCGGGACAGTGAAAACAGTACTCAAAGACAGGGAGAGCAAGCTCTCTCTTGGCACTTTGGATGTGGGACATACAGCGAGATGTTTGCTGCTTTTGCGTTTGGCTGTTGGGAGATTTACAGCACAAAGATATCTAGTTGATTTGAAGCAGTTCCGAGAAAGTCTAAACATAATCCCCACTTCTCCCTCCTGGCACTTTCCATGTGGGAAATATAGCAGGATGTATATTGGTTTTGAGGACAACTCAATGGACAGTGTAGGGAGAAAAGTTCCTGGCTCCTTGAATGCCGTTTCTGGAGACACTGCGATCAATGTGGGAGATATGTCAAGATGTGTGTTTGTTTTGAGGACGGCTCTCTGGAGAGTCTTAGCAAAGAGGTCACACAGATAATCAGAGCAATTCTCAGAGACACTGAGAACAAGCTCCGCAATTCCCTCCTGGCACTTTCCCTGTAGGAGATACCGCAAGACGTTTCTGTATATTGGGCACAGCGCTCTGCACGGTGTTAGCAGAGACTTTCCCGGGACAGTGAAACCCTATGTCAGAGACACTGAGAAGAAGCCCCAATGTTCCCTCCAGGCACTTTCAGTGTGTGTGCCTTCTCCACGTGGTTCCTGGTTTCACTGCGGCTCTGAAGAGAATGTTAGCAAAGAGGTAACCGGGACACTGAAAACAGTACTCAAAGACAGGGAGAGCAAGCTCTCTCTTGGCACTTTGGATGTGGGACATACAGCGAGATGTTTGCTGCTTTTGCGTTTGGCTGTTGGGAGATTTACAGCACAAAGATATCTAGTTGATTTGAAGCAGTTCCGAGAAAGTCTAAACATAATCCCCACTTCTCCCTCCTGGCACTTTCCATGTGGGAGATATAGCAGGATGTATATTGGTTTTGAGGACAACTCAATGGAGAGTGTAGGGAGAAAAGGTCCTGGCTCCTTGAATGCCGTTTCTGGAGACACTGCGATCAATGTGGGAGATATGTCAAGATGTGTGTTTGTTTTGAGGACGGCTCTCTGGAGCGTCTTAGCAAAGAGGTCACACAGATAATCAGAGCAATTCTCAGAGACACTGAGAACAAGCTCCACAATTCCCTCCTGGCACTTTCCCTGTAGGAGATACCGCAAGACGTTTCTGTATATTGGGCACAGCGCTCTGCACGGTGTTAGCAGAGACTTTCCCGGGACAGTGAAACCCTATGTCAGAGACACTGAGAAGAAGCCCCAATGTTCCCTCCAGGCACTTTCAGTGTGGGTGCTTTCTCCACGTGGTTCCTGGTTTCACTGCGGCTCTGAAGAGAATGTTAGCAAAGAGGTAACCGGGACAGTGAAAACAGTACTCAAAGACAGGGAGAGCAAGCTCTCTCTTGGCACTTTGGATGTGGGACATACAGCGAGATGTTTGCTGCTTTTGCGTTTGGCTGTTGGGAGATTTACAGCACAAAGATATCTAGTTGATTTGAAGCAGTTCCGAGAAAGTCTAAACATAATCCCCACTTCTCCCTCCTGGCACTTTCCATGTGGGAGATATAGCAGGATGTATATTGGTTTTGAGGACAACTCAATGGACAGTGTAGGGAGAAAACCTCCTGGCTCCTTGAATGTGGTTTCTGGAGACACTGCGATCAATGTGGGAGATATGTCAAGATGTGTGTTTGTTTTGAGGACGGCTCTCTGGAGCGTCTTAGCAAAGAGGTCACACAGATAATCAGAGCAATTCTCAGAGACACTGAGAACAAGCTCCGCAATTCCCTCCTGGCACTTTCCCTGTAGGAGATACCGCAAGACGTTTCTGTATATTGGGCACAGCGCTCTGCACGGTGTTAGCAGAGACTTTCCCGGGACAGTGAAACCCTATGTCAGAGACACTGAGAAGAAGCCCCAATGTTCCCTCCAGGCACTTTCAGTGTGGGTGCTTTCTCCACGTGGTTCCTGGTTTCACTGCAGCTCTGAAGAGAATGGTAGCAAAGAGGTAACCGGGACAGTGAAAACAGTACTCAAAGACAGGGAGAGCAAGCTCTCTCTTGGCACTTTGGATGTGGGACATACAGCGAGATGTTTGCTGCTTTTGCGTTTGGCTGTTGGGAGATTTACAGCACAAAGATATCTAGTTGATTTGAAGCAGTTCCGAGAAAGTCTAAACATAATCCCCACTTCTCCCTCCTGGCACTTTCCATGTGGGAGATATAGCAGGATGTATATTGGTTTTGAGGACAACTCAATGGACAGTGTAGGGAGAAAACCTCCTGGCTCCTTGAATGCCGTTTCTGGAGACACTGCGATCAATGTGGGAGATATGTCAAGATGTGTGTTGGTTTTGAGGACGGCTCTCTGGAGAGTCTTAGCAAAGAGGTCACACAGATAATCAGAGCAATTCTCAGAGACACTGAGAACAAGCTCCGCAATTCCCTCCTGGCACTTTCCCTGTAGGAGATACCGCAAGACGTTTCTGTATATTGGGCACAGCGCTCTGCACGGTGTTAGCAGAGACTTTCCCGGGACAGTGAAACCCTATGTCAGAGACACTGAGAAGAAGCCCCAATGTTCCCTCCAGGCACTTTCAGTGTGGGTGCTTTCTCCACGTGGTTCCTGGTTTCACTGCGGCTCTGAAGAGAATGTTAGCAAAGAGGTAACCGGGACAGTGAAAACAGTACTCAAAGACAGGGAGAGCAAGCTCTCTCTTGGCACTTTGGATGTGGGACATACAGCGAGATGTTTGCTGCTTTTGCGTTTGGCTGTTGGGAGATTTACAGCACAAAGATATCTAGTTGATTTGAAGCAGTTCCGAGAAAGTCTAAACATAATCCCCACTTCTCCCTCCTGGCACTTTCCATGTGGGAGATATAGCAGGATGTATATTGGTTTTGAGGACAACTCAATGGAGAGTGTAGGGAGAAAAGGTCCTGGCTCCTTGAATGCCGTTTCTGGAGACACTGCGATCAATGTGGGAGATATGTCAAGATGTGTGTTTGTTTTGAGGACGGCTCTCTGGAGCGTCTTAGCAAAGAGGTCACACAGATAATCAGAGCAATTCTCAGAGACACTGAGAACAAGCTCCACAATTCCCTCCTGGCACTTTCCCTGTAGGAGATACCGCAAGACGTTTCTGTATATTGGGCACAGCGCTCTGCACGGTGTTAGCAGAGACTTTCCCGGGACAGTGAAACCCTATGTCAGAGACACTGAGAAGAAGCCCCAATGTTCCCTCCAGGCACTTTCAGTGTGGGTGCTTTCTCCACGTGGTTCCTGGTTTCACTGCAGCTCTGAAGAGAATGGTAGCAAAGAGGTAACCGGGACAGTGAAAACAGTACTCAAAGACAGGGAGAGCAAGCTCTCTCTTGGCACTTTGGATGTGGGACATACAGCGAGATGTTTGCTGCTTTTGCGTTTGGCTGTTGGGAGATTTACAGCACAAAGATATCTAGTTGATTTGAAGCAGTTCCGAGAAAGTCTAAACATAATCCCCACTTCTCCCTCCTGGCACTTTCCATGTGGGAAATATAGCAGGATGTATATTGGTTTTGAGGACAACTCAATGGACAGTGTAGGGAGAAAACCTCCTGGCTCCTTGAATGCCGTTTCTGGAGACACTGCGATCAATGTGGGAGATATGTCAAGATGTGTGTTGGTTTTGAGGACGGCTCTCTGGAGAGTCTTAGCAAAGAGGTCACACAGATAATCAGAGCAATTCTCAGAGACACTGAGAACAAGCTCCGCAATTCCCTCCTGGCACTTTCCCTGTAGGAGATACCGCAAGACGTTTCTGTATATTGGGCACAGCGCTCTGCACGGTGTTAGCAGAGACTTTCCCGGGACAGTGAAACCCTATGTCAGAGACACTGAGAAGAAGCCCCAATGTTCCCTCCAGGCACTTTCAGTGTGGGTGCCTTCTCCACGTGGTTCCTGGTTTCACTGCGGCTCTGAAGAGAATGTTAGCAAAGAGGTAACCGGGACAGTGAAAACAGTACTCAAAGACAGGGAGAGCAAGCTCTCTCTTGGCACTTTGGATGTGGGACATACAGCGAGATGTTTGCTGCTTTTGCGTTTGGCTGTTGGGAGATTTACAGCACAAAGATATCTAGTTGATTTGAAGCAGTTCCGAGAAAGTCTAAACATAATCCCCACTTCTCCCTCCTGGCACTTTCCATGTGGGAGATATAGCAGGATGTATATTGGTTTTGAGGACAACTCAATGGACAGTGTAGGGAGAAAACCTCCTGGCTCCTTGAATGCCGTTTCTGGAGACACTGCGATCAATGTGGGAGATATGTCAAGATGTGTGTTTGTTTTGAGGACGGCTCTCTGGAGCGTCTTAGCAAAGAGGTCACACAGATAATCAGAGCAATTCTCAGAGACACTGAGAACAAGCTCCGCAATTCCCTCCTGGCACTTTCCCTGTAGGAGATACCACAAGACGTTTCTGTATATTGGGCACAGCGCTCTGCAGGGTGTTAGCAGAGACTTTCCCGGGACAGTGAAACCCTATGTCAGAGACACTGAGAAGAAGCCCCAATGTTCCCTCCAGACACTTTCAGGGTGGGTGCTTTCTCCACGTGGTTCCTGGTTTCACTGCGGCTCTGAAGAGAATGTTAGCAAAGAGGTAACCGGGACAGTGAAAACAGTACTCAAAGACAGGGAGAGCAAGCTCTCTCTTGGCACTTTGGATGTGGGACATACAGCGAGATGTTTGGTGCTTTTGCGTTTGGCTGTTGGGAGATTTACAGCACAAAGATATCTAGTTGATTTGAAGCAGTTCCGAGAAAGTCTAAACATAATCCCCACTTCTCCCTGCTGGCACTTTCCATGTGGGAGATATAGCAGGATGTATATTGGTTTTGAGGACAACTCAATGGAGAGTGTAGGGAGAAAAGGTCCTGGCTCCTTGAATGCCGTTTCTGGAGACACTGCGATCAATGTGGGAGATATGTCAAGATGTGTGTTTGTTTTGAGGACGGCTCTCTGGAGCGTCTTAGCAAAGAGGTCACACAGATAATCAGAGCAATTCTCAGAGACACTGAGAACAAGCTCCACAATTCCCTCCTGGCACTTTCCCTGTAGGAGATACCGCAAGACGTTTCTGTATATTGGGCACAGCGCTCTGCACGGTGTTAGCAGAGACTTTCCCGGGACAGTGTAACCCTATGTCAGAGACACTGAGAAGAAGCCCCAATGTTCCCTCCAGGCACTTTCAGTGTGGGTGCCTTCTCCACGTGGTTCCTGGTTTCACTGCGGCTCTGAAGAGAATGTTAGCAAAGAGGTAACCGGGACAGTGAAAACAGTACTCAAAGACAGGGAGAGCAAGCTCTCTCTTGGCACTTTGGATGTGGGACATACAGCGAGATGTTTGCTGCTTTTGCGTTTGGCTGTTGGGAGATTTACAGCACAAAGATATCTAGTTGATTTGAAGCAGTTCCGAGAAAGTCTAAACATAATCCCCACTTCTCCCTCCTGGCACTTTCCATGTGGGAGATATAGCAGGATGTATATTGGTTTTGAGGACAACTCAATGGACAGTGTAGGGAGAAAACCTCCTGGCTCCTTGAATGCCGTTTCTGGAGACACTGCGATCAATGTGGGAGATATGTCAAGATGTGTGTTGGTTTTGAGGACGGCTCTCTGGAGAGTCTTAGCAAAGAGGTCACACAGATAATCAGAGCAATTCTCAGAGACACTGAGAACAAGCTCCGCAATTCCCTCCTGGCACTTTCCCTGTAGGAGATACCGCAAGACGTTTCTGTATATTGGGCACAGCGCTCTGCACGGTGTTAGCAGAGACTTTCCCAGGACTGTGAAACCCTATGTCAGAGACACTGAGAAGAAGCCCCAATGTTCCCTCCAGGCACTTTCAGTGTGGGTGCCTTCTCCACGTGGTTCCTGGTTTCACTGCGGCTCTGAAGAGAATGTTATCAAAGAGGTAACCGGGACAGTGAAAACAGTACTCAAAGACAGGGAGAGCAAGCTCTCTCTTGGCACTTTGGATGTGGGACATACAGCGAGATGTTTGGTGCTTTTGCGTTTGGCTGTTGGGAGATTTACAGCACAAAGATATCTAGTTGATTTGAAGCAGTTCCGAGAAAGTCTAAACATAATCCCCACTTCTCCCTCCTGGCACTTTCCATGTGGGAGATATAGCAGGATGTATATTGGTTTTGAGGACAACTCAATGGACAGTGTAGGGAGAAAACCTCCTGGCTCCTTGAATGCCGTTTCTGGAGACACTGCGATCAATGTGGGAGATATGTCAAGATGTGTGTTTGTTTTGAGGACGGCTCTCTGGAGAGTCTTAGCAAAGAGGTCACACAGATAATCAGAGCAATTCTCAGAGACACTGAGAACAAGCTCCACAATTCCCTCCTGGCACTTTCCCTGTAGGAGATACCGCAAGACGTTTCTGTATATTGGGCACAGCGCTCTGCACGGTGTTAGCAGAGACTTTCCCAGGACTGTGAAACCCTATGTCAGAGACACTGAGAAGAAGCCCCAATGTTCCCTCCAGACACTTTCAGGGTGGGTGCTTTCTCCACGTGGTTCCTGGTTTCACTGCAGCTCTGAAGAGAATGTTAGCAAAGAGGTAACCGGGACAGTGAAAACAGTACTCAAAGACAGGGAGAGCAAGCTCTCTCTTGGCACTTTGGATGTGGGACATACAGCGAGATGTTTGCTGCTTTTGCATTTGGCTGTTGGGAGATTTACAGCACAAAGATATCGAGTTGATTTGAAGCAGTTCCGAGAAAGTCTAAACATAATCCCCACTTCTCCCTCCTGGCACTTTCCATGTGGGAGATATAGCAGGATGTATATTGGTTTTGAGGACAACTCAATGGACAGTGTAGGGAGAAAACCTCCTGGCTCCTTGAATGCCGTTTCTGGAGACACTGCGATCAATGTGGGAGATATGTCAAGATGTGTGTTTGTTTTGAGTATGGCTCTCTGGAGAGTCTTAGCAAAGAGGTCACAGGGATAATCAGAGCAATTCTCAGAGACACTGAGAACAAGCTCCGCAATTCCCTCCTGGCACTTTCCCTGTAGGAGATACCGCAAGACGTTTCTGTATATTGGGCACAGCGCTCTGCACGGTGTTAGCAGAGACTTTCCCGGGACAGTGAAACCCTATGTCAGAGACACTGAGAAGAAGCCCCAATGTTCCCTCCAGGCACTTTCAGTGTGGGTGCTTTCTCCACGTGGTTCCTGGTTTCACTGCGGCTCTGAAGAGAATGTTAGCAAAGAGGTAACCGGGACAGTGAAAACAGTACTCAAAGACAGGGAGAGCAAGCTCTCTCTTGGCACTTTGGATGTGGGACATACAGCGAGATGTTTGGTGCTTTTGCGTTTGGCTGTTGGGAGATTTACAGCACAAAGATATCTAGTTGATTTGAAGCAGTTCCGAGAAAGTCTAAACATAATCCCCACTTCTCCCTCCTGGCACTTTCCATGTGGGAGATATAGCAGGATGTATATTGGTTTTGAGGACAACTCAATGGACAGTGTAGGGAGAAAAGGTCCTGGCTCCTTGAATGCCGTTTCTGGAGACACTGCGATCAATGTGGGAGATATGTCAAGATGTGTGTTTGTTTTGAGTATGGCTCTCTGGAGAGTCTTAGCAAAGAGGTCACAGGGATAATCAGAGCAATTCTCAGAGACACTGAGAACAAGCTCCGCAATTCCCTCCTGGCACTTTCCCTGTAGGAGATACCGCAAGACGTTTCTGTATATTGGGCACAGCGCTCTGCACGGTGTTAGCAGAGACTTTCCCGGGACAGTGAAACCCTATGTCAGAGACACTGAGAAGAAGCCCCAATGTTCCCTCCAGGCACTTTCAGTGTGGGTGCTTTCTCCACGTGGTTCCTGGTTTCACTGCGGCTCTGAAGAGAATGTTAGCAAAGAGGTAACCGGGACAGTGAAAACAGTACTCAAAGACAGGGAGAGCAAGCTCTCTCTTGGCACTTTGGATGTGGGACATACAGCGAGATGTTTGGTGCTTTTGCGTTTGGCTGTTGGGAGATTTACAGCACAAAGATATCTAGTTGATTTGAAGCAGTTCCGAGAAAGTCTAAACATAATCCCCACTTCTCCCTCCTGGCACTTTCCATGTGGGAGATATAGCAGGATGTATATTGGTTTTGAGGACAACTCAATGGACAGTGTAGGGAGAAAACCTCCTGGCTCCTTGAATGCCGTTTCTGGAGACACTGCGATCAATGTGGGAGATATGTCAAGATGTGTGTTTGTTTTGAGGACGGCTCTCTGGAGAGTCTTAGCAAAGAGGTCACACAGATAATCAGAGCAATTCTCAGAGACACTGAGAACAAGCTCCACAATTCCCTCCTGGCACTTTCCCTGTAGGAGATACCGCAAGACGTTTCTGTATATTGGGCACAGCGCTCTGCACGGTGTTAGCAGAGACTTTCCCGGGACAGTGAAACCCTATGTCAGAGACACTGAGAAGAAGCCCCAATGTTCCCTCCAGGCACTTTCAGTGTGGGTGCCTTCTCCACGTGGTTCCTGGTTTCACTGCGGCTCTGAAGAGAATGTTAGCAAAGAGGTAACCGGGACAGTGAAAACAGTACTCAAAGACAGGGAGAGCAAGCTCTCTCTTGGCACTTTGGATGTGGGACATACAGCGAGATGTTTGCTGCTTTTGCGTTTGGCTGTTGGGAGATTTACAGCACAAAGATATCTAGTTGATTTGAAGCAGTTCCGAGAAAGTCTAAACATAATCCCCACTTCTCCCTCCTGGCACTTTCCATGTGGGAGATATAGCAGGATGTATATTGGTTTTGAGGACAACTCAATGGACAGTGTAGGGAGAAAAGGTCCTGGCTCCTTGAATGCCGTTTCTGGAGACACTGCGATCAATGTGGGAGATATGTCAAGATGTGTGTTTGTTTTGAGGACGGCTCTCTGGAGCGTCTTAGCAAAGAGGTCACACAGATAATCAGAGCAATTCTCAGAGACACTGAGAACAAGCTCCGCAATTCCCTCCTGGCACTTTCCCTGTAGGAGATACCGCAAGACGTTTCTGTATATTGGGCACAGCGCTCTGCACGGTGTTAGCAGAGACTTTCCCGGGACTGTGAAACCCTATGTCAGAGACACTGAGAAGAAGCCCCAATGTTCCCTCCAGGCACTTTCAGTGTGGGTGCCTTCTCCACGTGGTTCCTGGTTTCACTGCGGCTCTGAAGAGAATGTTATCAAAGAGGTAACCGGGACAGTGAAAACAGTACTCAAAGACAGGGAGAGCAAGCTCTCTCTTGGCACTTTGGATGTGGGACATACAGCGAGATGTTTGGTGCTTTTGCGTTTGGCTGTTGGGAGATTTACAGCACAAAGATATCTAGTTGATTTGAAGCAGTTCCGAGAAAGTCTAAACATAATCCCCACTTCTCCCTCCTGGCACTTTCCATGTGGGAGATATAGCAGGATGTATATTGGTTTTGAGGACAACTCAATGGACAGTGTAGGGAGAAAACCTCCTGGCTCCTTGAATGCCGTTTCTGGAGACACTGCGATCAATGTGGGAGATATGTCAAGATGTGTGTTTGTTTTGAGGACGGCTCTCTGGAGAGTCTTAGCAAAGAGGTCACACAGATAATCAGAGCAATTCTCAGAGACACTGAGAACAAGCTCCACAATTCCCTCCTGGCACTTTCCCTGTAGGAGATACCGCAAGATGTTTCTGTATATTGGGCACAGCGCTCTGCACGGTGTTAGCAGAGACTTTCCCGGGACAGTGAAACCCTATGTCAGAGACACTGAGAAGAAGCCCCAATGTTCCCTCCAGGCACTTTCAGTGTGGGTGCTTTCTCCACGTGGTTCCTGGTTTCACTGCGGCTCTGAAGAGAATGTTAGCAAAGAGGTAACCGGGACAGTGAAAACAGTACTCAAAGACAGGGAGAGCAAGCTCTCTCTTGGCACTTTGGATGTGGGACATACAGCGAGATGTTTGCTGCTTTTGCCTTTGGCTGTTGGGAGATTTACAGCACAAAGATATCTAGTTGATTTGAAGCAGTTCCGAGAAAGTCTAAACATAATCCCCACTTCTCCCTCCTGGCACTTTCCATGTGGGAGATATAGCAGGATGTATATTGGTTTTGAGGACAACTCAATGGACAGTGTAGGGAGAAAACCTCCTGGCTCCTTGAATGCCGTTTCTGGAGACACTGCGATCAATGTGGGAGATATGTCAAGATGTGTGTTTGTTTTGAGGACGGCTCTCTGGAGAGTCTTAGCAAAGAGGTCACACAGATAATCAGAGCAATTCTCAGAGACACTGAGAACAAGCTCCACAATTCCCTCCTGGCACTTTCCCTGTAGGAGATACCGCAAGACGTTTCTGTATATTGGGCACAGCGCTCTGCACGGTGTTAGCAGAGACTTTCCTGGGACAGTGAAACCCTATGTCAGAGACACTGAGAAGAAGCCCCAATGTTCCCTCCAGGCACTTTCAGTGTGGGTGCCTTCTCCACGTGGTTCCTGGTTTCACTGCGGCTCTGAAGAGAATGTTAGCAAAGAGGTAACCGGGACAGTGAAAACAGTACTCAAAGACAGGGAGAGCAAGCTCTCTCTTGGCACTTTGGATGTGGGACATACAGCGAGATGTTTGCTGCTTTTGCGTTTGGCTGTTGGGAGATTTACAGCACAAAGATATCTAGTTGATTTGAAGCAGTTCCGAGAAAGTCTAAACATAATCCCCACTTCTCCCTCCTGGCACTTTCCATGTGGGAGATATAGCAGGATGTATATTGGTTTTGAGGACAACTCAATGGACAGTGTAGGGAGAAAAGGTCCTGGCTCCTTGAATGCCGTTTCTGGAGACACTGCGATCAATGTGGGAGATATGTCAAGATGTGTGTTTGTTTTGAGGACGGCTCTCTGGAGAGTCTTAGCAAAGAGGTCACACAGATAATCAGAGCAATTCTCAGAGACACTGAGAACAAGCTCCACAATTCCCTCCTGGCACTTTCCCTGTAGGAGATACCGCAAGACGTTTCTGTATATTGGGCACAGCGCTCTGCACGGTGTTAGCAGAGACTTTCCCGGGACAGTGAAACCCTATGTCAGAGACACTGAGAAGAAGCCCCAATGTTCCCTCCAGGCACTTTCAGTGTGGGTGCCTTCTCCACGTGGTTCCTGGTTTCACTGCGGCTCTGAAGTGAATGTTAGCAAAGAGGTAACCGGGACAGTGAAAACAGTACTCAAAGACAGGGAGAGCAAGCTCTCTCTTGGCACTTTGGATGTGGGACATACAGCGAGATGTTTGCTGCTTTTGCGTTTGGCTGTTGGGAGATTTACAGCACAAAGATATCTAGTTGATTTGAAGCAGTTCCGAGAAAGTCTAAACATAATCCCCACTTCTCCCTCCTGGCACTTTCCATGTGGGAGATATAGCAGGATGTATATTGGTTTTGAGGACAACTCAATGGACAGTGTAGGGAGAAAACCTCCTGGCTCCTTGAATGCCGTTTCTGGAGACACTGCGATCAATGTGGGAGATATGTCAAGATGTGTGTTTGTTTTGAGGACGGCTCTCTGGAGAGTCTTAGCAAAGAGGTCACACAGATAATCAGAGCAATTCTCAGAGACACTGAGAACAAGCTCCACAATTCCCTCCTGGCACTTTCCCTGTAGGAGATACCGCAAGACGTTTCTGTATATTGGGCACAGCGCTCTGCACGGTGTTAGCAGAGACTTTCCCAGGACTGTGAAACCCTATGTCAGAGACACTGAGAAGAAGCCCCAATGTTCCCTCCAGGCACTTTCAGTGTGGGTGCCTTCTCCACGTGGTTCCTGGTTTCACTGCGGCTCTGAAGAGAATGTTATCAAAGAGGTAACCGGGACAGTGAAAACAGTACTCAAAGACAGGGAGAGCAAGCTCTCTCTTGGCACTTTGGATGTGGGACATACAGCGAGATGTTTGCTGCTTTTGCGTTTGGCTGTTGGGAGATTTACAGCACAAAGATATCTAGTTGATTTGAAGCAGTTCCGAGAAAGTCTAAACATAATCCCCACTTCTCCCTCCTGGCACTTTCCATGTGGGAGATATAGCAGGATGTATATTGGTTTTGAGGACAACTCAATGGACAGTGTAGGGAGAAAAGGTCCTGGCTCCTTGAATGCCGTTTCTGGAGACACTGCGATCAATGTGGGAGATATGTCAAGATGTGTGTTTGTTTTGAGGACGGCTCTCTGGAGAGTCTTAGCAAAGAGGTCACACAGATAATCAGAGCAATTCTCAGAGACACTGAGAACAAGCTCCACAATTCCCTCCTGGCACTTTCCCTGTAGGAGATACCGCAAGACGTTTCTGTATATTGGGCACAGCGCTCTGCACGGTGTTAGCAGAGACTTTCCCAGGACTGTGAAACCCTATGTCAGAGACACTGAGAAGAAGCCCCAATGTTCCCTCCAGGCACTTTCAGTGTGGGTGCTTTCTCCACGTGGTTCCTGGTTTCACTGCGGCTCTGAAGAGAATGTTAGCAAAGAGGTAACCGGGACAGTGAAAACAGTACTCAAAGACAGGGAGAGCAAGCTCTCTCTTGGCACTTTGGATGTGGGACATACAGCGAGATGTTTGGTGCTTTTGCGTTTGGCTGTTGGGAGATTTACAGCACAAAGATATCTAGTTGATTTGAAGCAGTTCCGAGAAAGTCTAAACATAATCCCCACTTCTCCCTCCTGGCACTTTCCATGTGGGAGATATAGCAGGATGTATATTGGTTTTGAGGACAACTCAATGGACAGTGTAGGGAGAAAACCTCCTGGCTCCTTGAATGCCGTTTCTGGAGACACTGCGATCAATGTGGGAGATATGTCAAGATGTGTGTTTGTTTTGAGGACGGCTCTCTGGAGCGTCTTAGCAAAGAGGTCACACAGAGAATCAGAGCAATTCTCAGAGACACTGAGAACAAGCTCCGCAATTCCCTCCTGGCACTTTCCCTGTAGGAGATACCGCAAGACGTTTCTGTATATTGGGCACAGCGCTCTGCACGGTGTTAGCAGAGACTTTCCCGGGACAGTGAAACCCTATGTCAGAGACACTGAGAAGAAGCCCCAATGTTCCCTCCAGGCACTTTCAGTGCGGGTGCTTTCTCCACGTGGTTCCTGGTTTCACTGCGGCTCTGAAGAGAATGTTAGCAAAGAGGTAACCGGGACAGTGAAAACAGTACTCAAAGACAGGGAGAGCAAGCTCTCTCTTGGCACTTTGGATGTGGGACATACAGCGAGATGTTTGCTGCTTTTGCGTTTGGCTGTTGGGAGATTTACAGCACAAAGATATCTAGTTGATTTGAAGCAGTTCCGAGAAAGTCTAAACATAATCCCCACTTCTCCCTCCTGGCACTTTCCATGTGGGAGATATAGCAGGATGTATATTGGTTTTGAGGACAACTCAATGGACAGTGTAGGGAGAAAACCTCCTGGCTCCTTGAATGCCGTTTCTGGAGACACTGCGATCAATGTGGGAGATATGTCAAGATGTGTGTTTGTTTTGAGGACGGCTCTCTGGAGCGTCTTAGCAAAGAGGTCACACAGATAATCAGAGCAATTCTCAGAGACACTGAGAACAAGCTCCACAATTCCCTCCTGGCACTTTCCCTGTAGGAGATACCGCAAGACGTTTCTGTATATTGGGCACAGCGCTCTGCACGGTGTTAGCAGAGACTTTCCCAGGACTGTGAAACCCTATGTCAGAGACACTGAGAAGAAGCCCCAATGTTCCCTCCAGACACTTTCAGGGTGGGTGCTTTCTCCACGTGGTTCCTGGTTTCACTGCGGCTCTGAAGAGAATGTTAGCAAAGAGGTAACCGGGACAGTGAAAACAGTACTCAAAGACAGGGAGAGCAAGCTCTCTCTTGGCACTTTGGATGTGGGACATACAGCGAGATGTTTGCTGCTTTTGCGTTTGGCTGTTGGGAGATTTACAGCACAAAGATATCTAGTTGATTTGAAGCAGTTCCGAGAAAGTCTAAACATAATCCCCACTTCTCCCTCCTGGCACTTTCCATGTGGGAGATATAGCAGGATGTATATTGGTTTGAGGACAACTCAATGGACAGTGTAGGGAGAAAACCTCCTGGCTCCTTGAATGCCGTTTCTGGAGACACTGCGATCAATGTGGGAGATATGTCAAGATGTGTGTTTGTTTTGAGGACGGCTCTCTGGAGAGTCTTAGCAAAGAGGTCACACAGATAATCAGAGCAATTCTCAGAGACACTGAGAACAAGCTCCGCAATTCCCTCCTGGCACTTTCCCTGTAGGAGATACCGCAAGATGTTTCTGTATATTGGGCACAGCGCTCTGCACGGTGTTAGCAGAGACTTTCCCAGGACTGTGAAACCCTATGTCAGAGACACTGAGAAGAAGCCCCAATGTTCCCTCCAGGCACTTTCAGTGTGGGTGCTTTCTCCACGTGGTTCCTGGTTTCACTGCGGCTCTGAAGAGAATGTTAGCAAAGAGGTAACCGGGACAGTGAAAACAGTACTCAAAGACAGGGAGAGCAAGCTCTCTCTTGGCACTTTGGATGTGGGACATACAGCGAGATGTTTGCTGCTTTTGCGTTTGGCTGTTGGGAGATTTACAGCACAAAGATATCTAGTTGATTTGAAGCAGTTCCGAGAAAGTCTAAACATAATCCCCACTTCTCCCTCCTGGCACTTTCCATGTGGGAGATATAGCAGGATGTATATTGGTTTTGAGGACAACTCAATGGACAGTGTAGGGAGAAAACCTCCTGGCTCCTTGAATGCCGTTTCTGGAGACACTGCGATCAATGTGGGAGATATGTCAAGATGTGTGTTTGTTTTGAGGACGGCTCTCTGGAGAGTCTTAGCAAAGAGGTCACACAGATAATCAGAGCAATTCTCAGAGACACTGAGAACAAGCTCCACAATTCCCTCCTGGCACTTTCCCTGTAGGAGATACCGCAAGACGTTTCTGTATATTGGGCACAGCGCTCTGCACGGTGTTAGCAGAGACTTTCCCGGGACAGTGAAACCCTATGTCAGAGACACTGAGAAGAAGCCCCAATGTTCCCTCCAGGCACTTTCAGTGTGGGTGCCTTCTCCACGTGGTTCCTGGTTTCACTGCGGCTCTGAAGAGAATGTTAGCAAAGAGGTAACCGGGACAGTGAAAACAGTACTCAAAGACAGGGAGAGCAAGCTCTCTCTTGGCACTTTGGATGTGGGACATACAGCGAGATGTTTGCTGCTTTTGCGTTTGGCTGTTGGGAGATTTACAGCACAAAGATATCTAGTTGATTTGAAGCAGTTCCGAGAAAGTCTAAACATAATCCCCACTTCTCCCTCCTGGCACTTTCCATGTGGGAGATATAGCAGGATGTATATTGGTTTTGAGGACAACTCAATGGACAGTGTAGGGAGAAAAGGTCCTGGCTCCTTGAATGCCGTTTCTGGAGACACTGCGATCAATGTGGGAGATATGTCAAGATGTGTGTTTGTTTTGAGGACGGCTCTCTGGAGAGTCTTAGCAAAGAGGTCACACAGAGAATCAGAGCAATTCTCAGAGACACTGAGAACAAGCTCCACAATTCCCTCCTGGCACTTTCCCTGTAGGAGATACCGCAAGACGTTTCTGTATATTGGGCACAGCGCTCTGCACGGTGTTAGCAGAGACTTTCCCGGGACAGTGAAACCCTATGTCAGAGACACTGAGAAGAAGCCCCAATGTTCCCTCCAGGCACTTTCAGTGTGGGTGCTTTCTCCACGTGGTTCCTGGTTTCACTGCGGCTCTGAAGAGAATGTTAGCAAAGAGGTAACCGGGACAGTGAAAACAGTACTCAAAGACAGGGAGAGCAAGCTCTCTCTTGGCACTTTGGATGTGGGACATACAGCGAGATGTTTGCTGCTTTTGCGTTTGGCTGTTGGGAGATTTACAGCACAAAGATATCTAGTTGATTTGAAGCAGTTCCGAGAAAGTCTAAACATAATCCCCACTTCTCCCTCCTGGCACTTTCCATGTGGGAGATATAGCAGGATGTATATTGGTTTTGAGGACAACTCAATGGACAGTGTAGGGAGAAAAGGTCCTGGCTCCTTGAATGCCGTTTCTGGAGACACTGCGATCAATGTGGGAGATATGTCAAGATGTGTGTTTGTTTTGAGGACGGCTCTCTGGAGCGTCTTAGCAAAGAGGTCACACAGATAATCAGAGCAATTCTCAGAGACACTGAGAACAAGCTCCGCAATTCCCTCCTGGCACTTTCCCTGTAGGAGATACCGCAAGACGTTTCTGTATATTGGGCACAGCGCTCTGCACGGTGTTAGCAGAGACTTTCCCGGGACAGTGAAACCCTATGTCAGAGACACTGAGAAGAAGCCCCAATGTTCCCTCCAGACACTTTCAGTGTGGGTGCTTTCTCCACGTGGTTCCTGGTTTCACTGCGGCTCTGAAGAGAATGTTAGCAAAGAGGTAACCGGGACAGTGAAAACAGTACTCAAAGACAGGGAGAGCAAGCTCTCTCTTGGCACTTTGGATGTGGGACATACAGCGAGATGTTTGCTGCTTTTGCGTTTGGCTGTTGGGAGATTTACAGCACAAAGATATCTAGTTGATTTGAAGCAGTTCCGAGAAAGTCTAAACATAATCCCCACTTCTCCCTCCTGGCACTTTCCATGTGGGAGATATAGCAGGATGTATATTGGTTTTGAGGACAACTCAATGGACAGTGTAGGGAGAAAACCTCCTGGCTCCTTGAATGCCGTTTCTGGAGACACTGCGATCAATGTGGGAGATATGTCAAGATGTGTGTTTGTTTTGAGGACGGCTCTCTGGAGCGTCTTAGCAAAGAGGTCACACAGATAATCAGAGCAATTCTCAGAGACACTGAGAACAAGCTCCGCAATTCCCTCCTGGCACTTTCCCTGTAGGAGATACCGCAAGACGTTTCTGTATATTGGGCACAGCGCTCTGCACGGTGTTAGCAGAGACTTTCCCGGGACAGTGAAACCCTATGTCAGAGACACTGAGAAGAAGCCCCAATGTTCCCTCCAGGCACTTTCAGTGTGGGTGCCTTCTCCACGTGGTTCCTGGTTTCACTGCGGCTCTGAAGAGAATGTTAGCAAAGAGGTAACCGGGACAGTGAAAACAGTACTCAAAGACAGGGAGAGCAAGCTCTCTCTTGGCACTTTGGATGTGGGACATACAGCGAGATGTTTGCTGCTTTTGCGTTTGGCTGTTGGGAGATTTACAGCACAAAGATATCTAGTTGATTTGAAGCAGTTCCGAGAAAGTCTAAACATAATCCCCACTTCTCCCTCCTGGCACTTTCCATGTGGGAGATATAGCAGGATGTATATTGGTTTTGAGGACAACTCAATGGACAGTGTAGGGAGAAAAGGTCCTGGCTCCTTGAATGCCGTTTCTGGAGACACTGCGATCAATGTGGGAGATATGTCAAGATGTGTGTTTGTTTTGAGGACGGCTCTCTGGAGAGTCTTAGCAAAGAGGTCACACAGATAATCAGAGCAATTCTCAGAGACACTGAGAACAAGCTCCACAATTCCCTCCTGGCACTTTCCCTGTAGGAGATACCGCAAGACGTTTCTGTATATTGGGCACAGCGCTCTGCACGGTGTTAGCAGAGACTTTCCCAGGACTGTGAAACCCTATGTCAGAGACACTGAGAAGAAGCCCCAATGTTCCCTCCAGGCACTTTCAGTGTGGGTGCTTTCTCCACGTGGTTCCTGGTTTCACTGCGGCTCTGAAGAGAATGTTAGCAAAGAGGTAACCGGGACAGTGAAAACAGTACTCAAAGACAGGGAGAGCAAGCTCTCTCTTGGCACTTTGGATGTGGGACATACAGCGAGATGTTTGGTGCTTTTGCGTTTGGCTGTTGGGAGATTTACAGCACAAAGATATCTAGTTGATTTGAAGCAGTTCCGAGAAAGTCTAAACATAATCCCCACTTCTCCCTCCTGGCACTTTCCATGTGGGAGATATAGCAGGATGTATATTGGTTTTGAGGACAACTCAATGGACAGTGTAGGGAGAAAAGGTCCTGGCTCCTTGAATGCCGTTTCTGGAGACACTGCGATCAATGTGGGAGATATGTCAAGATGTGTGTTTGTTTTGAGGACGGCTCTCTGGAGAGTCTTAGCAAAGAGGTCACACAGATAATCAGAGCAATTCTCAGAGACACTGAGACCAAGCTCCACAATTCCCTCCTGGCACTTTCCCTGTAGGAGATACCGCAAGACGTTTCTGTATATTGGGCACAGCGCTCTGCACGGTGTTAGCAGAGACTTTCCCGGGACAGTGAAACCCTATGTCAGAGACACTGAGAAGAAGCCCCAATGTTCCCTCCAGGCACTTTCAGTGTGGGTGCTTTCTCCACGTGGTTCCTGGTTTCACTGCGGCTCTGAAGAGAATGTTAGCAAAGAGGTAACCGGGACAGTGAAAACAGTACTCAAAGACAGGGAGAGCAAGCTCTCTCTTGGCACTTTGGATGTGGGACATACAGCGAGATGTTTGGTGCTTTTGCGTTTGGCTGTTGGGAGATTTACAGCACAAAGATATCTAGTTGATTTGAAGCAGTTCCGAGAAAGTCTAAACATAATCCCCACTTCTCCCTCCTGGCACTTTCCATGTGGGAGATATAGCAGGATGTATATTGGTTTTGAGGACAACTCAATGGACAGTGTAGGGAGAAAACCTCCTGGCTCCTTGAATGCCGTTTCTGGAGACACTGCGATCAATGTGGGAGATATGTCAAGATGTGTGTTTGTTTTGAGGACGGCTCTCTGGAGAGTCTTAGCAAAGAGGTCACACAGATAATCAGAGCAATTCTCAGAGACACTGAGAACAAGCTCCGCAATTCCCTCCTGGCACTTTCCCTGTAGGAGATACCGCAAGACGTTTCTGTATATTGGGCACAGCGCTCTGCACGGTGTTAGCAGAGACTTTCCCGGGACAGTGAAACCCTATGTCAGAGACACTGAGAAGAAGCCCCAATGTTCCCTCCAGGCACTTTCAGTGTGGGTGCCTTCTCCACGTGGTTCCTGGTTTCACTGCAGCTCTGAAGAGAATGTTAGCAAAGAGGTAACCGGGACAGTGAAAACAGTACTCAAAGACAGGGAGAGCAAGCTCTCTCTTGGCACTTTGGATGTGGGACATACAGCGAGATGTTTGCTGCTTTTGCGTCTGGCTGTTGGGAGATTTACAGCACAAAGATATCTAGTTGATTTGAAGCAGTTCCGAGAAAGTCTAAACATAATCCCCACTTCTCCCTCCTGGCACTTTCCATGTGGGAGATATAGCAGGATGTATATTGGTTTTGAGGACAACTCAATGGACAGTGTAGGGAGAAAACCTCCTGGCTCCTTGAATGCCGTTTCTGGAGACACTGCGATCAATGTGGGAGATATGTCAAGATGTGTGTTTGTTTTGAGGACGGCTCTCTGGAGAGTCTTAGCAAAGAGGTCACACAGATAATCAGAGCAATTCTCAGAGACACTGAGAACAAGCTCTGCAATTCCCTCCTGGCACTTTCCCTGTAGGAGATACCGCAAGACGTTTCTGTATATTGGGCACAGCGCTCTGCACGGTGTTAGCAGAGACTTTCCCGGGACAGTGAAACCCTATGTCAGAGACACTGAGAAGAAGCCCCAATGTTCCCTCCAGGCACTTTCAGTGTGGGTGCTTTCTCCACGTGGTTCCTGGTTTCACTGCGGCTCTGAAGAGAATGTTAGCAAAGAGGTAACCGGGACAGTGAAAACAGTACTCAAAGACAGGGAGAGCAAGCTCTCTCTTGGCACTTTGGATGTGGGACATACAGCGAGATGTTTGCTGCTTTTGCGTTTGGCTGTTGGGTGATTTACAGCACAAAGATATCTAGTTGATTTGAAGCAGTTCCGAGAAAGTCTAAACATAATCCCCACTTCTCCCTCCTGGCACTTTCCATGTGGGAGATATAGCAGGATGTATATTGGTTTTGAGGACAACTCAATGGACAGTGTAGGGAGAAAACCTCCTGGCTTCTTGAATGCCGTTTCTGGAGACACTGCGATCAATGTGGGAGATATGTCAAGATGTGTGTTTGTTTTGAGGACGGCTCTCTGGAGCGTCTTAGCAAAGAGGTCACACAGATAATCAGAGCAATTCTCAGAGACACTGAGAAAAAGCTCCGCAATTCCCTCCTGGCACTTTCCCTGTAGGAGATACCGCAAGATGTTTCTGTATATTGGGCACAGCGCTCTGCACGGTGTTAGCAGAGACTTTCCCGGGACAGTGAAACCCTATGTCAGAGACACTGAGAAGAAGCCCCAATGTTCCCTCCAGGCACTTTCCGTCTGGGTGCTTTCTCCACGTGGTTCCTGGTTTCACTGCGGCTCTGAAGAGAATGTTAGCAAAGAGGTAACCGGGACAGTGAAAACAGTACTCAAAGACAGGGAGAGCAAGCTCTCTCTTGGCACTTTGGATGTGGGACATACAGCGAGATGTTTGGTGCTTTTGCGTTTGGCTGTTGGGAGATTTACAGCACAAAGATATCTAGTTGATTTGAAGCAGTTCCGAGAAAGTCTAAACATAATCCCCACTTCTCCCTCCTGGCACTTTCCATGTGGGAAATATAGCAGGATGTATATTGGTTTTGAGGACAACTCAATGGACAGTGTAGGGAGAAAAGTTCCTGGCTCCTTGAATGCCGTTTCTGGAGACACTGCGATCAATGTGGGAGATATGTCAAGATGTGTGTTTGTTTTGAGGACGGCTCTCTGGAGCGTCTTAGCAAAGAGGTCACACAGATAATCAGAGCAATTCTCAGAGACACTGAGAACAAGCTCCGCAATTCCCTCCTGGCACTTTCCCTGTAGGAGATACCGCAAGACGTTTCTGTATATTGGGCACAGCGCTCTGCACGGTGTTAGCAGAGACTTTCCCGGGACAGTGAAACCCTATGTCAGAGACACTGAGAAGAAGCCCCAATGTTCCCTCCAGGCACTTTCCGTGTGGGTGCTTTCTCCACGTGGTTCCTGGTTTCACTGCAGCTCTGAAGAGAATGTTAGCAAAGAGGTAACCGGGACAGTGAAAACAGTACTCAAAGACAGGGAGAGCAAGCTCTCTCTTGGCACTTTGGATGTGGGACATACAGCGAGATGTTTGCTGCTTTTGCGTTTGGCTGTTGGGTGATTTACAGCACAAAGATATCTAGTTGATTTGAAGCAGTTCCGAGAAAGTCTAAACATAATCCCCACTTCTCCCTCCTGGCACTTTCCATGTGGGAGATATAGCAGGATGTATATTGGTTTTGAGGACAACTCAATGGACAGTGTAGGGAGAAAACCTCCTGGCTTCTTGAATGCCGTTTCTGGAGACACTGCGATCAATGTGGGAGATATGTCAAGATGTGTGTTGGTTTTGAGGACGGCTCTCTGGAGCGTCTTAGCAAAGAGGTCACACAGATAATCAGAGCAATTCTCAGAGACACTGAGAAAAAGCTCCGCAATTCCCTCCTGGCACTTTCCCTGTAGGAGATACCGCAAGATGTTTCTGTATATTGGGCACAGCGCTCTGCACGGTGTTAGCAGAGACTTTCCCGGGACAGTGAAACCCTATGTCAGAGACACTGAGAAGAAGCCCCAATGTTCCCTCCAGGCACTTTCCGTCTGGGTGCTTTCTCCACGTGGTTCCTGGTTTCACTGCGGCTCTGAAGAGAATGTTAGCAAAGAGGTAACCGGGACAGTGAAAACAGTACTCAAAGACAGGGAGAGCAAGCTCTCTCTTGGCACTTTGGATGTGGGACATACAGCGAGATGTTTGGTGCTTTTGCGTTTGGCTGTTGGGAGATTTACAGCACAAAGATATCTAGTTGATTTGAAGCAGTTCCGAGAAAGTCTAAACATAATCCCCACTTCTCCCTCCTGGCACTTTCCATGTGGGAAATATAGCAGGATGTATATTGGTTTTGAGGACAACTCAATGGACAGTGTAGGGAGAAAAGTTCCTGGCTCCTTGAATGCCGTTTCTGGAGACACTGCGATCAATGTGGGAGATATGTCAAGATGTGTGTTTGTTTTGAGGACGGCTCTCTGGAGCGTCTTAGCAAAGAGGTCACACAGATAATCAGAGCAATTCTCAGAGACACTGAGAACAAGCTCCGCAATTCCCTCCTGGCACTTTCCCTGTAGGAGATACCGCAAGACGTTTCTGTATATTGGGCACAGCGCTCTGCACGGTGTTAGCAGAGACTTTCCCGGGACAGTGAAACCCTATGTCAGAGACACTGAGAAGAAGCCCCAATGTTCCCTCCAGGCACTTTCCGTGTGGGTGCTTTCTCCACGTGGTTCCTGGTTTCACTGCGGCTCTGAAGAGAATGTTAGCAAAGAGGTAACCGGGACAGTGAAAACAGTACTCAAAGACAGGGAGAGCAAGCTCTCTCTTGGCACTTTGGATGTGGGACATACAGCGAGATGTTTGCTGCTTTTGTGTTTGGCTGTTGGGAGATTTACAGCACAAAGATATCTAGTTGATTTGAAGCAGTTCCGAGAAAGTCTAAACATAATCCCCACTTCTCCCTCCTGGCACTTTCCATGTGGGAGATATAGCAGGATGTATATTGGTTTTGAGGACAACTCAATGGACAGTGTAGGGAGAAAACCTCCTGGCTCCTTGAATGCCGTTTCTGGAGACACTGCGATCAATGTGGGAGATATGTCAAGATGTGTGTTTGTTTTGAGGACGGCTCTCTGGAGAGTCTTAGCAAAGAGGTCACACAGATAATCAGAGCAATTCTCAGAGACACTGAGAACAAGCTCCGCAATTCCCTCCTGGCACTTTCCCTGTAGGAGATACCGCAAGACGTTTCTGTATATTGGGCACAGCGCTCTGCACGGTGTTAGCAGAGACTTTCCCGGGACAGTGAAACCCTATGTCAGAGACACTGAGAAGAAGCCCCAATGTTCCTTCCAGGCACTTTCAGTGTGGGTGCTTTCTCCACGTGGTTCCTGGTTTCACTGCGGCTCTGAAGTGAACGTTAGCAAAGAGGTAACCGGGACAGTGAAAACAGTACTCAAAGACAGGGAGAGCAAGCTCTCTCTTGGCACTTTGGATGTGGGACATACAGCGAGATGTTTGGTGCTTTTGCGTTTGGCTGTTGGGAGATTTACAGCACAAAGATATCTAGTTGATTTGAAGCAGTTCCGAGAAAGTCTAAACATAATCCCCACTTCTCCCTCCTGGCACTTTCCATGTGGGAGATATAGCAGGATGTATATTGGTTTTGAGGACAACTCAATGGACAGTGTAGGGAGAAAACCTCCTGGCTCCTTGAATGCCGTTTCTGGAGACACTGCGATCAATGTGGGAGATATGTCAAGATGTGTGTTTGTTTTGAGGACGGCTCTCTGGAGAGTCTTAGCAAAGAGGTCACACAGATAATCAGAGCAATTCTCAGAGACACTGAGAACAAGCTCCACAATTCCCTCCTGGCACTTTCCCTGTAGGAGATACCGCAAGACGTTTCTGTATATTGGGCACAGCGCTCTGCACGGTGTTAGCAGAGACTTTCCCAGGACTGTGAAACCCTATGTCAGAGACACTGAGAAGAAGCCCCAATGTTCCCTCCAGGCACTTTCAGTGTGGGTGCCTTCTCCACGTGGTTCCTGGTTTCACTGCGGCTCTGAAGAGAATGTTAGCAAAGAGGTAACCGGGACAGTGAAAACAGTACTCAAAGACAGGGAGAGCAAGCTCTCTCTTGGCACTTTGGATGTGGGACATACAGCGAGATGTTTGCTGCTTTTGCGTTTGGCTGTTGGGAGATTTACAGCACAAAGATATCTAGTTGATTTGAAGCAGTTCCGAGAAAGTCTAAACATAATCCCCACTTCTCCCTCCTGGCACTTTCCATGTGGGAGATATAGCAGGATGTATATTGGTTTTGAGGACAACTCAATGGACAGTGTAGGGAGAAAAGGTCCTGGCTCCTTGAATGCCGTTTCTGGAGACACTGCGATCAATGTGGGAGATATGTCAAGATGTGTGTTTGTTTTGAGGACGGCTCTCTGGAGAGTCTTAGCAAAGAGGTCACACAGATAATCAGAGCAATTCTCAGAGACACTGAGAACAAGCTCCACAATTCCCTCCTGGCACTTTCCCTGTAGGAGATACCGCAAGACGTTTCTGTATATTGGGCACAGCGCTCTGCACGGTGTTAGCAGAGACTTTCCCAGGACTGTGAAACCCTATGTCAGAGACACTGAGAAGAAGCCCCAATGTTCCCTCCAGGCACTTTCAGTGTGGGTGCTTTCTCCACGTGGTTCCTGGTTTCACTGCGGCTCTGAAGAGAATGTTAGCAAAGAGGTAACCGGGACAGTGAAAACAGTACTCAAAGACAGGGAGAGCAAGCTCTCTCTTGGCACTTTGGATGTGGGACATACAGCGAGATGTTTGCTGCTTTTGCGTTTGGCTGTTGGGAGATTTACAGCACAAAGATATCTAGTTGATTTGAAGCAGTTCCGAGAAAGTCTAAACATAATCCCCACTTCTCCCTCCTGGCACTTTCCATGTGGGAGATATAGCAGGATGTATATTGGTTTTGAGGACAACTCAATGGACAGTGTAGGGAGAAAACCTCCTGGCTCCTTGAATGCCGTTTCTGGAGACACTGCGATCAATGTGGGAGATATGTCAAGATGTGTGTTTGTTTTGAGGACGGCTCTCTGGAGAGTCTTAGCAAAGAGGTCACACAGATAATCAGAGCAATTCTCAGAGACACTGAGAACAAGCTCCACAATTCCCTCCTGGCACTTTCCCTGTAGGAGATACCGCAAGACGTTTCTGTATATTGGGCACAGCGCTCTGCACGGTGTTAGCAGAGACTTTCCCGGGACAGTGAAACCCTATGTCAGAGACACTGAGAAGAAGCCCCAATGTTCCCTCCAGGCACTTTCAGTGTGGGTGCCTTCTCCACGTGGTTCCTGGTTTCACTGCGGCTCTGAAGAGAATGTTAGCAAAGAGGTAACCGGGACAGTGAAAACAGTACTCAAAGACAGGGAGAGCAAGCTCTCTCTTGGCACTTTGGATGTGGGACATACAGCGAGATGTTTGCTGCTTTTGCGTTTGGCTGTTGGGAGATTTACAGCACAAAGATATCTAGTTGATTTGAAGCAGTTCCGAGAAAGTCTAAACATAATCCCCACTTCTCCCTCCTGGCACTTTCCATGTGGGAGATATAGCAGGATGTATATTGGTTTTGAGGACAACTCAATGGACAGTGTAGGGAGAAAAGGTCCTGGCTCCTTGAATGCCGTTTCTGGAGACACTGCGATCAATGTGGGAGATATGTCAAGATGTGTGTTTGTTTTGAGGACGGCTCTCTGGAGAGTCTTAGCAAAGAGGTCACACAGATAATCAGAGCAATTCTCAGAGACACTGAGAACAAGCTCCGCAATTCCCTCCTGGCACTTTCCCTGTAGGAGATACCGCAAGACGTTTCTGTATATTGGGCACAGCGCTCTGCACGGTGTTAGCAGAGACTTTCCCGGGACAGTGAAACCCTATGTCAGAGACACTGAGAAGAAGCCCCAATGTTCCCTCCAGACACTTTCAGTGTGGGTGCTTTCTCCACGTGGTTCCTGGTTTCACTGCGGCTCTGAAGAGAATGTTAGCAAAGAGGTAACCGGGACAGTGAAAACAGTACTCAAAGACAGGGAGAGCAAGCTCTCTCTTGGCACTTTGGATGTGGGACATACAGCGAGATGTTTGCTGCTTTTGCGTTTGGCTGTTGGGAGATTTACAGCACAAAGATATCTAGTTGATTTGAAGCAGTTCCGAGAAAGTCTAAACATAATCCCCACTTCTCCCTCCTGGCACTTTCCATGTGGGAGATATAGCAGGATGTATATTGGTTTTGAGGACAACTCAATGGACAGTGTAGGGAGAAAACCTCCTGGCTCCTTGAATGCCGTTTCTGGAGACACTGCGATCAATGTGGGAGATATGTCAAGATGTGTGTTTGTTTTGAGGACGGCTCTCTGGAGCGTCTTAGCAAAGAGGTCACACAGAGAATCAGAGCAATTCTCAGAGACACTGAGAACAAGCTCCGCAATTCCCTCCTGGCACTTTCCCTGTAGGAGATACCGCAAGACGTTTCTGTATATTGGGCACAGCGCTCTGCACGGTGTTAGCAGAGACTTTCCCGGGACAGTGAAACCCTATGTCAGAGACACTGAGAAGAAGCCCCAATGTTCCCTCCAGGCACTTTCAGTGTGGGTGCCTTCTCCACGTGGTTCCTGGTTTCACTGCGGCTCTGAAGAGAATGTTAGCAAAGAGGTAACCGGGACAGTGAAAACAGTACTCAAAGACAGGGAGAGCAAGCTCTCTCTTGGCACTTTGGATGTGGGACATACAGCGAGATGTTTGCTGCTTTTGCGTTTGGCTGTTGGGAGATTTACAGCACAAAGATATCTAGTTGATTTGAAGCAGTTCCGAGAAAGTCTAAACATAATCCCCACTTCTCCCTCCTGGCACTTTCCATGTGGGAGATATAGCAGGATGTATATTGGTTTTGAGGACAACTCAATGGACAGTGTAGGGAGAAAACCTCCTGGCTCCTTGAATGCCGTTTCTGGAGACACTGCGATCAATGTGGGAGATATGTCAAGATGTGTGTTTGTTTTGAGGACGGCTCTCTGGAGCGTCTTAGCAAAGAGGTCACACAGATAATCAGAGCAATTCTCAGAGACACTGAGAACAAGCTCCACAATTCCCTCCTGGCACTTTCCCTGTAGGAGATACCGCAAGATGTTTCTGTATATTGGGCACAGCGCTCTGCACGGTGTTAGCAGAGACTTTCCCGGGACAGTGAAACCCTATGTCAGAGACACTGAGAAGAAGCCCCAATGTTCCCTCCAGGCACTTTCCGTCTGGGTGCTTTCTCCACGTGGTTCCTGGTTTCACTGCGGCTCTGAAGAGAATGTTAGCAAAGAGGTAACCGGGACAGTGAAAACAGTACTCAAAGACAGGGAGAGCAAGCTCTCTCTTGGCACTTTGGATGTGGGACATACAGCGAGATGTTTGCTGCTTTTGCGTTTGGCTGTTGGGAGATTTACAGCACAAAGATATCTAGTTGATTTGAAGCAGTTCCGAGAAAGTCTAAACATAATCCCCACTTCTCCCTCCTGGCACTTTCCATGTGGGAGATATAGCAGGATGTATATTGGTTTTGAGGACAACTCAATGGACAGTGTAGGGAGAAAACCTCCTGGCTTCTTGAATGCCGTTTCTGGAGACACTGCGATCAATGTGGGAGATATGTCAAGATGTGTGTTTGTTTTGAGGACGGCTCTCTGGAGCGTCTTAGCAAAGAGGTCACAGGGATAATCAGAGCAATTCTCAGAGACACTGAGAACAAGCTCCGCAATTCCCTCCTGGCACTTTCCCTGTAGGAGATACCGCAA
Organism: Larus michahellis; assembly: GCF_964199755.1. NCBI lineage: Eukaryota > Metazoa > Chordata > Aves > Charadriiformes > Laridae > Larus > Larus michahellis. The sequence continues at coordinate 143,571 of NW_027435896.1, forward strand.
GATGTTTCTGTATATTGGGCACAGCGCTCTGCACGGTGTTAGCAGAGACTTTCCCGGGACAGTGAAACCCTATGTCAGAGACACTGAGAAGAAGCCCCAATGTTCCCTCCAGGCACTTTCAGTGTGGGTGCTTTCTCCACGTGGTTCCTGGTTTCACTGCGGCTCTGAAGAGAATGTTAGCAAAGAGGTAACCGGGACAGTGAAAACAGTACTCAAAGACAGGGAGAGCAAGCTCTCTCTTGGCACTTTGGATGTGGGACATACAGCGAGATGTTTGGTGCTTTTGCGTTTGGCTGTTGGGAGATTTACAGCACAAAGATATCTAGTTGATTTGAAGCAGTTCCGAGAAAGTCTAAACATAATCCCCACTTCTCCCTCCTGGCACTTTCCATGTGGGAAATATAGCAGGATGTATATTGGTTTTGAGGACAACTCAATGGACAGTGTAGGGAGAAAAGTTCCTGGCTCCTTGAATGCCGTTTCTGGAGACACTGCGATCAATGTGGGAGATATGTCAAGATGTGTGTTTGTTTTGAGGACGGCTCTCTGGAGCGTCTTAGCAAAGAGGTCACACAGATAATCAGAGCAATTCTCAGAGACACTGAGAACAAGCTCCGCAATTCCCTCCTGGCACTTTCCCTGTAGGAGATACCGCAAGACGTTTCTGTATATTGGGCACAGCGCTCTGCACGGTGTTAGCAGAGACTTTCCCGGGACAGTGAAACCCTATGTCAGAGACACTGAGAAGAAGCCCCAATGTTCCCTCCAGGCACTTTCCGTGTGGGTGCTTTCTCCACGTGGTTCCTGGTTTCACTGCAGCTCTGAAGAGAATGTTAGCAAAGAGGTAACCGGGACAGTGAAAACAGTACTCAAAGACAGGGAGAGCAAGCTCTCTCTTGGCACTTTGGATGTGGGACATACAGCGAGATGTTTGCTGCTTTTGCGTTTGGCTGTTGGGAGATTTACAGCACAAAGATATCTAGTTGATTTGAAGCAGTTCCGAGAAAGTCTAAACATAATCCCCACTTCTCCCTCCTGGCACTTTCCATGTGGGAGATATAGCAGGATGTATATTGGTTTTGAGGACAACTCAATGGACAGTGTAGGGAGAAAACCTCCTGGCTCCTTGAATGCCGTTTCTGGAGACACTGCGATCAATGTGGGAGATATGTCAAGATGTGTGTTTGTTTTGAGGACGGCTCTCTGGAGAGTCTTAGCAAAGAGGTCACACAGATAATCAGAGCAATTCTCAGAGACACTGAGAACAAGCTCCGCAATTCCCTCCTGGCACTTTCCCTGTAGGAGATACCGCAAGACGTTTCTGTATATTGGGCACAGCGCTCTGCACGGTGTTAGCAGAGACTTTCCCGGGACAGTGAAACCCTATGTCAGAGACACTGAGAAGAAGCCCCAATGTTCCCTCCAGGCACTTTCAGTGTGGGTGCTTTCTCCACGTGGTTCCTGGTTTCACTGCGGCTCTGAAGAGAATGTTAGCAAAGAGGTAACCGGGACAGTGAAAACAGTACTCAAAGACAGGGAGAGCAAGCTCTCTCTTGGCACTTTGGATGTGGGACATACAGCGAGATGTTTGCTGCTTTTGCGTTTGGCTGTTGGGTGATTTACAGCACAAAGATATCTAGTTGATTTGAAGCAGTTCCGAGAAAGTCTAAACATAATCCCCACTTCTCCCTCCTGGCACTTTCCATGTGGGAGATATAGCAGGATGTATATTGGTTTTGAGGACAACTCAATGGACAGTGTAGGGAGAAAACCTCCTGGCTTCTTGAATGCCGTTTCTGGAGACACTGCGATCAATGTGGGAGATATGTCAAGATGTGTGTTTGTTTTGAGGACGGCTCTCTGGAGCGTCTTAGCAAAGAGGTCACACAGATAATCAGAGCAATTCTCAGAGACACTGAGAAAAAGCTCCGCAATTCCCTCCTGGCACTTTCCCTGTAGGAGATACCGCAAGATGTTTCTGTATATTGGGCACAGCGCTCTGCACGGTGTTAGCAGAGACTTTCCCGGGACAGTGAAACCCTATGTCAGAGACACTGAGAAGAAGCCCCAATGTTCCCTCCAGGCACTTTCCGTCTGGGTGCTTTCTCCACGTGGTTCCTGGTTTCACTGCGGCTCTGAAGAGAATGTTAGCAAAGAGGTAACCGGGACAGTGAAAACAGTACTCAAAGACAGGGAGAGCAAGCTCTCTCTTGGCACTTTGGATGTGGGACATACAGCGAGATGTTTGGTGCTTTTGCGTTTGGCTGTTGGGAGATTTACAGCACAAAGATATCTAGTTGATTTGAAGCAGTTCCGAGAAAGTCTAAACATAATCCCCACTTCTCCCTCCTGGCACTTTCCATGTGGGAAATATAGCAGGATGTATATTGGTTTTGAGGACAACTCAATGGACAGTGTAGGGAGAAAAGTTCCTGGCTCCTTGAATGCCGTTTCTGGAGACACTGCGATCAATGTGGGAGATATGTCAAGATGTGTGTTTGTTTTGAGGACGGCTCTCTGGAGCGTCTTAGCAAAGAGGTCACACAGATAATCAGAGCAATTCTCAGAGACACTGAGAACAAGCTCCGCAATTCCCTCCTGGCACTTTCCCTGTAGGAGATACCGCAAGACGTTTCTGTATATTGGGCACAGCGCTCTGCACGGTGTTAGCAGAGACTTTCCCGGGACAGTGAAACCCTATGTCAGAGACACTGAGAAGAAGCCCCAATGTTCCCTCCAGGCACTTTCCGTGTGGGTGCTTTCTCCACGTGGTTCCTGGTTTCACTGCAGCTCTGAAGAGAATGTTAGCAAAGAGGTAACCGGGACAGTGAAAACAGTACTCAAAGACAGGGAGAGCAAGCTCTCTCTTGGCACTTTGGATGTGGGACATACAGCGAGATGTTTGCTGCTTTTGTGTTTGGCTGTTGGGAGATTTACAGCACAAAGATATCTAGTTGATTTGAAGCAGTTCCGAGAAAGTCTAAACATAATCCCCACTTCTCCCTCCTGGCACTTTCCATGTGGGAGATATAGCAGGATGTATATTGGTTTTGAGGACAACTCAATGGACAGTGTAGGGAGAAAAGGTCCTGGCTCCTTGAATGCCGTTTCTGGAGACACTGCGATCAATGTGGGAGATATGTCAAGATGTGTGTTTGTTTTGAGGACGGCTCTCTGGAGAGTCTTAGCAAAGAGGTCACACAGATAATCAGAGCAATTCTCAGAGACACTGAGAACAAGCTCCGCAATTCCCTCCTGGCACTTTCCCTGTAGGAGATACCGCAAGACGTTTCTGTATATTGGGCACAGCGCTCTGCACGGTGTTAGCAGAGACTTTCCCGGGACAGTGAAACCCTATGTCAGAGACACTGAGAAGAAGCCCCAATGTTCCTTCCAGGCACTTTCAGTGTGGGTGCTTTCTCCACGTGGTTCCTGGTTTCACTGCGGCTCTGAAGTGAACGTTAGCAAAGAGGTAACCGGGACAGTGAAAACAGTACTCAAAGACAGGGAGAGCAAGCTCTCTCTTGGCACTTTGGATGTGGGACATACAGCGAGATGTTTGGTGCTTTTGCGTTTGGCTGTTGGGAGATTTACAGCACAAAGATATCTAGTTGATTTGAAGCAGTTCCGAGAAAGTCTAAACATAATCCCCACTTCTCCCTCCTGGCACTTTCCATGTGGGAGATATAGCAGGATGTATATTGGTTTTGAGGACAACTCAATGGACAGTGTAGGGAGAAAACCTCCTGGCTCCTTGAATGCCGTTTCTGGAGACACTGCGATCAATGTGGGAGATATGTCAAGATGTGTGTTTGTTTTGAGGACGGCTCTCTGGAGAGTCTTAGCAAAGAGGTCACACAGATAATCAGAGCAATTCTCAGAGACACTGAGAACAAGCTCCACAATTCCCTCCTGGCACTTTCCCTGTAGGAGATACCGCAAGACGTTTCTGTATATTGGGCACAGCGCTCTGCACGGTGTTAGCAGAGACTTTCCCAGGACTGTGAAACCCTATGTCAGAGACACTGAGAAGAAGCCCCAATGTTCCCTCCAGGCACTTTCAGTGTGGGTGCCTTCTCCACGTGGTTCCTGGTTTCACTGCGGCTCTGAAGAGAATGTTATCAAAGAGGTAACCGGGACAGTGAAAACAGTACTCAAAGACAGGGAGAGCAAGCTCTCTCTTGGCACTTTGGATGTGGGACATACAGCGAGATGTTTGCTGCTTTTGCGTTTGGCTGTTGGGAGATTTACAGCACAAAGATATCTAGTTGATTTGAAGCAGTTCCGAGAAAGTCTAAACATAATCCCCACTTCTCCCTCCTGGCACTTTCCATGTGGGAGATATAGCAGGATGTATATTGGTTTTGAGGACAACTCAATGGACAGTGTAGGGAGAAAAGGTCCTGGCTCCTTGAATGCCGTTTCTGGAGACACTGCGATCAATGTGGGAGATATGTCAAGATGTGTGTTTGTTTTGAGGACGGCTCTCTGGAGAGTCTTAGCAAAGAGGTCACACAGATAATCAGAGCAATTCTCAGAGACACTGAGAACAAGCTCCACAATTCCCTCCTGGCACTTTCCCTGTAGGAGATACCGCAAGACGTTTCTGTATATTGGGCACAGCGCTCTGCACGGTGTTAGCAGAGACTTTCCCAGGACTGTGAAACCCTATGTCAGAGACACTGAGAAGAAGCCCCAATGTTCCCTCCAGGCACTTTCAGTGTGGGTGCTTTCTCCACGTGGTTCCTGGTTTCACTGCGGCTCTGAAGAGAATGTTAGCAAAGAGGTAACCGGGACAGTGAAAACAGTACTCAAAGACAGGGAGAGCAAGCTCTCTCTTGGCACTTTGGATGTGGGACATACAGCGAGATGTTTGCTGCTTTTGCGTTTGGCTGTTGGGAGATTTACAGCACAAAGATATCTAGTTGATTTGAAGCAGTTCCGAGAAAGTCTAAACATAATCCCCACTTCTCCCTCCTGGCACTTTCCATGTGGGAGATATAGCAGGATGTATATTGGTTTTGAGGACAACTCAATGGACAGTGTAGGGAGAAAACCTCCTGGCTCCTTGAATGCCGTTTCTGGAGACACTGCGATCAATGTGGGAGATATGTCAAGATGTGTGTTTGTTTTGAGGACGGCTCTCTGGAGAGTCTTAGCAAAGAGGTCACACAGATAATCAGAGCAATTCTCAGAGACACTGAGAACAAGCTCCACAATTCCCTCCTGGCACTTTCCCTGTAGGAGATACCGCAAGACGTTTCTGTATATTGGGCACAGCGCTCTGCACGGTGTTAGCAGAGACTTTCCCGGGACAGTGAAACCCTATGTCAGAGACACTGAGAAGAAGCCCCAATGTTCCCTCCAGGCACTTTCAGTGTGGGTGCCTTCTCCACGTGGTTCCTGGTTTCACTGCGGCTCTGAAGAGAATGTTAGCAAAGAGGTAACCGGGACAGTGAAAACAGTACTCAAAGACAGGGAGAGCAAGCTCTCTCTTGGCACTTTGGATGTGGGACATACAGCGAGATGTTTGCTGCTTTTGCGTTTGGCTGTTGGGAGATTTACAGCACAAAGATATCTAGTTGATTTGAAGCAGTTCCGAGAAAGTCTAAACATAATCCCCACTTCTCCCTCCTGGCACTTTCCATGTGGGAGATATAGCAGGATGTATATTGGTTTTGAGGACAACTCAATGGACAGTGTAGGGAGAAAAGGTCCTGGCTCCTTGAATGCCGTTTCTGGAGACACTGCGATCAATGTGGGAGATATGTCAAGATGTGTGTTTGTTTTGAGGACGGCTCTCTGGAGCGTCTTAGCAAAGAGGTCACACAGATAATCAGAGCAATTCTCAGAGACACTGAGAACAAGCTCCGCAATTCCCTCCTGGCACTTTCCCTGTAGGAGATACCGCAAGACGTTTCTGTATATTGGGCACAGCGCTCTGCACGGTGTTAGCAGAGACTTTCCCGGGACAGTGAAACCCTATGTCAGAGACACTGAGAAGAAGCCCCAATGTTCCCTCCAGACACTTTCAGTGTGGGTGCTTTCTCCACGTGGTTCCTGGTTTCACTGCGGCTCTGAAGAGAATGTTAGCAAAGAGGTAACCGGGACAGTGAAAACAGTACTCAAAGACAGGGAGAGCAAGCTCTCTCTTGGCACTTTGGATGTGGGACATACAGCGAGATGTTTGCTGCTTTTGCGTTTGGCTGTTGGGAGATTTACAGCACAAAGATATCTAGTTGATTTGAAGCAGTTCCGAGAAAGTCTAAACATAATCCCCACTTCTCCCTCCTGGCACTTTCCATGTGGGAGATATAGCAGGATGTATATTGGTTTTGAGGACAACTCAATGGACAGTGTAGGGAGAAAACCTCCTGGCTCCTTGAATGCCGTTTCTGGAGACACTGCGATCAATGTGGGAGATATGTCAAGATGTGTGTTTGTTTTGAGGACGGCTCTCTGGAGAGTCTTAGCAAAGAGGTCACACAGATAATCAGAGCAATTCTCAGAGACACTGAGAACAAGCTCCGCAATTCCCTCCTGGCACTTTCCCTGTAGGAGATACCGCAAGACGTTTCTGTATATTGGGCACAGCGCTCTGCACGGTGTTAGCAGAGACTTTCCCGGGACAGTGAAACCCTATGTCAGAGACACTGAGAAGAAGCCCCAATGTTCCCTCCAGGCACTTTCAGTGTGGGTGCTTTCTCCACGTGGTTCCTGGTTTCACTGCGGCTCTGAAGAGAATGTTAGCAAAGAGGTAACCGGGACAGTGAAAACAGTACTCAAAGACAGGGAGAGCAAGCTCTCTCTTGGCACTTTGGATGTGGGACATACAGCGAGATGTTTGCTGCTTTTGCGTTTGGCTGTTGGGTGATTTACAGCACAAAGATATCTAGTTGATTTGAAGCAGTTCCGAGAAAGTCTAAACATAATCCCCACTTCTCCCTCCTGGCACTTTCCATGTGGGAGATATAGCAGGATGTATATTGGTTTTGAGGACAACTCAATGGACAGTGTAGGGAGAAAACCTCCTGGCTTCTTGAATGCCGTTTCTGGAGACACTGCGATCAATGTGGGAGATATGTCAAGATGTGTGTTTGTTTTGAGGACGGCTCTCTGGAGCGTCTTAGCAAAGAGGTCACACAGATAATCAGAGCAATTCTCAGAGACACTGAGAAAAAGCTCCGCAATTCCCTCCTGGCACTTTCCCTGTAGGAGATACCGCAAGATGTTTCTGTATATTGGGCACAGCGCTCTGCACGGTGTTAGCAGAGACTTTCCCGGGACAGTGAAACCCTATGTCAGAGACACTGAGAAGAAGCCCCAATGTTCCCTCCAGGCACTTTCCGTCTGGGTGCTTTCTCCACGTGGTTCCTGGTTTCACTGCGGCTCTGAAGAGAATGTTAGCAAAGAGGTAACCGGGACAGTGAAAACAGTACTCAAAGACAGGGAGAGCAAGCTCTCTCTTGGCACTTTGGATGTGGGACATACAGCGAGATGTTTGGTGCTTTTGCGTTTGGCTGTTGGGAGATTTACAGCACAAAGATATCTAGTTGATTTGAAGCAGTTCCGAGAAAGTCTAAACATAATCCCCACTTCTCCCTCCTGGCACTTTCCATGTGGGAAATATAGCAGGATGTATATTGGTTTTGAGGACAACTCAATGGACAGTGTAGGGAGAAAAGTTCCTGGCTCCTTGAATGCCGTTTCTGGAGACACTGCGATCAATGTGGGAGATATGTCAAGATGTGTGTTTGTTTTGAGGACGGCTCTCTGGAGCGTCTTAGCAAAGAGGTCACACAGATAATCAGAGCAATTCTCAGAGACACTGAGAACAAGCTCCGCAATTCCCTCCTGGCACTTTCCCTGTAGGAGATACCGCAAGACGTTTCTGTATATTGGGCACAGCGCTCTGCACGGTGTTAGCAGAGACTTTCCCGGGACAGTGAAACCCTATGTCAGAGACACTGAGAAGAAGCCCCAATGTTCCCTCCAGGCACTTTCAGTGTGGGTGCTTTCTCCACGTGGTTCCTGGTTTCACTGCGGCTCTGAAGAGAATGTTAGCAAAGAGGTAACCGGGACAGTGAAAACAGTACTCAAAGACAGGGAGAGCAAGCTCTCTCTTGGCACTTTGGATGTGGGACATACAGCGAGATGTTTGCTGCTTTTGCGTTTGGCTGTTGGGAGATTTACAGCACAAAGATATCTAGTTGATTTGAAGCAGTTCCGAGAAAGTCTAAACATAATCCCCACTTCTCCCTCCTGGCACTTTCCATGTGGGAGATATAGCAGGATGTATATTGGTTTTGAGGACAACTCAATGGACAGTGTAGGGAGAAAAGGTCCTGGCTCCTTGAATGCCGTTTCTGGAGACACTGCGATCAATGTGGGAGATATGTCAAGATGTGTGTTTGTTTTGAGGACGGCTCTCTGGAGAGTCTTAGCAAAGAGGTCACACAGATAATCAGAGCAATTCTCAGAGACACTGAGAACAAGCTCCGCAATTCCCTCCTGGCACTTTCCCTGTAGGAGATACCGCAAGACGTTTCTGTATATTGGGCACAGCGCTCTGCGTGGTGTTAGCAGAGACTTTCCCGGGACAGTGAAACCCTATGTCAGAGACACTGAGAAGAAGCCCCAATGTTCCCTCCAGGCACTTTCAGTGTGGGTGCCTTCTCCACGTGGTTCCTGGTTTCACTGCGGCTCTGAAGAGAATGTTAGCAAAGAGGTAACCGGGACAGTGAAAACAGTACTCAAAGACAGGGAGAGCAAGCTCTCTCTTGGCACTTTGGATGTGGGACATACAGCGAGATGTTTGCTGCTTTTGCCTTTGGCTGTTGGGAGATTTACAGCACAAAGATATCTAGTTGATTTGAAGCAGTTCCGAGAAAGTCTAAACATAATCCCCACTTCTCCCTCCTGGCACTTTCCATGTGGGAGATATAGCAGGATGTATATTGGTTTTGAGGACAACTCAATGGACAGTGTAGGGAGAAAACCTCCTGGCTCCTTGAATGCCGTTTCTGGAGACACTGCGATCAATGTGGGAGATATGTCAAGATGTGTGTTTGTTTTGAGGACGGCTCTCTGGAGCGTCTTAGCAAAGAGGTCACACAGATAATCAGAGCAATTCTCAGAGACACTGAGAACAAGCTCCACAATTCCCTCCTGGCACTTTCCCTGTAGGAGATACCGCAAGACGTTTCTGTATATTGGGCACAGCGCTCTGCACGGTGTTAGCAGAGACTTTCCCGGGACAGTGAAACCCTATGTCAGAGACACTGAGAAGAAGCCCCAATGTTCCCTCCAGGCACTTTCAGTGTGGGTGCCTTCTCCACGTGGTTCCTGGTTTCACTGTGGCTCTGAAGAGAATGTTAGCAAAGAGGTAACCGGGACAGTGAAAACAGTACTCAAAGACAGGGAGAGCAAGCTCTCTCTTGGCACTTTGGATGTGGGACATACAGCGAGATGTTTGCTGCTTTTGCGTTTGGCTGTTGGGAGATTTACAGCACAAAGATATCTAGTTGATTTGAAGCAGTTCCGAGAAAGTCTAAACATAATCCCCACTTCTCCCTCCTGGCACTTTCCATGTGGGAGATATAGCAGGATGTATATTGGTTTTGAGGACAACTCAATGGACAGTGTAGGGAGAAAACCTCCTGGCTCCTTGAATGCCGTTTCTGGAGACACTGCGATCAATGTGGGAGATATGTCAAGATGTGTGTTTGTTTTGAGGACGGCTCTCTGGAGAGTCTTAGCAAAGAGGTCACACAGATAATCAGAGCAATTCTCAGAGACACTGAGAACAAGCTCCACAATTCCCTCCTGGCACTTTCCCTGTAGGAGATACCGCAAGACGTTTCTGTATATTGGGCACAGCGCTCTGCACGGTGTTAGCAGAGACTTTCCCGGGACAGTGAAACCCTATGTCAGAGACACTGAGAAGAAGCCCCAATGTTCCCTCCAGGCACTTTCAGTGTGGGTGCCTTCTCCACGTGGTTCCTGGTTTCACTGCGGCTCTGAAGAGAATGTTATCAGGTAACCGGGACAGTGAAAACAGTACTCAAAGACAGGGAGAGCAAGCTCTCTCTTGGCACTTTGGATGTGGGACATACAGCGAGATGTTTGCTGCTTTTGCGTTTGGCTGTTGGGAGATTTACAGCACAAAGATATCTAGTTGATTTGAAGCAGTTCCGAGAAAGTCTAAACATAATCCCCACTTCTCCCTCCTGGCACTTTCCATGTGGGAGATATAGCAGGATGTATATTGGTTTTGAGGACAACTCAATGGACAGTGTAGGGAGAAAACCTCCTGGCTCCTTGAATGCCGTTTCTGGAGACACTGCGATCAATGTGGGAGATATGTCAAGATGTGTGTTTGTTTTGAGGACGGCTCTCTGGAGAGTCTTAGCAAAGAGGTCACACAGATAATCAGAGCAATTCTCAGAGACACTGAGAACAAGCTCCGCAATTCCCTCCTGGCACTTTCCCTGTAGGAGATACCGCAAGACGTTTCTGTATATTGGGCACAGCGCTCTGCACGGTGTTAGCAGAGACTTTCCCGGGACAGTGAAACCCTATGTCAGAGACACTGAGAAGAAGCCCCAATGTTCCCTCCAGACACTTTCAGTGTGGGTGCTTTCTCCACGTGGTTCCTGGTTTCACTGCGGCTCTGAAGAGAATGTTAGCAAAGAGGTAACCGGGACAGTGAAAACAGTACTCAAAGACAGGGAGAGCAAGCTCTCTCTTGGCACTTTGGATGTGGGACATACAGCGAGATGTTTGGTGCTTTTGCGTTTGGCTGTTGGGAGATTTACAGCACAAAGATATCTAGTTGATTTGAAGCAGTTCCGAGAAAGTCTAAACATAATCCCCACTTCTCCCTCCTGGCACTTTCCATGTGGGAGATATAGCAGGATGTATATTGGTTTTGAGGACAACTCAATGGACAGTGTAGGGAGAAAACCTCCTGGCTCCTTGAATGCCGTTTCTGGAGACACTGCGATCAATGTGGGAGATATGTCAAGATGTGTGTTTGTTTTGAGGACGGCTCTCTGGAGAGTCTTAGCAAAGAGGTCACACAGATAATCAGAGCAATTCTCAGAGACACTGAGAACAAGCTCCACAATTCCCTCCTGGCACTTTCCCTGTAGGAGATACCGCAAGACGTTTCTGTATATTGGGCACAGCGCTCTGCACGGTGTTAGCAGAGACTTTCCCGGGACAGTGAAACCCTATGTCAGAGACACTGAGAAGAAGCCCCAATGTTCCCTCCAGGCACTTTCAGTGTGGGTGCCTTCTCCACGTGGTTCCTGGTTTCACTGCAGCTCTGAAGAGAATGTTAGCAAAGAGGTAACCGGGACAGTGAAAACAGTACTCAAAGACAGGGAGAGCAAGCTCTCTCTTGGCACTTTGGATGTGGGACATACAGCGAGATGTTTGCTGCTTTTGCGTTTGGCTGTTGGGAGATTTACAGCACAAAGATATCTAGTTGATTTGAAGCAGTTCCGAGAAAGTCTAAACATAATCCCCACTTCTCCCTCCTGGCACTTTCCATGTGGGAGATATAGCAGGATGTATATTGGTTTTGAGGACAACTCAATGGACAGTGTAGGGAGAAAACCTCCTGGCTCCTTGAATGCCGTTTCTGGAGACACTGCGATCAATGTGGGAGATATGTCAAGATGTGTGTTTGTTTTGAGGACGGCTCTCTGGAGAGTCTTAGCAAAGAGGTCACACAGATAATCAGAGCAATTCTCAGAGACACTGAGAACAAGCTCTGCAATTCCCTCCTGGCACTTTCCCTGTAGGAGATACCGCAAGACGTTTCTGTATATTGGGCACAGCGCTCTGCACGGTGTTAGCAGAGACTTTCCCGGGACAGTGAAACCCTATGTCAGAGACACTGAGAAGAAGCCCCAATGTTCCCTCCAGGCACTTTCAGTGTGGGTGCTTTCTCCACGTGGTTCCTGGTTTCACTGCGGCTCTGAAGAGAATGTTAGCAAAGAGGTAACCGGGACAGTGAAAACAGTACTCAAAGACAGGGAGAGCAAGCTCTCTCTTGGCACTTTGGATGTGGGACATACAGCGAGATGTTTGCTGCTTTTGCGTTTGGCTGTTGGGTGATTTACAGCACAAAGATATCTAGTTGATTTGAAGCAGTTCCGAGAAAGTCTAAACATAATCCCCACTTCTCCCTCCTGGCACTTTCCATGTGGGAGATATAGCAGGATGTATATTGGTTTTGAGGACAACTCAATGGACAGTGTAGGGAGAAAACCTCCTGGCTTCTTGAATGCCGTTTCTGGAGACACTGCGATCAATGTGGGAGATATGTCAAGATGTGTGTTTGTTTTGAGGACGGCTCTCTGGAGCGTCTTAGCAAAGAGGTCACACAGATAATCAGAGCAATTCTCAGAGACACTGAGAAAAAGCTCCGCAATTCCCTCCTGGCACTTTCCCTGTAGGAGATACCGCAAGATGTTTCTGTATATTGGGCACAGCGCTCTGCAGGGTGTTAGCAGAGACTTTCCCGGGACAGTGAAACCCTATGTCAGAGACACTGAGAAGAAGCCCCAATGTTCCCTCCAGGCACTTTCCGTCTGGGTGCTTTCTCCACGTGGTTCCTGGTTTCACTGCGGCTCTGAAGAGAATGTTAGCAAAGAGGTAACCGGGACAGTGAAAACAGTACTCAAAGACAGGGAGAGCAAGCTCTCTCTTGGCACTTTGGATGTGGGACATACAGCGAGATGTTTGCTGCTTTTGCGTTTGGCTGTTGGGAGATTTACAGCACAAAGATATCTAGTTGATTTGAAGCAGTTCCGAGAAAGTCTAAACATAATCCCCACTTCTCCCTCCTGGCACTTTCCATGTGGGAAATATAGCAGGATGTATATTGGTTTTGAGGACAACTCAATGGACAGTGTAGGGAGAAAAGGTCCTGGCTCCTTGAATGCCGTTTCTGGAGACACTGCGATCAATGTGGGAGATATGTCAAGATGTGTGTTTGTTTTGAGGACGGCTCTCTGGAGCGTCTTAGCAAAGAGGTCACACAGATAATCAGAGCAATTCTCAGAGACACTGAGAACAAGCTCCGCAATTCCCTCCTGGCACTTTCCCTGTAGGAGATACCGCAAGACGTTTCTGTATATTGGGCACAGCGCTCTGCACGGTGTTAGCAGAGACTTTCCCGGGACAGTGAAACCCTATGTCAGAGACACTGAGAAGAAGCCCCAATGTTCCCTCCAGGCACTTTCAGTGTGGGTGCTTTCTCCACGTGGTTCCTGGTTTCACTGCGGCTCTGAAGTGAACGTTAGCAAAGAGGTAACCGGGACAGTGAAAACAGTACTCAAAGACAGGGAGAGCAAGCTCTCTCTTGGCACTTTGGATGTGGGACATACAGCGAGATGTTTGCTGCTTTTGCGTTTGGCTGTTGGGAGATTTACAGCACAAAGATATCTAGTTGATTTGAAGCAGTTCCGAGAAAGTCTAAACATAATCCCCACTTCTCCCTCCTGGCACTTTCCATGTGGGAGATATAGCAGGATGTATATTGGTTTTGAGGACAACTCAATGGACAGTGTAGGGAGAAAACCTCCTGGCTCCTTGAATGCCGTTTCTGGAGACACTGCGATCAATGTGGGAGATATGTCAAGATGTGTGTTTGTTTTGAGGACGGCTCTCTGGAGAGTCTTAGCAAAGAGGTCACACAGATAATCAGAGCAATTCTCAGAGACACTGAGAACAAGCTCCGCAATTCCCTCCTGGCACTTTCCCTGTAGGAGATACCGCAAGACGTTTCTGTATATTGGGCACAGCGCTCTGCACGGTGTTAGCAGAGACTTTCCCGGGACAGTGAAACCCTATGTCAGAGACACTGAGAAGAAGCCCCAATGTTCCCTCCAGGCACTTTCAGTGTGGGTGCCTTCTCCACGTGGTTCCTGGTTTCACTGCGGCTCTGAAGAGAATGTTATCAGGTAACCGGGACAGTGAAAACAGTACTCAAAGACAGGGAGAGCAAGCTCTCTCTTGGCACTTTGGATGTGGGACATACAGCGAGATGTTTGCTGCTTTTGCGTTTGGCTGTTGGGAGATTTACAGCACAAAGATATCTAGTTGATTTGAAGCAGTTCCGAGAAAGTCTAAACATAATCCCCACTTCTCCCTCCTGGCACTTTCCATGTGGGAGATATAGCAGGATGTATATTGGTTTTGAGGACAACTCAATGGACAGTGTAGGGAGAAAAGGTCCTGGCTCCTTGAATGCCGTTTCTGGAGACACTGCGATCAATGTGGGAGATATGTCAAGATGTGTGTTTGTTTTGAGGACGGCTCTCTGGAGAGTCTTAGCAAAGAGGTCACACAGATAATCAGAGCAATTCTCAGAGACACTGAGAACAAGCTCCGCAATTCCCTCCTGGCACTTTCCCTGTAGGAGATACCGCAAGACGTTTCTGTATATTGGGCACAGCGCTCTGCACGGTGTTAGCAGAGACTTTCCCGGGACAGTGAAACCCTATGTCAGAGACACTGAGAAGAAGCCCCAATGTTCCCTCCAGACACTTTCAGTGTGGGTGCTTTCTCCACGTGGTTCCTGGTTTCACTGCGGCTCTGAAGAGAATGTTAGCAAAGAGGTAACCGGGACAGTGAAAACAGTACTCAAAGACAGGGAGAGCAAGCTCTCTCTTGGCACTTTGGATGTGGGACATACAGCGAGATGTTTGGTGCTTTTGCGTTTGGCTGTTGGGAGATTTACAGCACAAAGATATCTAGTTGATTTGAAGCAGTTCCGAGAAAGTCTAAACATAATCCCCACTTCTCCCTCCTGGCACTTTCCATGTGGGAGATATAGCAGGATGTATATTGGTTTTGAGGACAACTCAATGGACAGTGTAGGGAGAAAACCTCCTGGCTCCTTGAATGCCGTTTCTGGAGACACTGCGATCAATGTGGGAGATATGTCAAGATGTGTGTTTGTTTTGAGGACGGCTCTCTGGAGAGTCTTAGCAAAGAGGTCACACAGATAATCAGAGCAATTCTCAGAGACACTGAGAACAAGCTCCACAATTCCCTCCTGGCACTTTCCCTGTAGGAGATACCGCAAGACGTTTCTGTATATTGGGCACAGCGCTCTGCACGGTGTTAGCAGAGACTTTCCCGGGACAGTGAAACCCTATGTCAGAGACACTGAGAAGAAGCCCCAATGTTCCCTCCAGGCACTTTCAGTGTGGGTGCCTTCTCCACGTGGTTCCTGGTTTCACTGCAGCTCTGAAGAGAATGTTAGCAAAGAGGTAACCGGGACAGTGAAAACAGTACTCAAAGACAGGGAGAGCAAGCTCTCTCTTGGCACTTTGGATGTGGGACATACAGCGAGATGTTTGCTGCTTTTGCGTTTGGCTGTTGGGAGATTTACAGCACAAAGATATCTAGTTGATTTGAAGCAGTTCCGAGAAAGTCTAAACATAATCCCCACTTCTCCCTCCTGGCACTTTCCATGTGGGAGATATAGCAGGATGTATATTGGTTTTGAGGACAACTCAATGGACAGTGTAGGGAGAAAACCTCCTGGCTCCTTGAATGCCGTTTCTGGAGACACTGCGATCAATGTGGGAGATATGTCAAGATGTGTGTTTGTTTTGAGGACGGCTCTCTGGAGAGTCTTAGCAAAGAGGTCACACAGATAATCAGAGCAATTCTCAGAGACACTGAGAACAAGCTCTGCAATTCCCTCCTGGCACTTTCCCTGTAGGAGATACCGCAAGACGTTTCTGTATATTGGGCACAGCGCTCTGCACGGTGTTAGCAGAGACTTTCCCGGGACAGTGAAACCCTATGTCAGAGACACTGAGAAGAAGCCCCAATGTTCCCTCCAGGCACTTTCAGTGTGGGTGCTTTCTCCACGTGGTTCCTGGTTTCACTGCGGCTCTGAAGAGAATGTTAGCAAAGAGGTAACCGGGACAGTGAAAACAGTACTCAAAGACAGGGAGAGCAAGCTCTCTCTTGGCACTTTGGATGTGGGACATACAGCGAGATGTTTGCTGCTTTTGCGTTTGGCTGTTGGGTGATTTACAGCACAAAGATATCTAGTTGATTTGAAGCAGTTCCGAGAAAGTCTAAACATAATCCCCACTTCTCCCTCCTGGCACTTTCCATGTGGGAGATATAGCAGGATGTATATTGGTTTTGAGGACAACTCAATGGACAGTGTAGGGAGAAAACCTCCTGGCTTCTTGAATGCCGTTTCTGGAGACACTGCGATCAATGTGGGAGATATGTCAAGATGTGTGTTTGTTTTGAGGACGGCTCTCTGGAGAGTCTTAGCAAAGAGGTCACACAGATAATCAGAGCAATTCTCAGAGACACTGAGAACAAGCTCCACAATTCCCTCCTGGCACTTTCCCTGTAGGAGATACCGCAAGACGTTTCTGTATATTGGGCACAGCGCTCTGCACGGTGTTAGCAGAGACTTTCCCGGGACAGTGAAACCCTATGTCAGAGACACTGAGAAGAAGCCCCAATGTTCCCTCCAGGCACTTTCAGTGTGGGTGCCTTCTCCACGTGGTTCCTGGTTTCACTGCAGCTCTGAAGAGAATGTTAGCAAAGAGGTAACCGGGACAGTGAAAACAGTACTCAAAGACAGGGAGAGCAAGCTCTCTCTTGGCACTTTGGATGTGGGACATACAGCGAGATGTTTGCTGCTTTTGCGTTTGGCTGTTGGGAGATTTACAGCACAAAGATATCTAGTTGATTTGAAGCAGTTCCGAGAAAGTCTAAACATAATCCCCACTTCTCCCTCCTGGCACTTTCCATGTGGGAGATATAGCAGGATGTATATTGGTTTTGAGGACAACTCAATGGACAGTGTAGGGAGAAAACCTCCTGGCTCCTTGAATGCCGTTTCTGGAGACACTGCGATCAATGTGGGAGATATGTCAAGATGTGTGTTTGTTTTGAGGACGGCTCTCTGGAGAGTCTTAGCAAAGAGGTCACACAGATAATCAGAGCAATTCTCAGAGACACTGAGAACAAGCTCTGCAATTCCCTCCTGGCACTTTCCCTGTAGGAGATACCGCAAGACGTTTCTGTATATTGGGCACAGCGCTCTGCACGGTGTTAGCAGAGACTTTCCCGGGACAGTGAAACCCTATGTCAGAGACACTGAGAAGAAGCCCCAATGTTCCCTCCAGGCACTTTCAGTGTGGGTGCTTTCTCCACGTGGTTCCTGGTTTCACTGCGGCTCTGAAGAGAATGTTAGCAAAGAGGTAACCGGGACAGTGAAAACAGTACTCAAAGACAGGGAGAGCAAGCTCTCTCTTGGCACTTTGGATGTGGGACATACAGCGAGATGTTTGCTGCTTTTGCGTTTGGCTGTTGGGTGATTTACAGCACAAAGATATCTAGTTGATTTGAAGCAGTTCCGAGAAAGTCTAAACATAATCCCCACTTCTCCCTCCTGGCACTTTCCATGTGGGAGATATAGCAGGATGTATATTGGTTTTGAGGACAACTCAATGGACAGTGTAGGGAGAAAACCTCCTGGCTTCTTGAATGCCGTTTCTGGAGACACTGCGATCAATGTGGGAGATATGTCAAGATGTGTGTTTGTTTTGAGGACGGCTCTCTGGAGCGTCTTAGCAAAGAGGTCACACAGATAATCAGAGCAATTCTCAGAGACACTGAGAAAAAGCTCCGCAATTCCCTCCTGGCACTTTCCCTGTAGGAGATACCGCAAGATGTTTCTGTATATTGGGCACAGCGCTCTGCACGGTGTTAGCAGAGACTTTCCCGGGACAGTGAAACCCTATGTCAGAGACACTGAGAAGAAGCCCCAATGTTCCCTCCAGGCACTTTCCGTCTGGGTGCTTTCTCCACGTGGTTCCTGGTTTCACTGCGGCTCTGAAGAGAATGTTAGCAAAGAGGTAACCGGGACAGTGAAAACAGTACTCAAAGACAGGGAGAGCAAGCTCTCTCTTGGCACTTTGGATGTGGGACATACAGCGAGATGTTTGGTGCTTTTGCGTTTGGCTGTTGGGAGATTTACAGCACAAAGATATCTAGTTGATTTGAAGCAGTTCCGAGAAAGTCTAAACATAATCCCCACTTCTCCCTCCTGGCACTTTCCATGTGGGAAATATAGCAGGATGTATATTGGTTTTGAGGACAACTCAATGGACAGTGTAGGGAGAAAAGTTCCTGGCTCCTTGAATGCCGTTTCTGGAGACACTGCGATCAATGTGGGAGATATGTCAAGATGTGTGTTTGTTTTGAGGACGGCTCTCTGGAGCGTCTTAGCAAAGAGGTCACACAGATAATCAGAGCAATTCTCAGAGACACTGAGAACAAGCTCCGCAATTCCCTCCTGGCACTTTCCCTGTAGGAGATACCGCAAGACGTTTCTGTATATTGGGCACAGCGCTCTGCACGGTGTTAGCAGAGACTTTCCCGGGACAGTGAAACCCTATGTCAGAGACACTGAGAAGAAGCCCCAATGTTCCCTCCAGGCACTTTCCGTGTGGGTGCTTTCTCCACGTGGTTCCTGGTTTCACTGCAGCTCTGAAGAGAATGTTAGCAAAGAGGTAACCGGGACAGTGAAAACAGTACTCAAAGACAGGGAGAGCAAGCTCTCTCTTGGCACTTTGGATGTGGGACATACAGCGAGATGTTTGCTGCTTTTGTGTTTGGCTGTTGGGAGATTTACAGCACAAAGATATCTAGTTGATTTGAAGCAGTTCCGAGAAAGTCTAAACATAATCCCCACTTCTCCCTCCTGGCACTTTCCATGTGGGAGATATAGCAGGATGTATATTGGTTTTGAGGACAACTCAATGGACAGTGTAGGGAGAAAAGGTCCTGGCTCCTTGAATGCCGTTTCTGGAGACACTGCGATCAATGTGGGAGATATGTCAAGATGTGTGTTTGTTTTGAGGACGGCTCTCTGGAGCGTCTTAGCAAAGAGGTCACACAGATAATCAGAGCAATTCTCAGAGACACTGAGAACAAGCTCCGCAATTCCCTCCTGGCACTTTCCCTGTAGGAGATACCGCAAGACGTTTCTGTATATTGGGCACAGCGCTCTGCACGGTGTTAGCAGAGACTTTCCCGGGACAGTGAAACCCTATGTCAGAGACACTGAGAAGAAGCCCCAATGTTCCTTCCAGGCACTTTCAGTGTGGGTGCTTTCTCCACGTGGTTCCTGGTTTCACTGCGGCTCTGAAGTGAACGTTAGCAAAGAGGTAACCGGGACAGTGAAAACAGTACTCAAAGACAGGGAGAGCAAGCTCTCTCTTGGCACTTTGGATGTGGGACATACAGCGAGATGTTTGCTGCTTTTGCGTTTGGCTGTTGGGAGATTTACAGCACAAAGATATCTAGTTGATTTGAAGCAGTTCCGAGAAAGTCTAAACATAATCCCCACTTCTCCCTCCTGGCACTTTCCATGTGGGAGATATAGCAGGATGTATATTGGTTTTGAGGACAACTCAATGGACAGTGTAGGGAGAAAACCTCCTGGCTCCTTGAATGCCGTTTCTGGAGACACTGCGATCAATGTGGGAGATATGTCAAGATGTGTGTTTGTTTTGAGGACGGCTCTCTGGAGAGTCTTAGCAAAGAGGTCACACAGATAATCAGAGCAATTCTCAGAGACACTGAGAACAAGCTCCGCAATTCCCTCCTGGCACTTTCCCTGTAGGAGATACCGCAAGACGTTTCTGTATATTGGGCACAGCGCTCTGCACGGTGTTAGCAGAGACTTTCCCGGGACAGTGAAACCCTATGTCAGAGACACTGAGAAGAAGCCCCAATGTTCCCTCCAGGCACTTTCAGTGTGGGTGCTTTCTCCACGTGGTTCCTGGTTTCACTGCGGCTCTGAAGAGAATGTTAGCAAAGAGGTAACCGGGACAGTGAAAACAGTACTCAAAGACAGGGAGAGCAAGCTCTCTCTTGGCACTTTGGATGTGGGACATACAGCGAGATGTTTGCTGCTTTTGCGTTTGGCTGTTGGGTGATTTACAGCACAAAGATATCTAGTTGATTTGAAGCAGTTCCGAGAAAGTCTAAACATAATCCCCACTTCTCCCTCCTGGCACTTTCCATGTGGGAGATATAGCAGGATGTATATTGGTTTTGAGGACAACTCAATGGACAGTGTAGGGAGAAAACCTCCTGGCTTCTTGAATGCCGTTTCTGGAGACACTGCGATCAATGTGGGAGATATGTCAAGATGTGTGTTTGTTTTGAGGACGGCTCTCTGGAGCGTCTTAGCAAAGAGGTCACACAGATAATCAGAGCAATTCTCAGAGACACTGAGAAAAAGCTCCGCAATTCCCTCCTGGCACTTTCCCTGTAGGAGATACCGCAAGATGTTTCTGTATATTGGGCACAGCGCTCTGCACGGTGTTAGCAGAGACTTTCCCGGGACAGTGAAACCCTATGTCAGAGACACTGAGAAGAAGCCCCAATGTTCCCTCCAGGCACTTTCCGTCTGGGTGCTTTCTCCACGTGGTTCCTGGTTTCACTGCGGCTCTGAAGAGAATGTTAGCAAAGAGGTAACCGGGACAGTGAAAACAGTACTCAAAGACAGGGAGAGCAAGCTCTCTCTTGGCACTTTGGATGTGGGACATACAGCGAGATGTTTGGTGCTTTTGCGTTTGGCTGTTGGGAGATTTACAGCACAAAGATATCTAGTTGATTTGAAGCAGTTCCGAGAAAGTCTAAACATAATCCCCACTTCTCCCTCCTGGCACTTTCCATGTGGGAAATATAGCAGGATGTATATTGGTTTTGAGGACAACTCAATGGACAGTGTAGGGAGAAAAGTTCCTGGCTCCTTGAATGCCGTTTCTGGAGACACTGCGATCAATGTGGGAGATATGTCAAGATGTGTGTTTGTTTTGAGGACGGCTCTCTGGAGCGTCTTAGCAAAGAGGTCACACAGATAATCAGAGCAATTCTCAGAGACACTGAGAACAAGCTCCGCAATTCCCTCCTGGCACTTTCCCTGTAGGAGATACCGCAAGACGTTTCTGTATATTGGGCACAGCGCTCTGCACGGTGTTAGCAGAGACTTTCCCGGGACAGTGAAACCCTATGTCAGAGACACTGAGAAGAAGCCCCAATGTTCCCTCCAGGCACTTTCAGTGTGGGTGCTTTCTCCACGTGGTTCCTGGTTTCACTGCAGCTCTGAAGAGAATGTTAGCAAAGAGGTAACCGGGACAGTGAAAACAGTACTCAAAGACAGGGAGAGCAAGCTCTCTCTTGGCACTTTGGATGTGGGACATACAGCGAGATGTTTGCTGCTTTTGCGTTTGGCTGTTGGGAGATTTACAGCACAAAGATATCTAGTTGATTTGAAGCAGTTCCGAGAAAGTCTAAACATAATCCCCACTTCTCCCTCCTGGCACTTTCCATGTGGGAGATATAGCAGGATGTATATTGGTTTTGAGGACAACTCAATGGACAGTGTAGGGAGAAAAGGTCCTGGCTCCTTGAATGCCGTTTCTGGAGACACTGCGATCAATGTGGGAGATATGTCAAGATGTGTGTTTGTTTTGAGGACGGCTCTCTGGAGAGTCTTAGCAAAGAGGTCACACAGATAATCAGAGCAATTCTCAGAGACACTGAGAACAAGCTCCGCAATTCCCTCCTGGCACTTTCCCTGTAGGAGATACCGCAAGACGTTTCTGTATATTGGGCACAGCGCTCTGCACGGTGTTAGCAGAGACTTTCCCGGGACAGTGAAACCCTATGTCAGAGACACTGAGAAGAAGCCCCAATGTTCCCTCCAGGCACTTTCAGTGTGGGTGCCTTCTCCACGTGGTTCCTGGTTTCACTGCGGCTCTGAAGAGAATGTTAGCAAAGAGGTAACCGGGACAGTGAAAACAGTACTCAAAGACAGGGAGAGCAAGCTCTCTCTTGGCACTTTGGATGTGGGACATACAGCGAGATGTTTGCTGCTTTTGCGTTTGGCTGTTGGGAGATTTACAGCACAAAGATATCTAGTTGATTTGAAGCAGTTCCGAGAAAGTCTAAACATAATCCCCACTTCTCCCTCCTGGCACTTTCCATGTGGGAGATATAGCAGGATGTATATTGGTTTTGAGGACAACTCAATGGACAGTGTAGGGAGAAAACCTCCTGGCTCCTTGAATGCCGTTTCTGGAGACACTGTGATCAATGTGGGAGATATGTCAAGATGTGTGTTTGTTTTGAGGACGGCTCTCTGGAGCGTCTTAGCAAAGAGGTCACACAGATAATCAGAGCAATTCTCAGAGACACTGAGAACAAGCTCCACAATTCCCTCCTGGCACTTTCCCTGTAGGAGATACCGCAAGACGTTTCTGTATATTGGGCACAGCGCTCTGCACGGTGTTAGCAGAGACTTTCCCGGGACAGTGAAACCCTATGTCAGAGACACTGAGAAGAAGCCCCAATGTTCCCTCCAGGCACTTTCAGTGTGGGTGCCTTCTCCACGTGGTTCCTGGTTTCACTGCGGCTCTGAAGAGAATGTTAGCAAAGAGGTAACCGGGACAGTGAAAACAGTACTCAAAGACAGGGAGAGCAAGCTCTCTCTTGGCACTTTGGATGTGGGACATACAGCGAGATGTTTGCTGCTTTTGCGTTTGGCTGTTGGGAGATTTACAGCACAAAGATATCTAGTTGATTTGAAGCAGTTCCGAGAAAGTCTAAACATAATCCCCACTTCTCCCTGCTGGCACTTTCCATGTGGGAGATATAGCAGGATGTATATTGGTTTTGAGGACAACTCAATGGAGAGTGTAGGGAGAAAACCTCCTGGCTCCTTGAATGCCGTTTCTGGAGACACTGCGATCAATGTGGGAGATATGTCAAGATGTGTGTTTGTTTTGAGGACGGCTCTCTGGAGAGTCTTAGCAAAGAGGTCACACAGATAATCAGAGCAATTCTCAGAGACACTGAGAACAAGCTCCACAATTCCCTCCTGGCACTTTCCCTGTAGGAGATACCGCAAGACGTTTCTGTATATTGGGCACAGCGCTCTGCACGGTGTTAGCAGAGACTTTCCCGGGACAGTGAAACCCTATGTCAGAGACACTGAGAAGAAGCCCCAATGTTCCCTCCAGGCACTTTCAGTGTGGGTGCCTTCTCCACGTGGTTCCTGGTTTCACTGCGGCTCTGAAGAGAATGTTATCAGGTAACCGGGACAGTGAAAACAGTACTCAAAGACAGGGAGAGCAAGCTCTCTCTTGGCACTTTGGATGTGGGACATACAGCGAGATGTTTGCTGCTTTTGCGTTTGGCTGTTGGGAGATTTACAGCACAAAGATATCTAGTTGATTTGAAGCAGTTCCGAGAAAGTCTAAACATAATCCCCACTTCTCCCTCCTGGCACTTTCCATGTGGGAGATATAGCAGGATGTATATTGGTTTTGAGGACAACTCAATGGACAGTGTAGGGAGAAAACCTCCTGGCTCCTTGAATGCCGTTTCTGGAGACACTGCGATCAATGTGGGAGATATGTCAAGATGTGTGTTTGTTTTGAGGACGGCTCTCTGGAGAGTCTTAGCAAAGAGGTCACACAGATAATCAGAGCAATTCTCAGAGACACTGAGAACAAGCTCCACAATTCCCTCCTGGCACTTTCCCTGTAGGAGATACCGCAAGACGTTTCTGTATATTGGGCACAGCGCTCTGCACGGTGTTAGCAGAGACTTTCCCGGGACAGTGAAACCCTATGTCAGAGACACTGAGAAGAAGCCCCAATGTTCCCTCCAGGCACTTTCAGTGTGGGTGCCTTCTCCACGTGGTTCCTGGTTTCACTGCGGCTCTGAAGAGAATGTTAGCAAAGAGGTAACCGGGACAGTGAAAACAGTACTCAAAGACAGGGAGAGCAAGCTCTCTCTTGGCACTTTGGATGTGGGACATACAGCGAGATGTTTGCTGCTTTTGCGTTTGGCTGTTGGGAGATTTACAGCACAAAGATATCTAGTTGATTTGAAGCAGTTCCGAGAAAGTCTAAACATAATCCCCACTTCTCCCTCCTGGCACTTTCCATGTGGGAGATATAGCAGGATGTATATTGGTTTTGAGGACAACTCAATGGACAGTGTAGGGAGAAAACCTCCTGGCTCCTTGAATGCCGTTTCTGGAGACACTGCGATCAATGTGGGAGATATGTCAAGATGTGTGTTTGTTTTGAGGACGGCTCTCTGGAGAGTCTTAGCAAAGAGGTCACACAGATAATCAGAGCAATTCTCAGAGACACTGAGAACAAGCTCCGCAATTCCCTCCTGGCACTTTCCCTGTAGGAGATACCGCAAGACGTTTCTGTATATTGGGCACAGCGCTCTGCGTGGTGTTAGCAGAGACTTTCCCGGGACAGTGAAACCCTATGTCAGAGACACTGAGAAGAAGCCCCAATGTTCCCTCCAGGCACTTTCAGTGTGGGTGCCTTCTCCACGTGGTTCCTGGTTTCACTGCGGCTCTGAAGAGAATGTTAGCAAAGAGGTAACCGGGACAGTGAAAACAGTACTCAAAGACAGGGAGAGCAAGCTCTCTCTTGGCACTTTGGATGTGGGACATACAGCGAGATGTTTGCTGCTTTTGCGTTTGGCTGTTGGGAGATTTACAGCACAAAGATATCTAGTTGATTTGAAGCAGTTCCGAGAAAGTCTAAACATAATCCCCACTTCTCCCTCCTGGCACTTTCCATGTGGGAGATATAGCAGGATGTATATTGGTTTTGAGGACAACTCAATGGACAGTGTAGGGAGAAAACCTCCTGGCTCCTTGAATGCCGTTTCTGGAGACACTGCGATCAATGTGGGAGATATGTCAAGATGTGTGTTTGTTTTGAGGACGGCTCTCTGGAGCGTCTTAGCAAAGAGGTCACACAGATAATCAGAGCAATTCTCAGAGACACTGAGAACAAGCTCCACAATTCCCTCCTGGCACTTTCCCTGTAGGAGATACCGCAAGACGTTTCTGTATATTGGGCACAGCGCTCTGCACGGTGTTAGCAGAGACTTTCCCGGGACAGTGAAACCCTATGTCAGAGACACTGAGAAGAAGCCCCAATGTTCCCTCCAGGCACTTTCAGTGTGGGTGCCTTCTCCACGTGGTTCCTGGTTTCACTGCGGCTCTGAAGAGAATGTTAGCAAAGAGGTAACCGGGACAGTGAAAACAGTACTCAAAGACAGGGAGAGCAAGCTCTCTCTTGGCACTTTGGATGTGGGACATACAGCGAGATGTTTGCTGCTTTTGCGTTTGGCTGTTGGGAGATTTACAGCACAAAGATATCTAGTTGATTTGAAGCAGTTCCGAGAAAGTCTAAACATAATCCCCACTTCTCCCTCCTGGCACTTTCCATGTGGGAGATATAGCAGGATGTATATTGGTTTTGAGGACAACTCAATGGACAGTGTAGGGAGAAAACCTCCTGGCTCCTTGAATGCCGTTTCTGGAGACACTGCGATCAATGTGGGAGATATGTCAAGATGTGTGTTTGTTTTGAGGACGGCTCTCTGGAGAGTCTTAGCAAAGAGGTCACACAGATAATCAGAGCAATTCTCAGAGACACTGAGAACAAGCTCCACAATTCCCTCCTGGCACTTTCCCTGTAGGAGATACCGCAAGACGTTTCTGTATATTGGGCACAGCGCTCTGCACGGTGTTAGCAGAGACTTTCCCGGGACAGTGAAACCCTATGTCAGAGACACTGAGAAGAAGCCCCAATGTTCCCTCCAGGCACTTTCAGTGTGGGTGCCTTCTCCACGTGGTTCCTGGTTTCACTGCGGCTCTGAAGAGAATGTTAGCAAAGAGGTAACCGGGACAGTGAAAACAGTACTCAAAGACAGGGAGAGCAAGCTCTCTCTTGGCACTTTGGATGTGGGACATACAGCGAGATGTTTGCTGCTTTTGCGTTTGGCTGTTGGGAGATTTACAGCACAAAGATATCTAGTTGATTTGAAGCAGTTCCGAGAAAGTCTAAACATAATCCCCACTTCTCCCTCCTGGCACTTTCCATGTGGGAGATATAGCAGGATGTATATTGGTTTTGAGGACAACTCAATGGACAGTGTAGGGAGAAAAGGTCCTGGCTCCTTGAATGCCGTTTCTGGAGACACTGCGATCAATGTGGGAGATATGTCAAGATGTGTGTTTGTTTTGAGGACGGCTCTCTGGAGCGTCTTAGCAAAGAGGTCACACAGATAATCAGAGCAATTCTCAGAGACACTGAGAACAAGCTCCGCAATTCCCTCCTGGCACTTTCCCTGTAGGAGATACCGCAAGACGTTTCTGTATATTGGGCACAGCGCTCTGCACGGTGTTAGCAGAGACTTTCCCGGGACAGTGAAACCCTATGTCAGAGACACTGAGAAGAAGCCCCAATGTTCCCTCCAGACACTTTCAGTGTGGGTGCTTTCTCCACGTGGTTCCTGGTTTCACTGCGGCTCTGAAGAGAATGTTAGCAAAGAGGTAACCGGGACAGTGAAAACAGTACTCAAAGACAGGGAGAGCAAGCTCTCTCTTGGCACTTTGGATGTGGGACATACAGCGAGATGTTTGCTGCTTTTGCGTTTGGCTGTTGGGAGATTTACAGCACAAAGATATCTAGTTGATTTGAAGCAGTTCCGAGAAAGTCTAAACATAATCCCCACTTCTCCCTCCTGGCACTTTCCATGTGGGAGATATAGCAGGATGTATATTGGTTTTGAGGACAACTCAATGGACAGTGTAGGGAGAAAACCTCCTGGCTCCTTGAATGCCGTTTCTGGAGACACTGCGATCAATGTGGGAGATATGTCAAGATGTGTGTTTGTTTTGAGGACGGCTCTCTGGAGAGTCTTAGCAAAGAGGTCACACAGATAATCAGAGCAATTCTCAGAGACACTGAGAACAAGCTCCGCAATTCCCTCCTGGCACTTTCCCTGTAGGAGATACCGCAAGACGTTTCTGTATATTGGGCACAGCGCTCTGCACGGTGTTAGCAGAGACTTTCCCGGGACAGTGAAACCCTATGTCAGAGACACTGAGAAGAAGCCCCAATGTTCCCTCCAGGCACTTTCAGTGTGGGTGCTTTCTCCACGTGGTTCCTGGTTTCACTGCGGCTCTGAAGAGAATGTTAGCAAAGAGGTAACCGGGACAGTGAAAACAGTACTCAAAGACAGGGAGAGCAAGCTCTCTCTTGGCACTTTGGATGTGGGACATACAGCGAGATGTTTGCTGCTTTTGCGTTTGGCTGTTGGGTGATTTACAGCACAAAGATATCTAGTTGATTTGAAGCAGTTCCGAGAAAGTCTAAACATAATCCCCACTTCTCCCTCCTGGCACTTTCCATGTGGGAGATATAGCAGGATGTATATTGGTTTTGAGGACAACTCAATGGACAGTGTAGGGAGAAAACCTCCTGGCTTCTTGAATGCCGTTTCTGGAGACACTGCGATCAATGTGGGAGATATGTCAAGATGTGTGTTTGTTTTGAGGACGGCTCTCTGGAGCGTCTTAGCAAAGAGGTCACACAGATAATCAGAGCAATTCTCAGAGACACTGAGAAAAAGCTCCGCAATTCCCTCCTGGCACTTTCCCTGTAGGAGATACCGCAAGATGTTTCTGTATATTGGGCACAGCGCTCTGCACGGTGTTAGCAGAGACTTTCCCGGGACAGTGAAACCCTATGTCAGAGACACTGAGAAGAAGCCCCAATGTTCCCTCCAGGCACTTTCCGTCTGGGTGCTTTCTCCACGTGGTTCCTGGTTTCACTGCGGCTCTGAAGAGAATGTTAGCAAAGAGGTAACCGGGACAGTGAAAACAGTACTCAAAGACAGGGAGAGCAAGCTCTCTCTTGGCACTTTGGATGTGGGACATACAGCGAGATGTTTGGTGCTTTTGCGTTTGGCTGTTGGGAGATTTACAGCACAAAGATATCTAGTTGATTTGAAGCAGTTCCGAGAAAGTCTAAACATAATCCCCACTTCTCCCTCCTGGCACTTTCCATGTGGGAAATATAGCAGGATGTATATTGGTTTTGAGGACAACTCAATGGACAGTGTAGGGAGAAAAGTTCCTGGCTCCTTGAATGCCGTTTCTGGAGACACTGCGATCAATGTGGGAGATATGTCAAGATGTGTGTTTGTTTTGAGGACGGCTCTCTGGAGCGTCTTAGCAAAGAGGTCACACAGATAATCAGAGCAATTCTCAGAGACACTGAGAACAAGCTCCGCAATTCCCTCCTGGCACTTTCCCTGTAGGAGATACCGCAAGACGTTTCTGTATATTGGGCACAGCGCTCTGCACGGTGTTAGCAGAGACTTTCCCGGGACAGTGAAACCCTATGTCAGAGACACTGAGAAGAAGCCCCAATGTTCCCTCCAGGCACTTTCAGTGTGGGTGCTTTCTCCACGTGGTTCCTGGTTTCACTGCGGCTCTGAAGAGAATGTTAGCAAAGAGGTAACCGGGACAGTGAAAACAGTACTCAAAGACAGGGAGAGCAAGCTCTCTCTTGGCACTTTGGATGTGGGACATACAGCGAGATGTTTGCTGCTTTTGCGTTTGGCTGTTGGGAGATTTACAGCACAAAGATATCTAGTTGATTTGAAGCAGTTCCGAGAAAGTCTAAACATAATCCCCACTTCTCCCTCCTGGCACTTTCCATGTGGGAGATATAGCAGGATGTATATTGGTTTTGAGGACAACTCAATGGACAGTGTAGGGAGAAAAGGTCCTGGCTCCTTGAATGCCGTTTCTGGAGACACTGCGATCAATGTGGGAGATATGTCAAGATGTGTGTTTGTTTTGAGGACGGCTCTCTGGAGAGTCTTAGCAAAGAGGTCACACAGATAATCAGAGCAATTCTCAGAGACACTGAGAACAAGCTCCGCAATTCCCTCCTGGCACTTTCCCTGTAGGAGATACCGCAAGACGTTTCTGTATATTGGGCACAGCGCTCTGCGTGGTGTTAGCAGAGACTTTCCCGGGACAGTGAAACCCTATGTCAGAGACACTGAGAAGAAGCCCCAATGTTCCCTCCAGGCACTTTCAGTGTGGGTGCCTTCTCCACGTGGTTCCTGGTTTCACTGCGGCTCTGAAGAGAATGTTAGCAAAGAGGTAACCGGGACAGTGAAAACAGTACTCAAAGACAGGGAGAGCAAGCTCTCTCTTGGCACTTTGGATGTGGGACATACAGCGAGATGTTTGCTGCTTTTGCCTTTGGCTGTTGGGAGATTTACAGCACAAAGATATCTAGTTGATTTGAAGCAGTTCCGAGAAAGTCTAAACATAATCCCCACTTCTCCCTCCTGGCACTTTCCATGTGGGAGATATAGCAGGATGTATATTGGTTTTGAGGACAACTCAATGGACAGTGTAGGGAGAAAACCTCCTGGCTCCTTGAATGCCGTTTCTGGAGACACTGCGATCAATGTGGGAGATATGTCAAGATGTGTGTTTGTTTTGAGGACGGCTCTCTGGAGCGTCTTAGCAAAGAGGTCACACAGATAATCAGAGCAATTCTCAGAGACACTGAGAACAAGCTCCACAATTCCCTCCTGGCACTTTCCCTGTAGGAGATACCGCAAGACGTTTCTGTATATTGGGCACAGCGCTCTGCACGGTGTTAGCAGAGACTTTCCCGGGACAGTGAAACCCTATGTCAGAGACACTGAGAAGAAGCCCCAATGTTCCCTCCAGGCACTTTCAGTGTGGGTGCCTTCTCCACGTGGTTCCTGGTTTCACTGCGGCTCTGAAGAGAATGTTAGCAAAGAGGTAACCGGGACAGTGAAAACAGTACTCAAAGACAGGGAGAGCAAGCTCTCTCTTGGCACTTTGGATGTGGGACATACAGCGAGATGTTTGCTGCTTTTGCGTTTGGCTGTTGGGAGATTTACAGCACAAAGATATCTAGTTGATTTGAAGCAGTTCCGAGAAAGTCTAAACATAATCCCCACTTCTCCCTGCTGGCACTTTCCATGTGGGAGATATAGCAGGATGTATATTGGTTTTGAGGACAACTCAATGGACAGTGTAGGGAGAAAACCTCCTGGCTCCTTGAATGCCGTTTCTGGAGACACTGCGATCAATGTGGGAGATATGTCAAGATGTGTGTTTGTTTTGAGGACGGCTCTCTGGAGAGTCTTAGCAAAGAGGTCACACAGATAATCAGAGCAATTCTCAGAGACACTGAGAACAAGCTCCACAATTCCCTCCTGGCACTTTCCCTGTAGGAGATACCGCAAGACGTTTCTGTATATTGGGCACAGCGCTCTGCACGGTGTTAGCAGAGACTTTCCCGGGACAGTGAAACCCTATGTCAGAGACACTGAGAAGAAGCCCCAATGTTCCCTCCAGGCACTTTCAGTGTGGGTGCCTTCTCCACGTGGTTCCTGGTTTCACTGCGGCTCTGAAGAGAATGTTATCAGGTAACCGGGACAGTGAAAACAGTACTCAAAGACAGGGAGAGCAAGCTCTCTCTTGGCACTTTGGATGTGGGACATACAGCGAGATGTTTGCTGCTTTTGCGTTTGGCTGTTGGGAGATTTACAGCACAAAGATATCTAGTTGATTTGAAGCAGTTCCGAGAAAGTCTAAACATAATCCCCACTTCTCCCTCCTGGCACTTTCCATGTGGGAGATATAGCAGGATGTATATTGGTTTTGAGGACAACTCAATGGACAGTGTAGGGAGAAAACCTCCTGGCTCCTTGAATGCCGTTTCTGGAGACACTGCGATCAATGTGGGAGATATGTCAAGATGTGTGTTTGTTTTGAGGACGGCTCTCTGGAGAGTCTTAGCAAAGAGGTCACACAGATAATCAGAGCAATTCTCAGAGACACTGAGAACAAGCTCCACAATTCCCTCCTGGCACTTTCCCTGTAGGAGATACCGCAAGACGTTTCTGTATATTGGGCACAGCGCTCTGCACGGTGTTAGCAGAGACTTTCCCGGGACAGTGAAACCCTATGTCAGAGACACTGAGAAGAAGCCCCAATGTTCCCTCCAGGCACTTTCAGTGTGGGTGCCTTCTCCACGTGGTTCCTGGTTTCACTGCGGCTCTGAAGAGAATGTTAGCAAAGAGGTAACCGGGACAGTGAAAACAGTACTCAAAGACAGGGAGAGCAAGCTCTCTCTTGGCACTTTGGATGTGGGACATACAGCGAGATGTTTGCTGCTTTTGCGTTTGGCTGTTGGGAGATTTACAGCACAAAGATATCTAGTTGATTTGAAGCAGTTCCGAGAAAGTCTAAACATAATCCCCACTTCTCCCTCCTGGCACTTTCCATGTGGGAGATATAGCAGGATGTATATTGGTTTTGAGGACAACTCAATGGACAGTGTAGGGAGAAAACCTCCTGGCTCCTTGAATGCCGTTTCTGGAGACACTGCGATCAATGTGGGAGATATGTCAAGATGTGTGTTTGTTTTGAGGACGGCTCTCTGGAGAGTCTTAGCAAAGAGGTCACACAGATAATCAGAGCAATTCTCAGAGACACTGAGAACAAGCTCCGCAATTCCCTCCTGGCACTTTCCCTGTAGGAGATACCGCAAGACGTTTCTGTATATTGGGCACAGCGCTCTGCGTGGTGTTAGCAGAGACTTTCCCGGGACAGTGAAACCCTATGTCAGAGACACTGAGAAGAAGCCCCAATGTTCCCTCCAGGCACTTTCAGTGTGGGTGCCTTCTCCACGTGGTTCCTGGTTTCACTGCGGCTCTGAAGAGAATGTTAGCAAAGAGGTAACCGGGACAGTGAAAACAGTACTCAAAGACAGGGAGAGCAAGCTCTCTCTTGGCACTTTGGATGTGGGACATACAGCGAGATGTTTGCTGCTTTTGCGTTTGGCTGTTGGGAGATTTACAGCACAAAGATATCTAGTTGATTTGAAGCAGTTCCGAGAAAGTCTAAACATAATCCCCACTTCTCCCTCCTGGCACTTTCCATGTGGGAGATATAGCAGGATGTATATTGGTTTTGAGGACAACTCAATGGACAGTGTAGGGAGAAAACCTCCTGGCTCCTTGAATGCCGTTTCTGGAGACACTGCGATCAATGTGGGAGATATGTCAAGATGTGTGTTTGTTTTGAGGACGGCTCTCTGGAGCGTCTTAGCAAAGAGGTCACACAGATAATCAGAGCAATTCTCAGAGACACTGAGAACAAGCTCCGCAATTCCCTCCTGGCACTTTCCCTGTAGGAGATACCGCAAGACGTTTCTGTATATTGGGCACAGCGCTCTGCACGGTGTTAGCAGAGACTTTCCCGGGACAGTGAAACCCTATGTCAGAGACACTGAGAAGAAGCCCCAATGTTCCCTCCAGGCACTTTCAGTGTGGGTGCCTTCTCCACGTGGTTCCTGGTTTCACTGCGGCTCTGAAGAGAATGTTAGCAAAGAGGTAACCGGGACAGTGAAAACAGTACTCAAAGACAGGGAGAGCAAGCTCTCTCTTGGCACTTTGGATGTGGGACATACAGCGAGATGTTTGCTGCTTTTGCGTTTGGCTGTTGGGAGATTTACAGCACAAAGATATCTAGTTGATTTGAAGCAGTTCCGAGAAAGTCTAAACATAATCCCCACTTCTCCCTCCTGGCACTTTCCATGTGGGAGATATAGCAGGATGTATATTGGTTTTGAGGACAACTCAATGGACAGTGTAGGGAGAAAACCTCCTGGCTCCTTGAATGCCGTTTCTGGAGACACTGCGATCAATGTGGGAGATATGTCAAGATGTGTGTTTGTTTTGAGGACGGCTCTCTGGAGAGTCTTAGCAAAGAGGTCACACAGATAATCAGAGCAATTCTCAGAGACACTGAGAACAAGCTCCACAATTCCCTCCTGGCACTTTCCCTGTAGGAGATACCGCAAGACGTTTCTGTATATTGGGCACAGCGCTCTGCACGGTGTTAGCAGAGACTTTCCCGGGACAGTGAAACCCTATGTCAGAGACACTGAGAAGAAGCCCCAATGTTCCCTCCAGGCACTTTCAGTGTGGGTGCCTTCTCCACGTGGTTCCTGGTTTCACTGCGGCTCTGAAGAGAATGTTATCAGGTAACCGGGACAGTGAAAACAGTACTCAAAGACAGGGAGAGCAAGCTCTCTCTTGGCACTTTGGATGTGGGACATACAGCGAGATGTTTGCTGCTTTTGCGTTTGGCTGTTGGGAGATTTACAGCACAAAGATATCTAGTTGATTTGAAGCAGTTCCGAGAAAGTCTAAACATAATCCCCACTTCTCCCTCCTGGCACTTTCCATGTGGGAGATATAGCAGGATGTATATTGGTTTTGAGGACAACTCAATGGACAGTGTAGGGAGAAAAGGTCCTGGCTCCTTGAATGCCGTTTCTGGAGACACTGCGATCAATGTGGGAGATATGTCAAGATGTGTGTTTGTTTTGAGGACGGCTCTCTGGAGAGTCTTAGCAAAGAGGTCACACAGATAATCAGAGCAATTCTCAGAGACACTGAGAACAAGCTCCGCAATTCCCTCCTGGCACTTTCCCTGTAGGAGATACCGCAAGACGTTTCTGTATATTGGGCACAGCGCTCTGCACGGTGTTAGCAGAGACTTTCCCGGGACAGTGAAACCCTATGTCAGAGACACTGAGAAGAAGCCCCAATGTTCCCTCCAGGCACTTTCAGTGTGGGTGCCTTCTCCACGTGGTTCCTGGTTTCACTGCGGCTCTGAAGAGAATGTTAGCAAAGAGGTAACCGGGACAGTGAAAACAGTACTCAAAGACAGGGAGAGCAAGCTCTCTCTTGGCACTTTGGATGTGGGACATACAGCGAGATGTTTGCTGCTTTTGCGTTTGGCTGTTGGGAGATTTACAGCACAAAGATATCTAGTTGATTTGAAGCAGTTCCGAGAAAGTCTAAACATAATCCCCACTTCTCCCTCCTGGCACTTTCCATGTGGGAGATATAGCAGGATGTATATTGGTTTTGAGGACAACTCAATGGACAGTGTAGGGAGAAAACCTCCTGGCTCCTTGAATGCCGTTTCTGGAGACACTGCGATCAATGTGGGAGATATGTCAAGATGTGTGTTTGTTTTGAGGACGGCTCTCTGGAGCGTCTTAGCAAAGAGGTCACACAGATAATCAGAGCAATTCTCAGAGACACTGAGAACAAGCTCCGCAATTCCCTCCTGGCACTTTCCTTGTAGGAGATACCACAAGACGTTTCTGTATATTGGGCACAGCGCTCTGCAGGGTGTTAGCAGAGACTTTCCCGGGACAGTGAAACCCTATGTCAGAGACACTGAGAAGAAGCCCCAATGTTCCCTCCAGGCACTTTCAGTGTGGGTGCTTTCTCCACGTGGTTCCTGGTTTCACTGCGGCTCTGAAGAGAACGTTAGCAAAGAGGTAACCGGGACAGTGAAAACAGTACTCAAAGACAGGGAGAGCAAGCTCTCTCTTGGCACTTTGGATGTGGGACATACAGCGAGATGTTTGCTGCTTTTGCGTTTGGCTGTTGGGAGATTTACAGCACAAAGATATCTAGTTGATTTGAAGCAGTTCCGAGAAAGTCTAAACATAATCCCCACTTCTCCCTCCTGGCACTTTCCATGTGGGAGATATAGCAGGATGTATATTGGTTTTGAGGACAACTCAATGGACAGTGTAGGGAGAAAACCTCCTGGCTCCTTGAATGCCGTTTCTGGAGACACTGCGATCAATGTGGGAGATATGTCAAGATGTGTGTTTGTTTTGAGGACGGCTCTCTGGAGAGTCTTAGCAAAGAGGTCACACAGAGAATCAGAGCAATTCTCAGAGACACTGAGAACAAGCTCCACAATTCCCTCCTGGCACTTTCCCTGTAGGAGATACCGCAAGACGTTTCTGTATATTGGGCACAGCGCTCTGCACGGTGTTAGCAGAGACTTTCCCGGGACAGTGAAACCCTATGTCAGAGACACTGAGAAGAAGCCCCAATGTTCCCTCCAGGCACTTTCAGTGTGGGTGCTTTCTCCACGTGGTTCCTGGTTTCACTGCGGCTCTGAAGAGAATGTTATCAAAGAGGTAACCGGGACAGTGAAAACAGTACTCAAAGACAGGGAGAGCAAGCTCTCTCTTGGCACTTTGGATGTGGGACATACAGCGAGATGTTTGGTGCTTTTGCCTTTGGCTGTTGGGAGATTTACAGCACAAAGATATCTAGTTGATTTGAAGCAGTTCCGAGAAAGTCTAAACATAATCCCCACTTCTCCCTCCTGGCACTTTCCATGTGGGAGATATAGCAGGATGTATATTGGTTTTGAGGACAACTCAATGGACAGTGTAGGGAGAAAACCTCCTGGCTCCTTGAATGCCGTTTCTGGAGACACTGCGATCAATGTGGGAGATATGTCAAGATGTGTGTTTGTTTTGAGGACGGCTCTCTGGAGAGTCTTAGCAAAGAGGTCACACAGATAATCAGAGCAATTCTCAGAGACACTGAGAACAAGCTCCGCAATTCCCTCCTGGCACTTTCCCTGTAGGAGATACCGCAAGACGTTTCTGTATATTGGGCACAGCGCTCTGCACGGTGTTAGCAGAGACTTTCCCGGGACAGTGAAACCCTATGTCAGAGACACTGAGAAGAAGCCCCAATGTTCCCTCCAGACACTTTCAGTGTGGGTGCTTTCTCCACGTGGTTCCTGGTTTCACTGCGGCTCTGAAGAGAATGTTAGCAAAGAGGTAACCGGGACAGTGAAAACAGTACTCAAAGACAGGGAGAGCAAGCTCTCTCTTGGCACTTTGGATGTGGGACATACAGCGAGATGTTTGCTGCTTTTGCGTTTGGCTGTTGGGAGATTTACAGCACAAAGATATCTAGTTGATTTGAAGCAGTTCCGAGAAAGTCTAAACATAATCCCCACTTCTCCCTCCTGGCACTTTCCATGTGGGAGATATAGCAGGATGTATATTGGTTTTGAGGACAACTCAATGGACAGTGTAGGGAGAAAAGGTCCTGGCTCCTTGAATGCCGTTTCTGGAGACACTGCGATCAATGTGGGAGATATGTCAAGATGTGTGTTTGTTTTGAGGACGGCTCTCTGGAGAGTCTTAGCAAAGAGGTCACACAGATAATCAGAGCAATTCTCAGAGACACTGAGAACAAGCTCCACAATTCCCTCCTGGCACTTTCCCTGTAGGAGATACCGCAAGACGTTTCTGTATATTGGGCACAGCGCTCTGCACGGTGTTAGCAGAGACTTTCCCAGGACTGTGAAACCCTATGTCAGAGACACTGAGAAGAAGCCCCAATGTTCCCTCCAGGCACTTTCAGTGTGGGTGCTTTCTCCACGTGGTTCCTGGTTTCACTGCGGCTCTGAAGAGAATGTTAGCAAAGAGGTAACCGGGACAGTGAAAACAGTACTCAAAGACAGGGAGAGCAAGCTCTCTCTTGGCACTTTGGATGTGGGACATACAGCGAGATGTTTGGTGCTTTTGCGTTTGGCTGTTGGGAGATTTACAGCACAAAGATATCTAGTTGATTTGAAGCAGTTCCGAGAAAGTCTAAACATAATCCCCACTTCTCCCTCCTGGCACTTTCCATGTGGGAGATATAGCAGGATGTATATTGGTTTTGAGGACAACTCAATGGACAGTGTAGGGAGAAAACCTCCTGGCTCCTTGAATGCCGTTTCTGGAGACACTGCGATCAATGTGGGAGATATGTCAAGATGTGTGTTTGTTTTGAGGACGGCTCTCTGGAGAGTCTTAGCAAAGAGGTCACACAGATAATCAGAGCAATTCTCAGAGACACTGAGACCAAGCTCCACAATTCCCTCCTGGCACTTTCCCTGTAGGAGATACCGCAAGACGTTTCTGTATATTGGGCACAGCGCTCTGCACGGTGTTAGCAGAGACTTTCCCGGGACAGTGAAACCCTATGTCAGAGACACTGAGAAGAAGCCCCAATGTTCCCTCCAGGCACTTTCAGTGTGGGTGCTTTCTCCACGTGGTTCCTGGTTTCACTGCGGCTCTGAAGAGAATGTTAGCAAAGAGGTAACCGGGACAGTGAAAACAGTACTCAAAGACAGGGAGAGCAAGCTCTCTCTTGGCACTTTGGATGTGGGACATACAGCGAGATGTTTGCTGCTTTTGCGTTTGGCTGTTGGGAGATTTACAGCACAAAGATATCTAGTTGATTTGAAGCAGTTCCGAGAAAGTCTAAACATAATCCCCACTTCTCCCTCCTGGCACTTTCCATGTGGGAGATATAGCAGGATGTATATTGGTTTTGAGGACAACTCAATGGACAGTGTAGGGAGAAAACCTCCTGGCTCCTTGAATGCCGTTTCTGGAGACACTGCGATCAATGTGGGAGATATGTCAAGATGTGTGTTTGTTTTGAGGACGGCTCTCTGGAGAGTCTTAGCAAAGAGGTCACACAGATAATCAGAGCAATTCTCAGAGACACTGAGAACAAGCTCCACAATTCCCTCCTGGCACTTTCCCTGTAGGAGATACCGCAAGACGTTTCTGTATATTGGGCACAGCGCTCTGCACGGTGTTAGCAGAGACTTTCCCGGGACAGTGAAACCCTATGTCAGAGACACTGAGAAGAAGCCCCAATGTTCCCTCCAGGCACTTTCAGTGTGGGTGCCTTCTCCACGTGGTTCCTGGTTTCACTGCAGCTCTGAAGAGAATGTTAGCAAAGAGGTAACCGGGACAGTGAAAACAGTACTCAAAGACAGGGAGAGCAAGCTCTCTCTTGGCACTTTGGATGTGGGACATACAGCGAGATGTTTGCTGCTTTTGCGTTTGGCTGTTGGGAGATTTACAGCACAAAGATATCTAGTTGATTTGAAGCAGTTCCGAGAAAGTCTAAACATAATCCCCACTTCTCCCTCCTGGCACTTTCCATGTGGGAGATATAGCAGGATGTATATTGGTTTTGAGGACAACTCAATGGACAGTGTAGGGAGAAAACCTCCTGGCTCCTTGAATGCCGTTTCTGGAGACACTGCGATCAATGTGGGAGATATGTCAAGATGTGTGTTTGTTTTGAGGACGGCTCTCTGGAGAGTCTTAGCAAAGAGGTCACACAGATAATCAGAGCAATTCTCAGAGACACTGAGAACAAGCTCTGCAATTCCCTCCTGGCACTTTCCCTGTAGGAGATACCGCAAGACGTTTCTGTATATTGGGCACAGCGCTCTGCACAGTGTTAGCAGAGACTTTCCCGGGACAGTGAAACCCTATGTCAGAGACACTGAGAAGAAGCCCCAATGTTCCCTCCAGGCACTTTCAGTGTGGGTGCTTTCTCCACGTGGTTCCTGGTTTCACTGCGGCTCTGAAGAGAATGTTAGCAAAGAGGTAACCGGGACAGTGAAAACAGTACTCAAAGACAGGGAGAGCAAGCTCTCTCTTGGCACTTTGGATGTGGGACATACAGCGAGATGTTTGCTGCTTTTGCGTTTGGCTGTTGGGTGATTTACAGCACAAAGATATCTAGTTGATTTGAAGCAGTTCCGAGAAAGTCTAAACATAATCCCCACTTCTCCCTCCTGGCACTTTCCATGTGGGAGATATAGCAGGATGTATATTGGTTTTGAGGACAACTCAATGGACAGTGTAGGGAGAAAACCTCCTGGCTTCTTGAATGCCGTTTCTGGAGACACTGCGATCAATGTGGGAGATATGTCAAGATGTGTGTTTGTTTTGAGGACGGCTCTCTGGAGCGTCTTAGCAAAGAGGTCACACAGATAATCAGAGCAATTCTCAGAGACACTGAGAACAAGCTCCGCAATTCCCTCCTGGCACTTTCCCTGTAGGAGATACCGCAAGACGTTTCTGTATATTGGGCACAGCGCTCTGCACGGTGTTAGCAGAGACTTTCCCGGGACAGTGAAACCCTATGTCAGAGACACTGAGAAGAAGCCCCAATGTTCCCTCCAGGCACTTTCCGTCTGGGTGCTTTCTCCACGTGGTTCCTGGTTTCACTGCGGCTCTGAAGAGAATGTTAGCAAAGAGGTAACCGGGACAGTGAAAACAGTACTCAAAGACAGGGAGAGCAAGCTCTCTCTTGGCACTTTGGATGTGGGACATACAGCGAGATGTTTGCTGCTTTTGCGTTTGGCTGTTGGGAGATTTACAGCACAAAGATATCTAGTTGATTTGAAGCAGTTCCGAGAAAGTCTAAACATAATCCCCACTTCTCCCTCCTGGCACTTTCCATGTGGGAGATATAGCAGGATGTATATTGGTTTTGAGGACAACTCAATGGACAGTGTAGGGAGAAAACCTCCTGGCTTCTTGAATGCCGTTTCTGGAGACACTGCGATCAATGTGGGAGATATGTCAAGATGTGTGTTTGTTTTGAGGACGGCTCTCTGGAGCGTCTTAGCAAAGAGGTCACACAGATAATCAGAGCAATTCTCAGAGACACTGAGAAAAAGCTCCGCAATTCCCTCCTGGCACTTTCCCTGTAGGAGATACCGCAAGATGTTTCTGTATATTGGGCACAGCGCTCTGCACGGTGTTAGCAGAGACTTTCCCGGGACAGTGAAACCCTATGTCAGAGACACTGAGAAGAAGCCCCAATGTTCCCTCCAGGCACTTTCCGTCTGGGTGCTTTCTCCACGTGGTTCCTGGTTTCACTGCGGCTCTGAAGAGAATGTTAGCAAAGAGGTAACCGGGACAGTGAAAACAGTACTCAAAGACAGGGAGAGCAAGCTCTCTCTTGGCACTTTGGATGTGGGACATACAGCGAGATGTTTGCTGCTTTTGCGTTTGGCTGTTGGGAGATTTACAGCACAAAGATATCTAGTTGATTTGAAGCAGTTCCGAGAAAGTCTAAACATAATCCCCACTTCTCCCTCCTGGCACTTTCCATGTGGGAAATATAGCAGGATGTATATTGGTTTTGAGGACAACTCAATGGACAGTGTAGGGAGAAAAGTTCCTGGCTCCTTGAATGCCGTTTCTGGAGACACTGCGATCAATGTGGGAGATATGTCAAGATGTGTGTTTGTTTTGAGGACGGCTCTCTGGAGAGTCTTAGCAAAGAGGTCACACAGATAATCAGAGCAATTCTCAGAGACACTGAGAACAAGCTCCGCAATTCCCTCCTGGCACTTTCCCTGTAGGAGATACCGCAAGACGTTTCTGTATATTGGGCACAGCGCTCTGCACAGTGTTAGCAGAGACTTTCCCGGGACAGTGAAACCCTATGTCAGAGACACTGAGAAGAAGCCCCAATGTTCCTTCCAGGCACTTTCAGTGTGGGTGCTTTCTCCACGTGGTTCCTGGTTTCACTGCGGCTCTGAAGTGAACGTTAGCAAAGAGGTAACCGGAACAGTGAAAACAGTACTCAAAGACAGGGAGAGCAAGCTCTCTCTTGGCACTTTGGATGTGGGACATACAGCGAGATGTTTGGTGCTTTTGCGTTTGGCTGTTGGGAGATTTACAGCACAAAGATATCTAGTTGATTTGAAGCAGTTCCGAGAAAGTCTAAACATAATCCCCACTTCTCCCTCCTGGCACTTTCCATGTGGGAGATATAGCAGGATGTATATTGGTTTTGAGGACAACTCAATGGACAGTGTAGGGAGAAAACCTCCTGGCTCCTTGAATGCCGTTTCTGGAGACACTGCGATCAATGTGGGAGATATGTCAAGATGTGTGTTTGTTTTGAGGACGGCTCTCTGGAGCGTCTTAGCAAAGAGGTCACACAGATAATCAGAGCAATTCTCAGAGACACTGAGAACAAGCTCCGCAATTCCCTCCTGGCACTTTCCCTGTAGGAGATACCGCAAGATGTTTCTGTATATTGGGCACAGCGCTCTGCACGGTGTTAGCAGAGACTTTCCCGGGACAGTGAAACCCTATGTCAGAGACACTGAGAAGAAGCCCCAATGTTCCCTCCAGGCACTTTCAGTGTGGGTGCTTTCTCCACGTGGTTCCTGGTTTCACTGCGGCTCTGAAGAGAATGTTAGCAAAGAGGTAACCGGGACAGTGAAAACAGTACTCAAAGACAGGGAGAGCAAGCTCTCTCTTGGCACTTTGGATGTGGGACATACAGCGAGATGTTTGCTGCTTTTGCGTTTGGCTGTTGGGAGATTTACAGCACAAAGATATCTAGTTGATTTGAAGCAGTTCCGAGAAAGTCTAAACATAATCCCCACTTCTCCCTCCTGGCACTTTCCATGTGGGAGATATAGCAGGATGTATATTGGTTTTGAGGACAACTCAATGGACAATGTAGGGAGAAAACCTCCTGGCTCCTTGAATGCCGTTTCTGGAGACACTGCGATCAATGTGGGAGATATGTCAAGATGTGTGTTTGTTTTGAGGACGGCTCTCTGGAGCGTCTTAGCAAAGAGGTCACACAGATAATCAGAGCAATTCTCAGAGACACTGAGAACAAGCTCCGCAATTCCCTCCTGGCACTTTCCCTGTAGGAGATACCGCAAGACATTTCTGTATATTGGGCACAGCGCTCTGCACGGTGTTAGCAGAGACTTTCCCGGGACAGTGAAACCCTATGTCAGAGACACTGAGAAGAAGCCCCAATGTTCCCTCCAGGCACTTTCCGTCTGGGTGCTTTCTCCACGTGGTTCCTGGTTTCACTGCGGCTCTGAAGAGAATGTTAGCAAAGAGGTAACCGGGACAGTGAAAACAGTACTCAAAGACAGGGAGAGCAAGCTCTCTCTTGGCACTTTGGATGTGGGACATACAGCGAGATGTTTGCTGCTTTTGCATTTGGCTGTTGGGTGATTTACAGCACAAAGATATCTAGTTGATTTGAAGCAGTTCCGAGAAAGTCTAAACATAATCCCCACTTCTCCCTCCTGGCACTTTCCATGTGGGAGATATAGCAGGATGTATATTGGTTTTGAGGACAACTCAATGGACAGTGTAGGGAGAAAACCTCCTGGCTCCTTGAATGCCGTTTCTGGAGACACTGCGATCAATGTGGGAGATATGTCAAGATGTGTGTTTGTTTTGAGGACGGCTCTCTGGAGAGTCTTAGCAAAGAGGTCACACAGATAATCAGAGCAATTCTCAGAGACACTGAGAACAAGCTCTGCAATTCCCTCCTGGCACTTTCCCTGTAGGAGATACCGCAAGACGTTTCTGTATATTGGGCACAGCGCTCTGCACAGTGTTAGCAGAGACTTTCCCGGGACAGTGAAACCCTATGTCAGAGACACTGAGAAGAAGCCCCAATGTTCCCTCCAGGCACTTTCAGTGTGGGTGCTTTCTCCACGTGGTTCCTGGTTTCACTGCGGCTCTGAAGAGAATGTTAGCAAAGAGGTAACCGGGACAGTGAAAACAGTACTCAAAGACAGGGAGAGCAAGCTCTCTCTTGGCACTTTGGATGTGGGACATACAGCGAGATGTTTGCTGCTTTTGCGTTTGGCTGTTGGGTGATTTACAGCACAAAGATATCTAGTTGATTTGAAGCAGTTCCGAGAAAGTCTAAACATAATCCCCACTTCTCCCTCCTGGCACTTTCCATGTGGGAGATATAGCAGGAT
The DNA here is from genome assembly GCF_964199755.1 of Larus michahellis. Taxonomy (NCBI): domain Eukaryota; kingdom Metazoa; phylum Chordata; class Aves; order Charadriiformes; family Laridae; genus Larus; species Larus michahellis. Next base: position 186,010 of record NW_027435896.1, read on the forward strand.
GTATATTGGTTTTGAGGACAACTCAATGGACAGTGTAGGGAGAAAACCTCCTGGCTTCTTGAATGCCGTTTCTGGAGACACTGCGATCAATGTGGGAGATATGTCAAGATGTGTGTTTGTTTTGAGGACGGCTCTCTGGAGCGTCTTAGCAAAGAGGTCACACAGATAATCAGAGCAATTCTCAGAGACACTGAGAACAAGCTCCGCAATTCCCTCCTGGCACTTTCCCTGTAGGAGATACCGCAAGACGTTTCTGTATATTGGGCACAGCGCTCTGCACGGTGTTAGCAGAGACTTTCCCGGGACAGTGAAACCCTATGTCAGAGACACTGAGAAGAAGCCCCAATGTTCCCTCCAGGCACTTTCCGTCTGGGTGCTTTCTCCACGTGGTTCCTGGTTTCACTGCGGCTCTGAAGAGAATGTTAGCAAAGAGGTAACCGGGACAGTGAAAACAGTACTCAAAGACAGGGAGAGCAAGCTCTCTCTTGGCACTTTGGATGTGGGACATACAGCGAGATGTTTGGTGCTTTTGCGTTTGGCTGTTGGGAGATTTACAGCACAAAGATATCTAGTTGATTTGAAGCAGTTCCGAGAAAGTCTAAACATAATCCCCACTTCTCCCTCCTGGCACTTTCCATGTGGGAGATATAGCAGGATGTATATTGGTTTTGAGGACAACTCAATGGACAGTGTAGGGAGAAAACCTCCTGGCTTCTTGAATGCCGTTTCTGGAGACACTGCGATCAATGTGGGAGATATGTCAAGATGTGTGTTTGTTTTGAGGACGGCTCTCTGGAGCGTCTTAGCAAAGAGGTCACACAGATAATCAGAGCAATTCTCAGAGACACTGAGAAAAAGCTCCGCAATTCCCTCCTGGCACTTTCCCTGTAGGAGATACCGCAAGATGTTTCTGTATATTGGGCACAGCGCTCTGCACGGTGTTAGCAGAGACTTTCCCGGGACAGTGAAACCCTATGTCAGAGACACTGAGAAGAAGCCCCAATGTTCCCTCCAGGCACTTTCCGTCTGGGTGCTTTCTCCACGTGGTTCCTGGTTTCACTGCGGCTCTGAAGAGAATGTTAGCAAAGAGGTAACCGGGACAGTGAAAACAGTACTCAAAGACAGGGAGAGCAAGCTCTCTCTTGGCACTTTGGATGTGGGACATACAGCGAGATGTTTGGTGCTTTTGCGTTTGGCTGTTGGGAGATTTACAGCACAAAGATATCTAGTTGATTTGAAGCAGTTCCGAGAAAGTCTAAACATAATCCCCACTTCTCCCTCCTGGCACTTTCCATGTGGGAAATATAGCAGGATGTATATTGGTTTTGAGGACAACTCAATGGACAGTGTAGGGAGAAAAGTTCCTGGCTCCTTGAATGCCGTTTCTGGAGACACTGCGATCAATGTGGGAGATATGTCAAGATGTGTGTTTGTTTTGAGGACGGCTCTCTGGAGAGTCTTAGCAAAGAGGTCACACAGATAATCAGAGCAATTCTCAGAGACACTGAGAACAAGCTCCGCAATTCCCTCCTGGCACTTTCCCTGTAGGAGATACCGCAAGACGTTTCTGTATATTGGGCACAGCGCTCTGCACGGTGTTAGCAGAGACTTTCCCGGGACAGTGAAACCCTATGTCAGAGACACTGAGAAGAAGCCCCAATGTTCCTTCCAGGCACTTTCAGTGTGGGTGCTTTCTCCACGTGGTTCCTGGTTTCACTGCGGCTCTGAAGTGAACGTTAGCAAAGAGGTAACCGGAACAGTGAAAACAGTACTCAAAGACAGGGAGAGCAAGCTCTCTCTTGGCACTTTGGATGTGGGACATACAGCGAGATGTTTGCTGCTTTTGCGTTTGGCTGTTGGGAGATTTACAGCACAAAGATATCTAGTTGATTTGAAGCAGTTCCGAGAAAGTCTAAACATAATCCCCACTTCTCCCTCCTGGCACTTTCCATGTGGGAGATATAGCAGGATGTATATTGGTTTTGAGGACAACTCAATGGACAGTGTAGGGAGAAAACCTCCTGGCTCCTTGAATGCCGTTTCTGGAGACACTGCGATCAATGTGGGAGATATGTCAAGATGTGTGTTTGTTTTGAGGACGGCTCTCTGGAGCGTCTTAGCAAAGAGGTCACACAGATAATCAGAGCAATTCTCAGAGACACTGAGAACAAGCTCCGCAATTCCCTCCTGGCACTTTCCCTGTAGGAGATACCGCAAGATGTTTCTGTATATTGGGCACAGCGCTCTGCACGGTGTTAGCAGAGACTTTCCCGGGACAGTGAAACCCTATGTCAGAGACACTGAGAAGAAGCCCCAATGTTCCCTCCAGGCACTTTCAGTGTGGGTGCTTTCTCCACGTGGTTCCTGGTTTCACTGCGGCTCTGAAGAGAATGTTAGCAAAGAGGTAACCGGGACAGTGAAAACAGTACTCAAAGACAGGGAGAGCAAGCTCTCTCTTGGCACTTTGGATGTGGGACATACAGCGAGATGTTTGCTGCTTTTGCGTTTGGCTGTTGGGAGATTTACAGCACAAAGATATCTAGTTGATTTGAAGCAGTTCCGAGAAAGTCTAAACATAATCCCCACTTCTCCCTCCTGGCACTTTCCATGTGGGAGATATAGCAGGATGTATATTGGTTTTGAGGACAACTCAATGGACAGTGTAGGGAGAAAACCTCCTGGCTCCTTGAATGCCGTTTCTGGAGACACTGCGATCAATGTGGGAGATATGTCAAGATGTGTGTTTGTTTTGAGGACGGCTCTCTGGAGAGTCTTAGCAAAGAGGTCACACAGATAATCAGAGCAATTCTCAGAGACACTGAGAACAAGCTCCGCAATTCCCTCCTGGCACTTTCCCTGTAGGAGATACCGCAAGACGTTTCTGTATATTGGGCACAGCGCTCTGCACGGTGTTAGCAGAGACTTTCCCGGGACAGTGAAACCCTATGTCAGAGACACTGAGAAGAAGCCCCAATGTTCCCTCCAGGCACTTTCAGTGTGGGTGCTTTCTCCACGTGGTTCCTGGTTTCACTGCGGCTCTGAAGAGAATGTTAGCAAAGAGGTAACCGGGACAGTGAAAACAGTACTCAAAGACAGGGAGAGCAAGCTCTCTCTTGGCACTTTGGATGTGGGACATACAGCGAGATGTTTGCTGCTTTTGCATTTGGCTGTTGGGTGATTTACAGCACAAAGATATCTAGTTGATTTGAAGCAGTTCCGAGAAAGTCTAAACATAATCCCCACTTCTCCCTCCTGGCACTTTCCATGTGGGAGATATAGCAGGATGTATATTGGTTTTGAGGACAACTCAATGGACAGTGTAGGGAGAAAAGGTCCTGGCTCCTTGAATGCCGTTTCTGGAGACACTGCGATCAATGTGGGAGATATGTCAAGATGTGTGTTTGTTTTGAGGACGGCTCTCTGGAGCGTCTTAGCAAAGAGGTCACACAGATAATCAGAGCAATTCTCAGAGACACTGAGAAAAAGCTCCGCAATTCCCTCCTGGCACTTTCCCTGTAGGAGATACCGCAAGATGTTTCTGTATATTGGGCACAGCGCTCTGCACGGTGTTAGCAGAGACTTTCCCGGGACAGTGAAACCCTATGTCAGAGACACTGAGAAGAAGCCCCAATGTTCCCTCCAGGCACTTTCCGTCTGGGTGCTTTCTCCACGTGGTTCCTGGTTTCACTGCGGCTCTGAAGAGAATGTTAGCAAAGAGGTAACCGGGACAGTGAAAACAGTACTCAAAGACAGGGAGAGCAAGCTCTCTCTTGGCACTTTGGATGTGGGACATACAGCGAGACGTTTGCTGCTTTTGCGTTTGGCTGTTGGGAGATTTACAGCACAAAGATATCTAGTTGATTTGAAGCAGTTCCGAGAAAGTCTAAACATAATCCCCACTTCTCCCTCCTGGCACTTTCCATGTGGGAGATATAGCAGGATGTATATTGGTTTTGAGGACAACTCAATGGACAGTGTAGGGAGAAAACCTCCTGGCTCCTTGAATGCCGTTTCTGGAGACACTGCGATCAATGTGGGAGATATGTCAAGATGTGTGTTTGTTTTGAGGACGGCTCTCTGGAGAGTCTTAGCAAAGAGGTCACACAGATAATCAGAGCAATTCTCAGAGACACTGAGAACAAGCTCCACAATTCCCTCCTGGCACTTTCCCTGTAGGAGATACCGCAAGACGTTTCTGTATATTGGGCACAGCGCTCTGCACGGTGTTAGCAGAGACTTTCCCGGGACAGTGAAACCCTATGTCAGAGACACTGAGAAGAAGCCCCAATGTTCCCTCCAGGCACTTTCAGTGTGGGTGCCTTCTCCACGTGGTTCCTGGTTTCACTGCGGCTCTGAAGAGAATGTTAGCAAAGAGGTAACCGGGACAGTGAAAACAGTACTCAAAGACAGGGAGAGCAAGCTCTCTCTTGGCACTTTGGATGTGGGACATACAGCGAGATGTTTGCTGCTTTTGCGTTTGGCTGTTGGGAGATTTACAGCACAAAGATATCTAGTTGATTTGAAGCAGTTCCGAGAAAGTCTAAACATAATCCCCACTTCTCCCTCCTGGCACTTTCCATGTGGGAGATATAGCAGGATGTATATTGGTTTTGAGGACAACTCAATGGACAGTGTAGGGAGAAAAGGTCCTGGCTCCTTGAATGCCGTTTCTGGAGACACTGCGATCAATGTGGGAGATATGTCAAGATGTGTGTTTGTTTTGAGGACGGCTCTCTGGAGAGTCTTAGCAAAGAGGTCACACAGATAATCAGAGCAATTCTCAGAGACACTGAGAACAAGCTCCGCAATTCCCTCCTGGCACTTTCCCTGTAGGAGATACCGCAAGACGTTTCTGTATATTGGGCACAGCGCTCTGCACGGTGTTAGCAGAGACTTTCCCGGGACAGTGAAACCCTATGTCAGAGACACTGAGAAGAAGCCCCAATGTTCCCTCCAGGCACTTTCAGTGTGGGTGCCTTCTCCACGTGGTTCCTGGTTTCACTGCGGCTCTGAAGAGAATGTTATCAAAGAGGTAACCGGGACAGTGAAAACAGTACTCAAAGACAGGGAGAGCAAGCTCTCTCTTGGCACTTTGGATGTGGGACATACAGCGAGATGTTTGCTGCTTTTGCGTTTGGCTGTTGGGAGATTTACAGCACAAAGATATCTAGTTGATTTGAAGCAGTTCCGAGAAAGTCTAAACATAATCCCCACTTCTCCCTCCTGGCACTTTCCATGTGGGAGATATAGCAGGATGTATATTGGTTTTGAGGACAACTCAATGGACAGTGTAGGGAGAAAACCTCCTGGCTCCTTGAATGCCGTTTCTGGAGACACTGCGATCAATGTGGGAGATATGTCAAGATGTGTGTTTGTTTTGAGGACGGCTCTCTGGAGCGTCTTAGCAAAGAGGTCACACAGATAATCAGAGCAATTCTCAGAGACACTGAGAACAAGCTCCGCAATTCCCTCCTGGCACTTTCCTTGTAGGAGATACCACAAGACGTTTCTGTATATTGGGCACAGCGCTCTGCAGGGTGTTAGCAGAGACTTTCCCGGGACAGTGAAACCCTATGTCAGAGACACTGAGAAGAAGCCCCAATGTTCCCTCCAGGCACTTTCAGGGTGGGTGCTTTCTCCACGTGGTTCCTGGTTTCACTGCGGCTCTGAAGAGAACGTTAGCAAAGAGGTAACCGGGACAGTGAAAACAGTACTCAAAGACAGGGAGAGCAAGCTCTCTCTTGGCACTTTGGATGTGGGACATACAGCGAGATGTTTGCTGCTTTTGCCTTTGGCTGTTGGGAGATTTACAGCACAAAGATATCTAGTTGATTTGAAGCAGTTCCGAGAAAGTCTAAACATAATCCCCACTTCTCCCTCCTGGCACTTTCCATGTGGGAGATATAGCAGGATGTATATTGGTTTTGAGGACAACTCAATGGACAGTGTAGGGAGAAAACCTCCTGGCTCCTTGAATGCCGTTTCTGGAGACACTGCGATCAATGTGGGAGATATGTCAAGATGTGTGTTTGTTTTGAGGACGGCTCTCTGGAGAGTCTTAGCAAAGAGGTCACACAGAGAATCAGAGCAATTCTCAGAGACACTGAGAACAAGCTCCACAATTCCCTCCTGGCACTTTCCCTGTAGGAGATACCGCAAGACGTTTCTGTATATTGGGCACAGCGCTCTGCACGGTGTTAGCAGAGACTTTCCCGGGACAGTGAAACCCTATGTCAGAGACACTGAGAAGAAGCCCCAATGTTCCCTCCAGGCACTTTCAGTGTGGGTGCTTTCTCCACGTGGTTCCTGGTTTCACTGCGGCTCTGAAGAGAATGTTAGCAAAGAGGTAACCGGGACAGTGAAAACAGTACTCAAAGACAGGGAGAGCAAGCTCTCTCTTGGCACTTTGGATGTGGGACATACAGCGAGATGTTTGCTGCTTTTGCGTTTGGCTGTTGGGAGATTTACAGCACAAAGATATCTAGTTGATTTGAAGCAGTTCCGAGAAAGTCTAAACATAATCCCCACTTCTCCCTCCTGGCACTTTCCATGTGGGAGATATAGCAGGATGTATATTGGTTTTGAGGACAACTCAATGGACAGCGTAGGGAGAAAACCTCCTGGCTCCTTGAATGCCGTTTCTGGAGACACTGCGATCAATGTGGGAGATATGTCAAGATGTGTGTTTGTTTTGAGGACGGCTCTCTGGAGAGTCTTAGCAAAGAGGTCACACAGATAATCAGAGCAATTCTCAGAGACACTGAGAACAAGCTCCACAATTCCCTCCTGGCACTTTCCCTGTAGGAGATACCGCAAGACGTTTCTGTATATTGGGCACAGCGCTCTGCACGGTGTTAGCAGAGACTTTCCCAGGACTGTGAAACCCTATGTCAGAGACACTGAGAAGAAGCCCCAATGTTCCCTCCAGGCACTTTCAGTGTGGGTGCTTTCTCCACGTGGTTCCTGGTTTCACTGCGGCTCTGAAGAGAATGTTAGCAAAGAGGTAACCGGGACAGTGAAAACAGTACTCAAAGACAGGGAGAGCAAGCTCTCTCTTGGCACTTTGGATGTGGGACATACAGCGAGATGTTTGGTGCTTTTGCGTTTGGCTGTTGGGAGATTTACAGCACAAAGATATCTAGTTGATTTGAAGCAGTTCCGAGAAAGTCTAAACATAATCCCCACTTCTCCCTCCTGGCACTTTCCATGTGGGAGATATAGCAGGATGTATATTGGTTTTGAGGACAACTCAATGGACAGTGTAGGGAGAAAACCTCCTGGCTCCTTGAATGCCGTTTCTGGAGACACTGCGATCAATGTGGGAGATATGTCAAGATGTGTGTTTGTTTTGAGGACGGCTCTCTGGAGAGTCTTAGCAAAGAGGTCACACAGATAATCAGAGCAATTCTCAGAGACACTGAGAACAAGCTCCACAATTCCCTCCTGGCACTTTCCCTGTAGGAGATACCGCAAGACGTTTCTGTATATTGGGCACAGCGCTCTGCACGGTGTTAGCAGAGACTTTCCCGGGACAGTGAAACCCTATGTCAGAGACACTGAGAAGAAGCCCCAATGTTCCCTCCAGGCACTTTCAGTGTGGGTGCCTTCTCCACGTGGTTCCTGGTTTCACTGCGGCTCTGAAGAGAATGTTAGCAAAGAGGTAACCGGGACAGTGAAAACAGTACTCAAAGACAGGGAGAGCAAGCTCTCTCTTGGCACTTTGGATGTGGGACATACAGCGAGATGTTTGCTGCTTTTGCGTTTGGCTGTTGGGAGATTTACAGCACAAAGATATCTAGTTGATTTGAAGCAGTTCCGAGAAAGTCTAAACATAATCCCCACTTCTCCCTCCTGGCACTTTCCATGTGGGAGATATAGCAGGATGTATATTGGTTTTGAGGACAACTCAATGGACAGTGTAGGGAGAAAACCTCCTGGCTCCTTGAATGCCGTTTCTGGAGACACTGCGATCAATGTGGGAGATATGTCAAGATGTGTGTTTGTTTTGAGGACGGCTCTCTGGAGAGTCTTAGCAAAGAGGTCACACAGATAATCAGAGCAATTCTCAGAGACACTGAGAACAAGCTCCACAATTCCCTCCTGGCACTTTCCCTGTAGGAGATACCACAAGACGTTTCTGTATATTGGGCACAGCGCTCTGCACGGTGTTAGCAGAGACTTTCCCGGGACAGTGAAACCCTATGTCAGAGACACTGAGAAGAAGCCCCAATGTTCCCTCCAGGCACTTTCAGTGTGGGTGCCTTCTCCACGTGGTTCCTGGTTTCACTGCGGCTCTGAAGAGAATGTTAGCAAAGAGGTAACCGGGACAGTGAAAACAGTACTCAAAGACAGGGAGAGCAAGCTCTCTCTTGGCACTTTGGATGTGGGACATACAGCGAGATGTTTGCTGCTTTTGCCTTTGGCTGTTGGGAGATTTACAGCACAAAGATATCTAGTTGATTTGAAGCAGTTCCGAGAAAGTCTAAACATAATCCCCACTTCTCCCTCCTGGCACTTTCCATGTGGGAGATATAGCAGGATGTATATTGGTTTTGAGGACAACTCAATGGACAGTGTAGGGAGAAAACCTCCTGGCTCCTTGAATGCCGTTTCTGGAGACACTGCGATCAATGTGGGAGATATGTCAAGATGTGTGTTTGTTTTGAGGACGGCTCTCTGGAGAGTCTTAGCAAAGAGGTCACACAGATAATCAGAGCAATTCTCAGAGACACTGAGAACAAGCTCCACAATTCCCTCCTGGCACTTTCCCTGTAGGAGATACCGCAAGACGTTTCTGTATATTGGGCACAGCGCTCTGCACGGTGTTAGCAGAGACTTTCCCAGGACTGTGAAACCCTATGTCAGAGACACTGAGAAGAAGCCCCAATGTTCCCTCCAGGCACTTTCAGTGTGGGTGCCTTCTCCACGTGGTTCCTGGTTTCACTGCGGCTCTGAAGAGAATGTTATCAGGTAACCGGGACAGTGAAAACAGTACTCAAAGACAGGGAGAGCAAGCTCTCTCTTGGCACTTTGGATGTGGGACATACAGCGAGATGTTTGCTGCTTTTGCGTTTGGCTGTTGGGAGATTTACAGCACAAAGATATCTAGTTGATTTGAAGCAGTTCCGAGAAAGTCTAAACATAATCCCCACTTCTCCCTCCTGGCACTTTCCATGTGGGAGATATAGCAGGATGTATATTGGTTTTGAGGACAACTCAATGGACAGTGTAGGGAGAAAACCTCCTGGCTCCTTGAATGCCGTTTCTGGAGACACTGCGATCAATGTGGGAGATATGTCAAGATGTGTGTTTGTTTTGAGGACGGCTCTCTGGAGAGTCTTAGCAAAGAGGTCACACAGATAATCAGAGCAATTCTCAGAGACACTGAGAACAAGCTCCACAATTCCCTCCTGGCACTTTCCCTGTAGGAGATACCGCAAGACGTTTCTGTATATTGGGCACAGCGCTCTGCACGGTGTTAGCAGAGACTTTCCCGGGACAGTGAAACCCTATGTCAGAGACACTGAGAAGAAGCCCCAATGTTCCCTCCAGGCACTTTCAGTGTGGGTGCCTTCTCCACGTGGTTCCTGGTTTCACTGCGGCTCTGAAGAGAATGTTATCAAAGAGGTAACCGGGACAGTGAAAACAGTACTCAAAGACAGGGAGAGCAAGCTCTCTCTTGGCACTTTGGATGTGGGACATACAGCGAGATGTTTGCTGCTTTTGCGTTTGGCTGTTGGGAGATTTACAGCACAAAGATATCTAGTTGATTTGAAGCAGTTCCGAGAAAGTCTAAACATAATCCCCACTTCTCCCTCCTGGCACTTTCCATGTGGGAGATATAGCAGGATGTATATTGGTTTTGAGGACAACTCAATGGACAGTGTAGGGAGAAAACCTCCTGGCTCCTTGAATGCCGTTTCTGGAGACACTGCGATCAATGTGGGAGATATGTCAAGATGTGTGTTTGTTTTGAGGACGGCTCTCTGGAGCGTCTTAGCAAAGAGGTCACACAGATAATCAGAGCAATTCTCAGAGACACTGAGAACAAGCTCCACAATTCCCTCCTGGCACTTTCCCTGTAGGAGATACCGCAAGACGTTTCTGTATATTGGGCACAGCGCTCTGCACGGTGTTAGCAGAGACTTTCCCGGGACAGTGAAACCCTATGTCAGAGACACTGAGAAGAAGCCCCAATGTTCCCTCCAGGCACTTTCAGTGTGGGTGCCTTCTCCACGTGGTTCCTGGTTTCACTGCGGCTCTGAAGAGAATGTTAGCAAAGAGGTAACCGGGACAGTGAAAACAGTACTCAAAGACAGGGAGAGCAAGCTCTCTCTTGGCACTTTGGATGTGGGACATACAGCGAGATGTTTGCTGCTTTTGCGTTTGGCTGTTGGGAGATTTACAGCACAAAGATATCTAGTTGATTTGAAGCAGTTCCGAGAAAGTCTAAACATAATCCCCACTTCTCCCTCCTGGCACTTTCCATGTGGGAGATATAGCAGGATGTATATTGGTTTTGAGGACAACTCAATGGACAGTGTAGGGAGAAAACCTCCTGGCTCCTTGAATGCCGTTTCTGGAGACACTGCGATCAATGTGGGAGATATGTCAAGATGTGTGTTTGTTTTGAGGACGGCTCTCTGGAGAGTCTTAGCAAAGAGGTCACACAGATAATCAGAGCAATTCTCAGAGACACTGAGAACAAGCTCCACAATTCCCTCCTGGCACTTTCCCTGTAGGAGATACCGCAAGACGTTTCTGTATATTGGGCACAGCGCTCTGCACGGTGTTAGCAGAGACTTTCCCGGGACAGTGAAACCCTATGTCAGAGACACTGAGAAGAAGCCCCAATGTTCCCTCCAGGCACTTTCAGTGTGGGTGCTTTCTCCACGTGGTTCCTGGTTTCACTGCGGCTCTGAAGAGAATGTTAGCAAAGAGGTAACCGGGACAGTGAAAACAGTACTCAAAGACAGGGAGAGCAAGCTCTCTCTTGGCACTTTGGATGTGGGACATACAGCGAGATGTTTGGTGCTTTTGCATTTGGCTGTTGGGAGATTTACAGCACAAAGATATCTAGTTGATTTGAAGCAGTTCCGAGAAAGTCTAAACATAATCCCCACTTCTCCCTCCTGGCACTTTCCATGTGGGAGATATAGCAGGATGTATATTGGTTTTGAGGACAACTCAATGGACAGTGTAGGGAGAAAACCTCCTGGCTCCTTGAATGCCGTTTCTGGAGACACTGTGATCAATGTGGGAGATATGTCAAGATGTGTGTTTGTTTTGAGGACGGCTCTCTGGAGAGTCTTAGCAAAGAGGTCACACAGATAATCAGAGCAATTCTCAGAGACACTGAGAACAAGCTCCACAATTCCCTCCTGGCACTTTCCCTGTAGGAGATACCGCAAGACGTTTCTGTATATTGGGCACAGCGCTCTGCACGGTGTTAGCAGAGACTTTCCCAGGACTGTGAAACCCTATGTCAGAGACACTGAGAAGAAGCCCCAATGTTCCCTCCAGGCACTTTCAGTGTGGGTGCCTTCTCCACGTGGTTCCTGGTTTCACTGCGGCTCTGAAGAGAATGTTAGCAAAGAGGTAACCGGGACAGTGAAAACAGTACTCAAAGACAGGGAGAGCAAGCTCTCTCTTGGCACTTTGGATGTGGGACATACAGCGAGATGTTTGCTGCTTTTGCGTTTGGCTGTTGGGAGATTTACAGCACAAAGATATCTAGTTGATTTGAAGCAGTTCCGAGAAAGTCTAAACATAATCCCCACTTCTCCCTCCTGGCACTTTCCATGTGGGAGATATAGCAGGATGTATATTGGTTTTGAGGACAACTCAATGGACAGTGTAGGGAGAAAACCTCCTGGCTCCTTGAATGCCGTTTCTGGAGACACTGCGATCAATGTGGGAGATATGTCAAGATGTGTGTTTGTTTTGAGGACGGCTCTCTGGAGAGTCTTAGCAAAGAGGTCACACAGATAATCAGAGCAATTCTCAGAGACACTGAGAACAAGCTCCACAATTCCCTCCTGGCACTTTCCCTGTAGGAGATACCGCAAGACGTTTCTGTATATTGGGCACAGCGCTCTGCACGGTGTTAGCAGAGACTTTCCCGGGACAGTGAAACCCTATGTCAGAGACACTGAGAAGAAGCCCCAATGTTCCCTCCAGGCACTTTCAGTGTGGGTGCCTTCTCCACGTGGTTCCTGGTTTCACTGCGGCTCTGAAGAGAACGTTAGCAAAGAGGTAACCGGGACAGTGAAAACAGTACTCAAAGACAGGGAGAGCAAGCTCTCTCTTGGCACTTTGGATGTGGGACATACAGCGAGATGTTTGCTGCTTTTGCGTTTGGCTGTTGGGAGATTTACAGCACAAAGATATCTAGTTGATTTGAAGCAGTTCCGAGAAAGTCTAAACATAATCCCCACTTCTCCCTCCTGGCACTTTCCATGTGGGAGATATAGCAGGATGTATATTGGTTTTGAGGACAACTCAATGGACAGTGTAGGGAGAAAACCTCCTGGCTCCTTGAATGCCGTTTCTGGAGACACTGCGATCAATGTGGGAGATATGTCAAGATGTGTGTATGTTTTGAGGACGGCTCTCTGGAGCGTCTTAGCAAAGAGGTCACACAGATAATCAGAGCAATTCTCAGAGACACTGAGAACAAGCTCCGCAATTCCCTCCTGGCACTTTCCTTGTAGGAGATACCGCAAGACGTTTCTGTATATTGGGCACAGCGCTCTGCACGGTGTTAGCAGAGACTTTCCCGGGACAGTGAAACCCTATGTCAGAGACACTGAGAAGAAGCCCCAATGTTCCCTCCAGGCACTTTCAGTGTGGGTGCTTTCTCCACGTGGTTCCTGGTTTCACTGCGGCTCTGAAGAGAATGTTAGCAAAGAGGTAACCGGGACAGTGAAAACAGTACTCAAAGACAGGGAGAGCAAGCTCTCTCTTGGCACTTTGGATGTGGGACATACAGCGAGATGTTTGCTGCTTTTGCGTTTGGCTGTTGGGAGATTTACAGCACAAAGATATCTAGTTGATTTGAAGCAGTTCCGAGAAAGTCTAAACATAATCCCCACTTCTCCCTCCTGGCACTTTCCATGTGGGAGATATAGCAGGATGTATATTGGTTTTGAGGACAACTCAATGGACAGTGTAGGGAGAAAACCTCCTGGCTCCTTGAATGCCGTTTCTGGAGACACTGCGATCAATGTGGGAGATATGTCAAGATGTGTGTTTGTTTTGAGGACGGCTCTCTGGAGCGTCTTAGCAAAGAGGTCACACAGAGAATCAGAGCAATTCTCAGAGACACTGAGAACAAGCTCCACAATTCCCTCCTGGAACTTTCCCTGTAGGAGATACCGCAAGACGTTTCTGTATATTGGGCACAGCGCTCTGCACGGTGTTAGCAGAGACTTTCCCGGGACAGTGAAACCCTATGTCAGAGACACTGAGAAGAAGCCCCAATGTTCCCTCCAGGCACTTTCAGTGTGGGTGCTTTCTCCACGTGGTTCCTGGTTTCACTGCGGCTCTGAAGAGAATGTTAGCAAAGAGGTAACCGGGACAGTGAAAACAGTACTCAAAGACAGGGAGAGCAAGCTCTCTCTTGGCACTTTGGATGTGGGACATACAGCGAGATGTTTGCTGCTTTTGCGTTTGGCTGTTGGGAGATTTACAGCACAAAGATATCTAGTTGATTTGAAGCAGTTCCGAGAAAGTCTAAACATAATCCCCACTTCTCCCTCCTGGCACTTTCCATGTGGGAGATATAGCAGGATGTATATTGGTTTTGAGGACAACTCAATGGACAGTGTAGGGAGAAAAGGTCCTGGCTCCTTGAATGCCGTTTCTGGAGACACTGCGATCAATGTGGGAGATATGTCAAGATGTGTGTATGTTTTGAGGACGGCTCTCTGGAGAGTCTTAGCAAAGAGGTCACACAGATAATCAGAGCAATTCTCAGAGACACTGAGAACAAGCTCCACAATTCCCTCCTGGCACTTTCCCTGTAGGAGATACCGCAAGACGTTTCTGTATATTGGGCACAGCGCTCTGCACGGTGTTAGCAGAGACTTTCCCGGGACAGTGAAACCCTATGTCAGAGACACTGAGAAGAAGCCCCAATGTTCCCTCCAGGCACTTTCAGTGTGGGTGCCTTCTCCACGTGGTTCCTGGTTTCACTGCGGCTCTGAAGAGAATGTTAGCAAAGAGGTAACCGGGACAGTGAAAACAGTACTCAAAGACAGGGAGAGCAAGCTCTCTCTTGGCACTTTGGATGTGGGACATACAGCGAGATGTTTGCTGCTTTTGCGTTTGGCTGTTGGGAGATTTACAGCACAAAGATATCTAGTTGATTTGAAGCAGTTCCGAGAAAGTCTAAACATAATCCCCACTTCTCCCTCCTGGCACTTTCCATGTGGGAGATATAGCAGGATGTATATTGGTTTTGAGGACAACTCAATGGACAGTGTAGGGAGAAAAGGTCCTGGCTCCTTGAATGCCGTTTCTGGAGACACTGCGATCAATGTGGGAGATATGTCAAGATGTGTGTTTGTTTTGAGGACGGCTCTCTGGAGAGTCTTAGCAAAGAGGTCACACAGATAATCAGAGCAATTCTCAGAGACACTGAGAACAAGCTCCACAATTCCCTCCTGGCACTTTCCCTGTAGGAGATACCGCAAGACGTTTCTGTATATTGGGCACAGCGCTCTGCACGGTGTTAGCAGAGACTTTCCCGGGACAGTGAAACCCTATGTCAGAGACACTGAGAAGAAGCCCCAATGTTCCCTCCAGGCACTTTCAGTGTGGGTGCCTTCTCCACGTGGTTCCTGGTTTCACTGCGGCTCTGAAGAGAATGTTATCAAAGAGGTAACCGGGACAGTGAAAACAGTACTCAAAGACAGGGAGAGCAAGCTCTCTCTTGGCACTTTGGATGTGGGACATACAGCGAGATGTTTGCTGCTTTTGCGTTTGGCTGTTGGGAGATTTACAGCACAAAGATATCTAGTTGATTTGAAGCAGTTCCGAGAAAGTCTAAACATAATCCCCACTTCTCCCTCCTGGCACTTTCCATGTGGGAGATATAGCAGGATGTATATTGGTTTTGAGGACAACTCAATGGACAGTGTAGGGAGAAAACCTCCTGGCTCCTTGAATGCCGTTTCTGGAGACACTGCGATCAATGTGGGAGATATGTCAAGATGTGTGTATGTTTTGAGGACGGCTCTCTGGAGCGTCTTAGCAAAGAGGTCACACAGATAATCAGAGCAATTCTCAGAGACACTGAGAACAAGCTCCGCAATTCCCTCCTGGCACTTTCCTTGTAGGAGATACCACAAGACGTTTCTGTATATTGGGCACAGCGCTCTGCACGGTGTTAGCAGAGACTTTCCCGGGACAGTGAAACCCTATGTCAGAGACACTGAGAAGAAGCCCCAATGTTCCCTCCAGGCACTTTCAGTGTGGGTGCCTTCTCCACGTGGTTCCTGGTTTCACTGCGGCTCTGAAGAGAATGTTAGCAAAGAGGTAACCGGGACAGTGAAAACAGTACTCAAAGACAGGGAGAGCAAGCTCTCTCTTGGCACTTTGGATGTGGGACATACAGCGAGATGTTTGCTGCTTTTGCGTTTGGCTGTTGGGAGATTTACAGCACAAAGATATCTAGTTGATTTGAAGCAGTTCCGAGAAAGTCTAAACATAATCCCCACTTCTCCCTCCTGGCACTTTCCATGTGGGAGATATAGCAGGATGTATATTGGTTTTGAGGACAACTCAATGGACAGTGTAGGGAGAAAAGGTCCTGGCTCCTTGAATGCCGTTTCTGGAGACACTGCGATCAATGTGGGAGATATGTCAAGATGTGTGTTTGTTTTGAGGACGGCTCTCTGGAGAGTCTTAGCAAAGAGGTCACACAGATAATCAGAGCAATTCTCAGAGACACTGAGAACAAGCTCCACAATTCCCTCCTGGCACTTTCCCTGTAGGAGATACCGCAAGACGTTTCTGTATATTGGGCACAGCGCTCTGCACGGTGTTAGCAGAGACTTTCCCGGGACAGTGAAACCCTATGTCAGAGACACTGAGAAGAAGCCCCAATGTTCCCTCCAGGCACTTTCAGTGTGGGTGCTTTCTCCACGTGGTTCCTGGTTTCACTGCGGCTCTGAAGAGAATGTTAGCAAAGAGGTAACCGGGACAGTGAAAACAGTACTCAAAGACAGGGAGAGCAAGCTCTCTCTTGGCACTTTGGATGTGGGACATACAGCGAGATGTTTGCTGCTTTTGCGTTTGGCTGTTGGGAGATTTACAGCACAAAGATATCTAGTTGATTTGAAGCAGTTCCGAGAAAGTCTAAACATAATCCCCACTTCTCCCTCCTGGCACTTTCCATGTGGGAGATATAGCAGGATGTATATTGGTTTTGAGGACAACTCAATGGACAGTGTAGGGAGAAAACCTCCTGGCTCCTTGAATGCCGTTTCTGGAGACACTGCGATCAATGTGGGAGATATGTCAAGATGTGTGTTTGTTTTGAGGACGGCTCTCTGGAGCGTCTTAGCAAAGAGGTCACACAGAGAATCAGAGCAATTCTCAGAGACACTGAGAACAAGCTCCACAATTCCCTCCTGGAACTTTCCCTGTAGGAGATACCGCAAGACGTTTCTGTATATTGGGCACAGCGCTCTGCACGGTGTTAGCAGAGACTTTCCCGGGACAGTGAAACCCTATGTCAGAGACACTGAGAAGAAGCCCCAATGTTCCCTCCAGGCACTTTCAGTGTGGGTGCTTTCTCCACGTGGTTCCTGGTTTCACTGCGGCTCTGAAGAGAATGTTAGCAAAGAGGTAACCGGGACAGTGAAAACAGTACTCAAAGACAGGGAGAGCAAGCTCTCTCTTGGCACTTTGGATGTGGGACATACAGCGAGATGTTTGCTGCTTTTGCGTTTGGCTGTTGGGAGATTTACAGCACAAAGATATCTAGTTGATTTGAAGCAGTTCCGAGAAAGTCTAAACATAATCCCCACTTCTCCCTCCTGGCACTTTCCATGTGGGAGATATAGCAGGATGTATATTGGTTTTGAGGACAACTCAATGGACAGTGTAGGGAGAAAACCTCCTGGCTCCTTGAATGCCGTTTCTGGAGACACTGCGATCAATGTGGGAGATATGTCAAGATGTGTGTTTGTTTTGAGGACGGCTCTCTGGAGAGTCTTAGCAAAGAGGTCACACAGATAATCAGAGCAATTCTCAGAGACACTGAGAACAAGCTCCACAATTCCCTCCTGGCACTTTCCCTGTAGGAGATACCGCAAGACGTTTCTGTATATTGGGCACAGCGCTCTGCACGGTGTTAGCAGAGACTTTCCCGGGACAGTGAAACCCTATGTCAGAGACACTGAGAAGAAGCCCCAATGTTCCCTCCAGGCACTTTCAGTGTGGGTGCTTTCTCCACGTGGTTCCTGGTTTCACTGCGGCTCTGAAGAGAATGTTAGCAAAGAGGTAACCGGGACAGTGAAAACAGTACTCAAAGACAGGGAGAGCAAGCTCTCTCTTGGCACTTTGGATGTGGGACATACAGCGAGATGTTTGGTGCTTTTGCGTTTGGCTGTTGGGAGATTTACAGCACAAAGATATCTAGTTGATTTGAAGCAGTTCCGAGAAAGTCTAAACATAATCCCCACTTCTCCCTCCTGGCACTTTCCATGTGGGAGATATAGCAGGATGTATATTGGTTTTGAGGACAACTCAATGGACAGTGTAGGGAGAAAACCTCCTGGCTCCTTGAATGCCGTTTCTGGAGACACTGCGATCAATGTGGGAGATATGTCAAGATGTGTGTTTGTTTTGAGGACGGCTCTCTGGAGAGTCTTAGCAAAGAGGTCACACAGATAATCAGAGCAATTCTCAGAGACACTGAGAACAAGCTCCACAATTCCCTCCTGGCACTTTCCCTGTAGGAGATACCGCAAGACGTTTCTGTATATTGGGCACAGCGCTCTGCACGGTGTTAGCAGAGACTTTCCCGGGACAGTGAAACCCTATGTCAGAGACACTGAGAAGAAGCCCCAATGTTCCCTCCAGGCACTTTCAGTGTGGGTGCCTTCTCCACGTGGTTCCTGGTTTCACTGCGGCTCTGAAGAGAATGTTAGCAAAGAGGTAACCGGGACAGTGAAAACAGTACTCAAAGACAGGGAGAGCAAGCTCTCTCTTGGCACTTTGGATGTGGGACATCCAGCGAGATGTTTGCTGCTTTTGCGTTTGGCTGTTGGGAGATTTACAGCACAAAGATATCTAGTTGATTTGAAGCAGTTCCGAGAAAGTCTAAACATAATCCCCACTTCTCCCTCCTGGCACTTTCCATGTGGGAGATATAGCAGGATGTATATTGGTTTTGAGGACAACTCAATGGACAGTGTAGGGAGAAAAGGTCCTGGCTCCTTGAATGCCGTTTCTGGAGACACTGCGATCAATGTGGGAGATATGTCAAGATGTGTGTTTGTTTTGAGGACGGCTCTCTGGAGAGTCTTAGCAAAGAGGTCACACAGATAATCAGAGCAATTCTCAGAGACACTGAGAACAAGCTCCACAATTCCCTCCTGGCACTTTCCCTGTAGGAGATACCGCAAGACGTTTCTGTATATTGGGCACAGCGCTCTGCACGGTGTTAGCAGAGACTTTCCCGGGACAGTGAAACCCTATGTCAGAGACACTGAGAAGAAGCCCCAATGTTCCCTCCAGGCACTTTCAGTGTGGGTGCCTTCTCCACGTGGTTCCTGGTTTCACTGCGGCTCTGAAGAGAATGTTAGCAAAGAGGTAACCGGGACAGTGAAAACAGTACTCAAAGACAGGGAGAGCAAGCTCTCTCTTGGCACTTTGGATGTGGGACATACAGCGAGATGTTTGCTGCTTTTGCGTTTGGCTGTTGGGAGATTTACAGCACAAAGATATCTAGTTGATTTGAAGCAGTTCCGAGAAAGTCTAAACATAATCCCCACTTCTCCCTCCTGGCACTTTCCATGTGGGAGATATAGCAGGATGTATATTGGTTTTGAGGACAACTCAATGGACAGTGTAGGGAGAAAACCTCCTGGCTCCTTGAATGCCGTTTCTGGAGACACTGCGATCAATGTGGGAGATATGTCAAGATGTGTGTTTGTTTTGAGGACGGCTCTCTGGAGAGTCTTAGCAAAGAGGTCACACAGATAATCAGAGCAATTCTCAGAGACACTGAGAACAAGCTCCACAATTCCCTCCTGGCACTTTCCCTGTAGGAGATACCGCAAGACGTTTCTGTATATTGGGCACAGCGCTCTGCACGGTGTTAGCAGAGACTTTCCCGGGACAGTGAAACCCTATGTCAGAGACACTGAGAAGAAGCCCCAATGTTCCCTCCAGGCACTTTCAGTGTGGGTGCTTTCTCCACGTGGTTCCTGGTTTCACTGCGGCTCTGAAGAGAATGTTAGCAAAGAGGTAACCGGGACAGTGAAAACAGTACTCAAAGACAGGGAGAGCAAGCTCTCTCTTGGCACTTTGGATGTGGGACATACAGCGAGATGTTTGCTGCTTTTGCGTTTGGCTGTTGGGAGATTTACAGCACAAAGATATCTAGTTGATTTGAAGCAGTTCCGAGAAAGTCTAAACATAATCCCCACTTCTCCCTCCTGGCACTTTCCATGTGGGAGATATAGCAGGATGTATATTGGTTTTGAGGACAACTCAATGGACAGTGTAGGGAGAAAACCTCCTGGCTCCTTGAATGCCGTTTCTGGAGACACTGCGATCAATGTGGGAGATATGTCAAGATGTGTGTTTGTTTTGAGGACGGCTCTCTGGAGAGTCTTAGCAAAGAGGTCACACAGATAATCAGAGCAATTCTCAGAGACACTGAGAACAAGCTCCACAATTCCCTCCTGGCACTTTCCCTGTAGGAGATACCGCAAGACGTTTCTGTATATTGGGCACAGCGCTCTGCACGGTGTTAGCAGAGACTTTCCCGGGACAGTGAAACCCTATGTCAGAGACACTGAGAAGAAGCCCCAATGTTCCCTCCAGGCACTTTCAGTGTGGGTGCCTTCTCCACGTGGTTCCTGGTTTCACTGCGGCTCTGAAGAGAATGTTAGCAAAGAGGTAACCGGGACAGTGAAAACAGTACTCAAAGACAGGGAGAGCAAGCTCTCTCTTGGCACTTTGGATGTGGGACATCCAGCGAGATGTTTGCTGCTTTTGCGTTTGGCTGTTGGGAGATTTACAGCACAAAGATATCTAGTTGATTTGAAGCAGTTCCGAGAAAGTCTAAACATAATCCCCACTTCTCCCTCCTGGCACTTTCCATGTGGGAGATATAGCAGGATGTATATTGGTTTTGAGGACAACTCAATGGACAGTGTAGGGAGAAAACCTCCTGGCTCCTTGAATGCCGTTTCTGGAGACACTGCGATCAATGTGGGAGATATGTCAAGATGTGTGTTTGTTTTGAGGACGGCTCTCTGGAGCGTCTTAGCAAAGAGGTCACACAGATAATCAGAGCAATTCTCAGAGACACTGAGAACAAGCTCCGCAATTCCCTCCTGGCACTTTCCCTGTAGGAGATACCGCAAGACATTTCTGTATATTGGGCACAGCGCTCTGCACGGTGTTAGCAGAGACTTTCCCGGGACAGTGAAACCCTATGTCAGAGACACTGAGAAGAAGCCCCAATGTTCCCTCCAGGCACTTTCAGTGTGGGTGCTTTCTCCACGTGGTTCCTGGTTTCACTGCAGCTCTGAAGAGAATGTTAGCAAAGAGGTAACCGGGACAGTGAAAACAGTACTCAAAGACAGGGAGAGCAAGCTCTCTCTTGGCACTTTGGATGTGGGACATACAGCGAGATGTTTGCTGCTTTTGCGTTTGGCTGTTGGGAGATTTACAGCACAAAGATATCTAGTTGATTTGAAGCAGTTCCGAGAAAGTCTAAACATAATCCCCACTTCTCCCTCCTGGCACTTTCCATGTGGGAGATATAGCAGGATGTATATTGGTTTTGAGGACAACTCAATGGACAGTGTAGGGAGAAAACCTCCTGGCTCCTTGAATGCCGTTTCTGGAGACACTGCGATCAATGTGGGAGATATGTCAAGATGTGTGTTTGTTTTGAGGACGGCTCTCTGGAGAGTCTTAGCAAAGAGGTCACACAGATAATCAGAGCAATTCTCAGAGACACTGAGAACAAGCTCCACAATTCCCTCCTGGCACTTTCCCTGTAGGAGATACCGCAAGACGTTTCTGTATATTGGGCACAGCGCTCTGCACGGTGTTAGCAGAGACTTTCCCGGGACAGTGAAACCCTATGTCAGAGACACTGAGAAGAAGCCCCAATGTTCCCTCCAGGCACTTTCAGTGTGGGTGCTTTCTCCACGTGGTTCCTGGTTTCACTGCGGCTCTGAAGAGAATGTTAGCAAAGAGGTAACCGGGACAGTGAAAACAGTACTCAAAGACAGGGAGAGCAAGCTCTCTCTTGGCACTTTGGATGTGGGACATACAGCGAGATGTTTGCTGCTTTTGCGTTTGGCTGTTGGGAGATTTACAGCACAAAGATATCTAGTTGATTTGAAGCAGTTCCGAGAAAGTCTAAACATAATCCCCACTTCTCCCTCCTGGCACTTTCCATGTGGGAGATATAGCAGGATGTATATTGGTTTTGAGGACAACTCAATGGACAGTGTAGGGAGAAAACCTCCTGGCTCCTTGAATGCCGTTTCTGGAGACACTGCGATCAATGTGGGAGATATGTCAAGATGTGTGTTTGTTTTGAGGACGGCTCTCTGGAGAGTCTTAGCAAAGAGGTCACACAGATAATCAGAGCAATTCTCAGAGACACTGAGAACAAGCTCCACAATTCCCTCCTGGCACTTTCCCTGTAGGAGATACCGCAAGACGTTTCTGTATATTGGGCACAGCGCTCTGCACGGTGTTAGCAGAGACTTTCCCGGGACAGTGAAACCCTATGTCAGAGACACTGAGAAGAAGCCCCAATGTTCCCTCCAGGCACTTTCAGTGTGGGTGCTTTCTCCACGTGGTTCCTGGTTTCACTGCGGCTCTGAAGAGAATGTTAGCAAAGAGGTAACCGGGACAGTGAAAACAGTACTCAAAGACAGGGAGAGCAAGCTCTCTCTTGGCACTTTGGATGTGGGACATCCAGCGAGATGTTTGCTGCTTTTGCGTTTGGCTGTTGGGAGATTTACAGCACAAAGATATCTAGTTGATTTGAAGCAGTTCCGAGAAAGTCTAAACATAATCCCCACTTCTCCCTCCTGGCACTTTCCATGTGGGAGATATAGCAGGATGTATATTGGTTTTGAGGACAACTCAATGGACAGTGTAGGGAGAAAACCTCCTGGCTCCTTGAATGCCGTTTCTGGAGACACTGCGATCAATGTGGGAGATATGTCAAGATGTGTGTTTGTTTTGAGGACGGCTCTCTGGAGCGTCTTAGCAAAGAGGTCACACAGAGAATCAGAGCAATTCTCAGAGACACTGAGAACAAGCTCCACAATTCCCTCCTGGAACTTTCCCTGTAGGAGATACCGCAAGACGTTTCTGTATATTGGGCACAGCGCTCTGCACGGTGTTAGCAGAGACTTTCCCGGGACAGTGAAACCCTATGTCAGAGACACTGAGAAGAAGCCCCAATGTTCCCTCCAGGCACTTTCAGTGTGGGTGCTTTCTCCACGTGGTTCCTGGTTTCACTGCGGCTCTGAAGAGAATGTTAGCAAAGAGGTAACCGGGACAGTGAAAACAGTACTCAAAGACAGGGAGAGCAAGCTCTCTCTTGGCACTTTGGATGTGGGACATACAGCGAGATGTTTGCTGCTTTTGCGTTTGGCTGTTGGGAGATTTACAGCACAAAGATATCTAGTTGATTTGAAGCAGTTCCGAGAAAGTCTAAACATAATCCCCACTTCTCCCTCCTGGCACTTTCCATGTGGGAGATATAGCAGGATGTATATTGGTTTTGAGGACAACTCAATGGACAGTGTAGGGAGAAAAGGTCCTGGCTCCTTGAATGCCGTTTCTGGAGACACTGCGATCAATGTGGGAGATATGTCAAGATGTGTGTTTGTTTTGAGGACGGCTCTCTGGAGAGTCTTAGCAAAGAGGTCACACAGATAATCAGAGCAATTCTCAGAGACACTGAGAACAAGCTCCACAATTCCCTCCTGGCACTTTCCCTGTAGGAGATACCGCAAGACGTTTCTGTATATTGGGCACAGCGCTCTGCACGGTGTTAGCAGAGACTTTCCCGGGACAGTGAAACCCTATGTCAGAGACACTGAGAAGAAGCCCCAATGTTCCCTCCAGGCACTTTCAGTGTGGGTGCTTTCTCCACGTGGTTCCTGGTTTCACTGCGGCTCTGAAGAGAATGTTAGCAAAGAGGTAACCGGGACAGTGAAAACAGTACTCAAAGACAGGGAGAGCAAGCTCTCTCTTGGCACTTTGGATGTGGGACATACAGCGAGATGTTTGGTGCTTTTGCGTTTGGCTGTTGGGAGATTTACAGCACAAAGATATCTAGTTGATTTGAAGCAGTTCCGAGAAAGTCTAAACATAATCCCCACTTCTCCCTCCTGGCACTTTCCATGTGGGAGATATAGCAGGATGTATATTGGTTTTGAGGACAACTCAATGGACAGTGTAGGGAGAAAACCTCCTGGCTCCTTGAATGCCGTTTCTGGAGACACTGCGATCAATGTGGGAGATATGTCAAGATGTGTGTTTGTTTTGAGGACGGCTCTCTGGAGAGTCTTAGCAAAGAGGTCACACAGATAATCAGAGCAATTCTCAGAGACACTGAGAACAAGCTCCACAATTCCCTCCTGGCACTTTCCCTGTAGGAGATACCGCAAGACGTTTCTGTATATTGGGCACAGCGCTCTGCACGGTGTTAGCAGAGACTTTCCCGGGACAGTGAAACCCTATGTCAGAGACACTGAGAAGAAGCCCCAATGTTCCCTCCAGGCACTTTCAGTGTGGGTGCCTTCTCCACGTGGTTCCTGGTTTCACTGCGGCTCTGAAGAGAATGTTAGCAAAGAGGTAACCGGGACAGTGAAAACAGTACTCAAAGACAGGGAGAGCAAGCTCTCTCTTGGCACTTTGGATGTGGGACATACAGCGAGATGTTTGCTGCTTTTGCGTTTGGCTGTTGGGAGATTTACAGCACAAAGATATCTAGTTGATTTGAAGCAGTTCCGAGAAAGTCTAAACATAATCCCCACTTCTCCCTCCTGGCACTTTCCATGTGGGAGATATAGCAGGATGTATATTGGTTTTGAGGACAACTCAATGGACAGTGTAGGGAGAAAACCTCCTGGCTCCTTGAATGCCGTTTCTGGAGACACTGCGATCAATGTGGGAGATATGTCAAGATGTGTGTTTGTTTTGAGGACGGCTCTCTGGAGCGTCTTAGCAAAGAGGTCACACAGATAATCAGAGCAATTCTCAGAGACACTGAGAACAAGCTCCGCAATTCCCTCCTGGCACTTTCCCTGTAGGAGATACCGCAAGACATTTCTGTATATTGGGCACAGCGCTCTGCACGGTGTTAGCAGAGACTTTCCCGGGACAGTGAAACCCTATGTCAGAGACACTGAGAAGAAGCCCCAATGTTCCCTCCAGGCACTTTCAGTGTGGGTGCTTTCTCCACGTGGTTCCTGGTTTCACTGCAGCTCTGAAGAGAATGTTAGCAAAGAGGTAACCGGGACAGTGAAAACAGTACTCAAAGACAGGGAGAGCAAGCTCTCTCTTGGCACTTTGGATGTGGGACATACAGCGAGATGTTTGCTGCTTTTGCGTTTGGCTGTTGGGAGATTTACAGCACAAAGATATCTAGTTGATTTGAAGCAGTTCCGAGAAAGTCTAAACATAATCCCCACTTCTCCCTCCTGGCACTTTCCATGTGGGAGATATAGCAGGATGTATATTGGTTTTGAGGACAACTCAATGGACAGTGTAGGGAGAAAACCTCCTGGCTCCTTGAATGCCGTTTCTGGAGACACTGCGATCAATGTGGGAGATATGTCAAGATGTGTGTTTGTTTTGAGGACGGCTCTCTGGAGAGTCTTAGCAAAGAGGTCACACAGATAATCAGAGCAATTCTCAGAGACACTGAGAACAAGCTCCACAATTCCCTCCTGGCACTTTCCCTGTAGGAGATACCGCAAGACGTTTCTGTATATTGGGCACAGCGCTCTGCACGGTGTTAGCAGAGACTTTCCCGGGACAGTGAAACCCTATGTCAGAGACACTGAGAAGAAGCCCCAATGTTCCCTCCAGGCACTTTCAGTGTGGGTGCTTTCTCCACGTGGTTCCTGGTTTCACTGCGGCTCTGAAGAGAATGTTAGCAAAGAGGTAACCGGGACAGTGAAAACAGTACTCAAAGACAGGGAGAGCAAGCTCTCTCTTGGCACTTTGGATGTGGGACATACAGCGAGATGTTTGCTGCTTTTGCGTTTGGCTGTTGGGAGATTTACAGCACAAAGATATCTAGTTGATTTGAAGCAGTTCCGAGAAAGTCTAAACATAATCCCCACTTCTCCCTCCTGGCACTTTCCATGTGGGAGATATAGCAGGATGTATATTGGTTTTGAGGACAACTCAATGGACAGTGTAGGGAGAAAACCTCCTGGCTCCTTGAATGCCGTTTCTGGAGACACTGCGATCAATGTGGGAGATATGTCAAGATGTGTGTTTGTTTTGAGGACGGCTCTCTGGAGAGTCTTAGCAAAGAGGTCACACAGATAATCAGAGCAATTCTCAGAGACACTGAGAACAAGCTCCACAATTCCCTCCTGGCACTTTCCCTGTAGGAGATACCGCAAGACGTTTCTGTATATTGGGCACAGCGCTCTGCACGGTGTTAGCAGAGACTTTCCCGGGACAGTGAAACCCTATGTCAGAGACACTGAGAAGAAGCCCCAATGTTCCCTCCAGGCACTTTCAGTGTGGGTGCTTTCTCCACGTGGTTCCTGGTTTCACTGCGGCTCTGAAGAGAATGTTAGCAAAGAGGTAACCGGGACAGTGAAAACAGTACTCAAAGACAGGGAGAGCAAGCTCTCTCTTGGCACTTTGGATGTGGGACATCCAGCGAGATGTTTGCTGCTTTTGCGTTTGGCTGTTGGGAGATTTACAGCACAAAGATATCTAGTTGATTTGAAGCAGTTCCGAGAAAGTCTAAACATAATCCCCACTTCTCCCTCCTGGCACTTTCCATGTGGGAGATATAGCAGGATGTATATTGGTTTTGAGGACAACTCAATGGACAGTGTAGGGAGAAAAGGTCCTGGCTCCTTGAATGCCGTTTCTGGAGACACTGCGATCAATGTGGGAGATATGTCAAGATGTGTGTTTGTTTTGAGGACGGCTCTCTGGAGAGTCTTAGCAAAGAGGTCACACAGATAATCAGAGCAATTCTCAGAGACACTGAGAACAAGCTCCACAATTCCCTCCTGGCACTTTCCCTGTAGGAGATACCGCAAGACGTTTCTGTATATTGGGCACAGCGCTCTGCACGGTGTTAGCAGAGACTTTCCCGGGACAGTGAAACCCTATGTCAGAGACACTGAGAAGAAGCCCCAATGTTCCCTCCAGGCACTTTCAGTGTGGGTGCCTTCTCCACGTGGTTCCTGGTTTCACTGCGGCTCTGAAGAGAATGTTAGCAAAGAGGTAACCGGGACAGTGAAAACAGTACTCAAAGACAGGGAGAGCAAGCTCTCTCTTGGCACTTTGGATGTGGGACATACAGCGAGATGTTTGCTGCTTTTGCGTTTGGCTGTTGGGAGATTTACAGCACAAAGATATCTAGTTGATTTGAAGCAGTTCCGAGAAAGTCTAAACATAATCCCCACTTCTCCCTCCTGGCACTTTCCATGTGGGAGATATAGCAGGATGTATATTGGTTTTGAGGACAACTCAATGGACAGTGTAGGGAGAAAAGGTCCTGGCTCCTTGAATGCCGTTTCTGGAGACACTGCGATCAATGTGGGAGATATGTCAAGATGTGTGTTTGTTTTGAGGACGGCTCTCTGGAGAGTCTTAGCAAAGAGGTCACACAGATAATCAGAGCAATTCTCAGAGACACTGAGAACAAGCTCCACAATTCCCTCCTGGCACTTTCCCTGTAGGAGATACCGCAAGACGTTTCTGTATATTGGGCACAGCGCTCTGCACGGTGTTAGCAGAGACTTTCCCGGGACAGTGAAACCCTATGTCAGAGACACTGAGAAGAAGCCCCAATGTTCCCTCCAGGCACTTTCAGTGTGGGTGCTTTCTCCACGTGGTTCCTGGTTTCACTGCGGCTCTGAAGAGAATGTTAGCAAAGAGGTAACCGGGACAGTGAAAACAGTACTCAAAGACAGGGAGAGCAAGCTCTCTCTTGGCACTTTGGATGTGGGACATACAGCGAGATGTTTGGTGCTTTTGCGTTTGGCTGTTGGGAGATTTACAGCACAAAGATATCTAGTTGATTTGAAGCAGTTCCGAGAAAGTCTAAACATAATCCCCACTTCTCCCTCCTGGCACTTTCCATGTGGGAGATATAGCAGGATGTATATTGGTTTTGAGGACAACTCAATGGACAGTGTAGGGAGAAAACCTCCTTGCTCCTTGAATGCCGTTTCTGGAGACACTGCGATCAATGTGGGAGATATGTCAAGATGTGTGTTTGTTTTGAGGACGGCTCTCTGGAGAGTCTTAGCAAAGAGGTCACACAGATAATCAGAGCAATTCTCAGAGACACTGAGAACAAGCTCCGCAATTCCCTCCTGGCACTTTCCCTGTAGGAGATACCGCAAGACGTTTCTGTATATTGGGCACAGCGCTCTGCACGGTGTTAGCAGAGACTTTCCCGGGACAGTGAAACCCTATGTCAGAGACACTGAGAAGAAGCCCCAATGTTCCCTCCAGGCACTTTCAGTGTGGGTGCTTTCTCCACGTGGTTCCTGGTTTCACTGCGGCTCTGAAGAGAATGTTAGCAAAGAGGTAACCGGGACAGTGAAAACAGTACTCAAAGACAGGGAGAGCAAGCTCTCTCTTGGCACTTTGGATGTGGGACATACAGCGAGATGTTTGGTGCTTTTGCGTTTGGCTGTTGGGAGATTTACAGCACAAAGATATCTAGTTGATTTGAAGCAGTTCCGAGAAAGTCTAGACATAATCCCCACTTCTCCCTCCTGGCACTTTCCATGTGGGAGATATAGCAGGATGTATATTGGTTTTGAGGACAACTCAATGGACAGTGTAGGGAGAAAAGGTCCTGGCTCCTTGAATGCCGTTCCTGGAGACACTGCGATCAATGTGGGAGATATGTCAAGATGTGTGTTTGTTTTGAGGACGGCTCTCTGGAGAGTCTTAGCAAAGAGGTCACACAGATAATCAGAGCAATTCTCAGAGACACTGAGAACAAGCTCCACAATTCCCTCCTGGCACTTTCCCTGTAGGAGATACCGCAAGACGTTTCTGTATATTGGGCACAGCGCTCTGCAGGGTGTTAGCAGAGACTTTCCCGGGACAGTGAAACCCTATGTCAGAGACACTGAGAAGAAGCCCCAATGTTCCCTCCAGGCACTTTCAGGGTGGGTGCTTTCTCCACGTGGTTCCTGGTTTCACTGCGGCTCTGAAGAGAATGTTAGCAAAGAGGTAACCGGGACAGTGAAAACAGTACTCAAAGACAGGGAGAGCAAGCTCTCTCTTGGCACTTTGGATGTGGGACATACAGCGAGATGTTTGCTGCTTTTGCGTTTGGCTGTTGGGAGATTTACAGCACAAAGATATCTAGTTGATTTGAAGCAGTTCCGAGAAAGTCTAAACATAATCCCCACTTCTCCCTCCTGGCACTTTCCATGTGGGAGATATAGCAGGATGTATATTGGTTTTGAGGACAACTCAATGGACAGTGTAGGGAGAAAACCTCCTGGCTCCTTGAATGCCGTTTCTGGAGACACTGCGATCAATGTGGGAGATATGTCAAGATGTGTGTTTGTTTTGAGGACGGCTCTCTGGAGAGTCTTAGCAAAGAGGTCACACAGATAATCAGAGCAATTCTCAGAGACACTGAGAACAAGCTCCACAATTCCCTCCTGGAACTTTCCCTGTAGGAGATACCGCAAGACGATTCTGTATATTGGGCACAGCGCTCTGCACGGTGTTAGCAGAGACTTTCCCGGGACAGTGAAACCCTATGTCAGAGACACTGAGAAGAAGCCCCAATGTTCCCTCCAGGCACTTTCAGTGTGGGTGCTTTCTCCACGTGGTTCCTGGTTTCACTGCGGCTCTGAAGAGAATGTTAGCAAAGAGGTAACCGGGACAGTGAAAACAGTACTCAAAGACAGGGAGAGCAAGCTCTCTCTTGGCACTTTGGATGTGGGACATACAGCGAGATGTTTGCTGCTTTTGCCTTTGGCTGTTGGGAGATTTACAGCACAAAGATATCTAGTTGATTTGAAGCAGTTCCGAGAAAGTCTAAACATAATCCCCACTTCTCCCTCCTGGCACTTTCCATGTGGGAGATATAGCAGGATGTATATTGGTTTTGAGGACAACTCAATGGACAGTGTAGGGAGAAAACCTCCTGGCTCCTTGAATGCCGTTTCTGGAGACATTGCGATCAATGTGGGAGATATGTCAAGATGTGTGTTTGTTTTGAGGACGGCTCTCTGGAGAGTCTTAGCAAAGAGGTCACACAGATAATCAGAGCAATTCTCAGAGACACTGAGAACAAGCTCCGCAATTCCCTCCTGGCACTTTCCCTGTAGGAGATACCGCAAGACGTTTCTGTATATTGGGCACAGCGCTCTGCACGGTGTTAGCAGAGACTTTCCCGGGACAGTGAAACCCTATGTCAGAGACACTGAGAAGAAGCCCCAATGTTCCCTCCAGGCACTTTCAGTGTGGGTGCTTTCTCCACGTGGTTCCTGGTTTCACTGCAGCTCTGAAGAGAATGTTAGCAAAGAGGTAACCGGGACAGTGAAAACAGTACTCAAAGACAGGGAGAGCAAGCTCTCTCTTGGCACTTTGGATGTGGGACATACAGCGAGATGTTTGCTGCTTTTGCGTTTGGCTGTTGGGAGATTTACAGCACAAAGATATCTAGTTGATTTGAAGCAGTTCCGAGAAAGTCTAAACATAATCCCCACTTCTCCCTCCTGGCACTTTCCATGTGGGAGATATAGCAGGATGTATATTGGTTTTGAGGACAACTCAATGGACAGTGTAGGGAGAAAACCTCCTGGCTCCTTGAATGCCGTTTCTGGAGACACTGCGATCAATGTGGGAGATATGTCAAGATGTGTGTTTGTTTTGAGGACGGCTCTCTGGAGAGTCTTAGCAAAGAGGTCACACAGATAATCAGAGCAATTCTCAGAGACACTGAGAACAAGCTCCACAATTCCCTCCTGGCACTTTCCCTGTAGGAGATACCGCAAGACGTTTCTGTATATTGGGCACAGCGCTCTGCACGGTGTTAGCAGAGACTTTCCCGGGACAGTGAAACCCTATGTCAGAGACACTGAGAAGAAGCCCCAATGTTCCCTCCAGGCACTTTCAGTGTGGGTGCTTTCTCCACGTGGTTCCTGGTTTCACTGCGGCTCTGAAGAGAATGTTAGCAAAGAGGTAACCGGGACAGTGAAAACAGTACTCAAAGACAGGGAGAGCAAGCTCTCTCTTGGCACTTTGGATGTGGGACATACAGCGAGATGTTTGCTGCTTTTGCCTTTGGCTGTTGGGAGATTTACAGCACAAAGATATCTAGTTGATTTGAAGCAGTTCCGAGAAAGTCTAAACATAATCCCCACTTCTCCCTCCTGGCACTTTCCATGTGGGAGATATAGCAGGATGTATATTGGTTTTGAGGACAACTCAATGGACAGTGTAGGGAGAAAACCTCCTGGCTCCTTGAATGCCGTTTCTGGAGACACTGCGATCAATGTGGGAGATATGTCAAGATGTGTGTTTGTTTTGAGGACGGCTCTCTGGAGAGTCTTAGCAAAGAGGTCACACAGATAATCAGAGCAATTCTCAGAGACACTGAGAACAAGCTCCGCAATTCCCTCCTGGCACTTTCCCTGTAGGAGATACCGCAAGACGTTTCTGTATATTGGGCACAGCGCTCTGCAGGGTGTTAGCAGAGACTTTCCCGGGACAGTGAAACCCTATGTCAGAGACACTGAGAAGAAGCCCCAATGTTCCCTCCAGGCACTTTCAGTGTGGGTGCTTTCTCCACGTGGTTCCTGGTTTCACTGCGGCTCTGAAGTGAATGTTAGCAAAGAGGTAACCGGGACAGTGAAAACAGTACTCAAAGACAGGGAGAGCAAGCTCTCTCTTGGCACTTTGGATGTGGGACATACAGCGAGATGTTTGCTGCTTTTGCCTTTGGCTGTTGGGAGATTTACAGCACAAAGATATCTAGTTGATTTGAAGCAGTTCCGAGAAAGTCTAAACATAATCCCCACTTCTCCCTCCTGGCACTTTCCATGTGGGAGATATAGCAGGATGTATATTGGTTTTGAGGACAACTCAATGGACAGTGTAGGGAGAAAACCTCCTGGCTCCTTGAATGCCGTTTCTGGAGACACTGCGATCAATGTGGGAGATATGTCAAGATGTGTGTTTGTTTTGAGGACGGCTCTCTGGAGAGTCTTAGCAAAGAGGTCACACAGATAATCAGAGCAATTCTCAGAGACACTGAGAACAAGCTCCGCAATTCCCTCCTGGCACTTTCCCTGTAGGAGATACCGCAAGACGTTTCTGTATATTGGGCACAGCGCTCTGCACGGTGTTAGCAGAGACTTTCCCGGGACAGTGAAACCCTATGTCAGAGACACTGAGAAGAAGCCCCAATGTTCCCTCCAGGCACTTTCAGTGTGGGTGCTTTCTCCACGTGGTTCCTGGTTTCACTGCGGCTCTGAAGAGAATGTTAGCAAAGAGGTAACCGGGACAGTGAAAACAGTACTCAAAGACAGGGAGAGCAAGCTCTCTCTTGGCACTTTGGATGTGGGACATACAGCGAGATGTTTGCTGCTTTTGCATTTGGCTGTTGGGAGATTTACAGCACAAAGATATCTAGTTGATTTGAAGCAGTTCCGAGAAAGTCTAAACATAATCCCCACTTCTCCCTCCTGGCACTTTCCATGTGGGAGATATAGCAGGATGTATATTGGTTTTGAGGACAACTCAATGGACAGTGTAGGGAGAAAACCTCCTGGCTCCTTGAATGCCGTTTCTGGAGACACTGCGATCAATGTGGGAGATATGTCAAGATGTGTGTTTGTTTTGAGGACGGCTCTCTGGAGAGTCTTAGCAAAGAGGTCACACAGATAATCAGAGCAATTCTCAGAGACACTGAGAACAAGCTCCACAATTCCCTCCTGGCACTTTCCCTGTAGGAGATACCGCAAGACGTTTCTGTATATTGGGCACAGCGCTCTGCACGGTGTTAGCAGAGACTTTCCCGGGACAGTGAAACCCTATGTCAGAGACACTGAGAAGAAGCCCCAATGTTCCCTCCAGGCACTTTCAGGGTGGGTGCTTTCTCCACGTGGTTCCTGGTTTCACTGCGGCTCTGAAGAGAATGTTAGCAAAGAGGTAACCGGGACAGTGAAAACAGTACTCAAAGACAGGGAGAGCAAGCTCTCTCTTGGCACTTTGGATGTGGGACATACAGCGAGATGTTTGCTGCTTTTGCGTTTGGCTGTTGGGAGATTTACAGCACAAAGATATCTAGTTGATTTGAAGCAGTTCCGAGAAAGTCTAAACATAATCCCCACTTCTCCCTCCTGGCACTTTCCATGTGGGAGATATAGCAGGATGTATATTGGTTTTGAGGACAACTCAATGGACAGTGTAGGGAGAAAACCTCCTGGCTCCTTGAATGCCGTTTCTGGAGACACTGCGATCAATGTGGGAGATATGTCAAGATGTGTGTTTGTTTTGAGGACGGCTCTCTGGAGAGTCTTAGCAAAGAGGTCACACAGATAATCAGAGCAATTCTCAGAGACACTGAGAACAAGCTCCACAATTCCCTCCTGGAACTTTCCCTGTAGGAGATACCGCAAGACGATTCTGTATATTGGGCACAGCGCTCTGCACGGTGTTAGCAGAGACTTTCCCGGGACAGTGAAACCCTATGTCAGAGACACTGAGAAGAAGCCCCAATGTTCCCTCCAGGCACTTTCAGTGTGGGTGCTTTCTCCACGTGGTTCCTGGTTTCACTGCGGCTCTGAAGAGAATGTTAGCAAAGAGGTAACCGGGACAGTGAAAACAGTACTCAAAGACAGGGAGAGCAAGCTCTCTCTTGGCACTTTGGATGTGGGACATACAGCGAGATGTTTGCTGCTTTTGCCTTTGGCTGTTGGGAGATTTACAGCACAAAGATATCTAGTTGATTTGAAGCAGTTCCGAGAAAGTCTAAACATAATCCCCACTTCTCCCTCCTGGCACTTTCCATGTGGGAGATATAGCAGGATGTATATTGGTTTTGAGGACAACTCAATGGACAGTGTAGGGAGAAAACCTCCTGGCTCCTTGAATGCCGTTTCTGGAGACATTGCGATCAATGTGGGAGATATGTCAAGATGTGTGTTTGTTTTGAGGACGGCTCTCTGGAGAGTCTTAGCAAAGAGGTCACACAGATAATCAGAGCAATTCTCAGAGACACTGAGAACAAGCTCCGCAATTCCCTCCTGGCACTTTCCCTGTAGGAGATACCGCAAGACGTTTCTGTATATTGGGCACAGCGCTCTGCACGGTGTTAGCAGAGACTTTCCCGGGACAGTGAAACCCTATGTCAGAGACACTGAGAAGAAGCCCCAATGTTCCCTCCAGGCACTTTCAGTGTGGGTGCTTTCTCCACGTGGTTCCTGGTTTCACTGCAGCTCTGAAGAGAATGTTAGCAAAGAGGTAACCGGGACAGTGAAAACAGTACTCAAAGACAGGGAGAGCAAGCTCTCTCTTGGCACTTTGGATGTGGGACATACAGCGAGATGTTTGCTGCTTTTGCGTTTGGCTGTTGGGAGATTTACAGCACAAAGATATCTAGTTGATTTGAAGCAGTTCCGAGAAAGTCTAAACATAATCCCCACTTCTCCCTCCTGGCACTTTCCATGTGGGAGATATAGCAGGATGTATATTGGTTTTGAGGACAACTCAATGGACAGTGTAGGGAGAAAACCTCCTGGCTCCTTGAATGCCGTTTCTGGAGACACTGCGATCAATGTGGGAGATATGTCAAGATGTGTGTTTGTTTTGAGGACGGCTCTCTGGAGAGTCTTAGCAAAGAGGTCACACAGATAATCAGAGCAATTCTCAGAGACACTGAGAACAAGCTCCACAATTCCCTCCTGGCACTTTCCCTGTAGGAGATACCGCAAGACGTTTCTGTATATTGGGCACAGCGCTCTGCACGGTGTTAGCAGAGACTTTCCCGGGACAGTGAAACCCTATGTCAGAGACACTGAGAAGAAGCCCCAATGTTCCCTCCAGGCACTTTCAGTGTGGGTGCTTTCTCCACGTGGTTCCTGGTTTCACTGCGGCTCTGAAGAGAATGTTAGCAAAGAGGTAACCGGGACAGTGAAAACAGTACTCAAAGACAGGGAGAGCAAGCTCTCTCTTGGCACTTTGGATGTGGGACATACAGCGAGATGTTTGCTGCTTTTGCCTTTGGCTGTTGGGAGATTTACAGCACAAAGATATCTAGTTGATTTGAAGCAGTTCCGAGAAAGTCTAAACATAATCCCCACTTCTCCCTCCTGGCACTTTCCATGTGGGAGATATAGCAGGATGTATATTGGTTTTGAGGACAACTCAATGGACAGTGTAGGGAGAAAACCTCCTGGCTCCTTGAATGCCGTTTCTGGAGACACTGCGATCAATGTGGGAGATATGTCAAGATGTGTGTTTGTTTTGAGGACGGCTCTCTGGAGAGTCTTAGCAAAGAGGTCACACAGATAATCAGAGCAATTCTCAGAGACACTGAGAACAAGCTCCGCAATTCCCTCCTGGCACTTTCCCTGTAGGAGATACCGCAAGACGTTTCTGTATATTGGGCACAGCGCTCTGCAGGGTGTTAGCAGAGACTTTCCCGGGACAGTGAAACCCTATGTCAGAGACACTGAGAAGAAGCCCCAATGTTCCCTCCAGGCACTTTCAGTGTGGGTGCTTTCTCCACGTGGTTCCTGGTTTCACTGCGGCTCTGAAGTGAATGTTAGCAAAGAGGTAACCGGGACAGTGAAAACAGTACTCAAAGACAGGGAGAGCAAGCTCTCTCTTGGCACTTTGGATGTGGGACATACAGCGAGATGTTTGCTGCTTTTGCCTTTGGCTGTTGGGAGATTTACAGCACAAAGATATCTAGTTGATTTGAAGCAGTTCCGAGAAAGTCTAAACATAATCCCCACTTCTCCCTCCTGGCACTTTCCATGTGGGAGATATAGCAGGATGTATATTGGTTTTGAGGACAACTCAATGGACAGTGTAGGGAGAAAACCTCCTGGCTCCTTGAATGCCGTTTCTGGAGACACTGCGATCAATGTGGGAGATATGTCAAGATGTGTGTTTGTTTTGAGGACGGCTCTCTGGAGAGTCTTAGCAAAGAGGTCACACAGATAATCAGAGCAATTCTCAGAGACACTGAGAACAAGCTCCGCAATTCCCTCCTGGCACTTTCCCTGTAGGAGATACCGCAAGACGTTTCTGTATATTGGGCACAGCGCTCTGCACGGTGTTAGCAGAGACTTTCCCGGGACAGTGAAACCCTATGTCAGAGACACTGAGAAGAAGCCCCAATGTTCCCTCCAGGCACTTTCAGTGTGGGTGCTTTCTCCACGTGGTTCCTGGTTTCACTGCGGCTCTGAAGAGAATGTTAGCAAAGAGGTAACCGGGACAGTGAAAACAGTACTCAAAGACAGGGAGAGCAAGCTCTCTCTTGGCACTTTGGATGTGGGACATACAGCGAGATGTTTGCTGCTTTTGCATTTGGCTGTTGGGAGATTTACAGCACAAAGATATCTAGTTGATTTGAAGCAGTTCCGAGAAAGTCTAAACATAATCCCCACTTCTCCCTCCTGGCACTTTCCATGTGGGAGATATAGCAGGATGTATATTGGTTTTGAGGACAACTCAATGGACAGTGTAGGGAGAAAACCTCCTGGCTCCTTGAATGCCGTTTCTGGAGACACTGCGATCAATGTGGGAGATATGTCAAGATGTGTGTTTGTTTTGAGGACGGCTCTCTGGAGAGTCTTAGCAAAGAGGTCACACAGATAATCAGAGCAATTCTCAGAGACACTGAGAACAAGCTCCACAATTCCCTCCTGGCACTTTCCCTGTAGGAGATACCGCAAGACGTTTCTGTATATTGGGCACAGCGCTCTGCACGGTGTTAGCAGAGACTTTCCCGGGACAGTGAAACCCTATGTCAGAGACACTGAGAAGAAGCCCCAATGTTCCCTCCAGGCACTTTCAGTGTGGGTGCTTTCTCCACGTGGTTCCTGGTTTCACTGCGGCTCTGAAGAGAATGTTAGCAAAGAGGTAACCGGGACAGTGAAAACAGTACTCAAAGACAGGGAGAGCAAGCTCTCTCTTGGCACTTTGGATGTGGGACATACAGCGAGATGTTTGGTGCTTTTGCGTTTGGCTGTTGGGAGATTTACAGCACAAAGATATCTAGTTGATTTGAAGCAGTTCCGAGAAAGTCTAAACATAATCCCCACTTCTCCCTCCTGGCACTTTCCATGTGGGAGATATAGCAGGATGTATATTGGTTTTGAGGACAACTCAATGGACACTGTAGGGAGAAAACCTCCTTGCTCCTTGAATGCCGTTTCTGGAGACACTGCGATCAATGTGGGAGATATGTCAAGATGTGTGTTTGTTTTGAGGACGGCTCTCTGGAGAGTCTTAGCAAAGAGGTCACACAGATAATCAGAGCAATTCTCAGAGACACTGAGAACAAGCTCCGCAATTCCCTCCTGGCACTTTCCCTGTAGGAGATACCGCAAGACGTTTCTGTATATTGGGCACAGCGCTCTGCACGGTGTTAGCAGAGACTTTCCCGGGACAGTGAAACCCTATGTCAGAGACACTGAGAAGAAGCCCCAATGTTCCCTCCAGGCACTTTCAGTGTGGGTGCTTTCTCCACGTGGTTCCTGGTTTCACTGCGGCTCTGAAGAGAATGTTAGCAAAGAGGTAACCGGGACAGTGAAAACAGTACTCAAAGACAGGGAGAGCAAGCTCTCTCTTGGCACTTTGGATGTGGGACATACAGCGAGATGTTTGGTGCTTTTGCGTTTGGCTGTTGGGAGATTTACAGCACAAAGATATCTAGTTGATTTGAAGCAGTTCCGAGAAAGTCTAGACATAATCCCCACTTCTCCCTCCTGGCACTTTCCATGTGGGAGATATAGCAGGATGTATATTGGTTTTGAGGACAACTCAATGGACAGTGTAGGGAGAAAAGGTCCTGGCTCCTTGAATGCCGTTCCTGGAGACACTGCGATCAATGTGGGAGATATGTCAAGATGTGTGTTTGTTTTGAGGACGGCTCTCTGGAGAGTCTTAGCAAAGAGGTCACACAGATAATCAGAGCAATTCTCAGAGACACTGAGAACAAGCTCCACAATTCCCTCCTGGCACTTTCCCTGTAGGAGATACCGCAAGACGTTTCTGTATATTGGGCACAGCGCTCTGCACGGTGTTAGCAGAGACTTTCCCGGGACAGTGAAACCCTATGTCAGAGACACTGAGAAGAAGCCCCAATGTTCCCTCCAGGCACTTTCAGTGTGGGTGCTTTCTCCACGTGGTTCCTGGTTTCACTGCGGCTCTGAAGAGAATGTTAGCAAAGAGGTAACCGGGACAGTGAAAACAGTACTCAAAGACAGGGAGAGCAAGCTCTCTCTTGGCACTTTGGATGTGGGACATACAGCGAGATGTTTGCTGCTTTTGCCTTTGGCTGTTGGGAGATTTACAGCACAAAGATATCTAGTTGATTTGAAGCAGTTCCGAGAAAGTCTAAACATAATCCCCACTTCTCCCTCCTGGCACTTTCCATGTGGGAGATATAGCAGGATGTATATTGGTTTTGAGGACAACTCAATGGACAGTGTAGGGAGAAAACCTCCTGGCTCCTTGAATGCCGTTTCTGGAGACATTGCGATCAATGTGGGAGATATGTCAAGATGTGTGTTTGTTTTGAGGACGGCTCTCTGGAGAGTCTTAGCAAAGAGGTCACACAGATAATCAGAGCAATTCTCAGAGACACTGAGAACAAGCTCCGCAATTCCCTCCTGGCACTTTCCCTGTAGGAGATACCGCAAGACGTTTCTGTATATTGGGCACAGCGCTCTGCACGGTGTTAGCAGAGACTTTCCCGGGACAGTGAAACCCTATGTCAGAGACACTGAGAAGAAGCCCCAATGTTCCCTCCAGGCACTTTCAGTGTGGGTGCTTTCTCCACGTGGTTCCTGGTTTCACTGCGGCTCTGAAGAGAATGTTAGCAAAGAGGTAACCGGGACAGTGAAAACAGTACTCAAAGACAGGGAGAGCAAGCTCTCTCTTGGCACTTTGGATGTGGGACATACAGCGAGATGTTTGCTGCTTTTGCCTTTGGCTGTTGGGAGATTTACAGCACAAAGATATCTAGTTGATTTGAAGCAGTTCCGAGAAAGTCTAAACATAATCCCCACTTCTCCCTCCTGGCACTTTCCATGTGGGAGATATAGCAGGATGTATATTGGTTTTGAGGACAACTCAATGGACAGTGTAGGGAGAAAAGGTCCTGGCTCCTTGAATGCCGTTTCTGGAGACACTGCGATCAATGTGGGAGATATGTCAAGATGTGTGTTTGTTTTGAGGACGGCTCTCTGGAGAGTCTTAGCAAAGAGGTCACACAGATAATCAGAGCAATTCTCAGAGACACTGAGAACAAGCTCCACAATTCCCTCCTGGCACTTTCCCTGTAGGAGATACCGCAAGACGTTTCTGTATATTGGGCACAGCGCTCTGCACGGTGTTAGCAGAGACTTTCCCGGGACAGTGAAACCCTATGTCAGAGACACTGAGAAGAAGCCCCAATGTTCCCTCCAGGCACTTTCAGTGTGGGTGCTTTCTCCACGTGGTTCCTGGTTTCACTGCGGCTCTGAAGAGAATGTTAGCAAAGAGGTAACCGGGACAGTGAAAACAGTACTCAAAGACAGGGAGAGCAAGCTCTCTCTTGGCACTTTGGATGTGGGACATACAGCGAGATGTTTGCTGCTTTTGCGTTTGGCTGTTGGGAGATTTACAGCACAAAGATATCTAGTTGATTTGAAGCAGTTCCGAGAAAGTCTAAACATAATCCCCACTTCTCCCTCCTGGCACTTTCCATGTGGGAGATATAGCAGGATGTATATTGGTTTTGAGGACAACTCAATGGACAGTGTAGGGAGAAAACCTCCTGGCTCCTTGAATGCCGTTTCTGGAGACACTGCGATCAATGTGGGAGATATGTCAAGATGTGTGTTTGTTTTGAGGACGGCTCTCTGGAGAGTCTTAGCAAAGAGGTCACACAGATAATCAGAGCAATTCTCAGAGACACTGAGAACAAGCTCCGCAATTCCCTCCTGGCACTTTCCCTGTAGGAGATACCGCAAGACGTTTCTGTATATTGGGCACAGCGCTCTGCAGGGTGTTAGCAGAGACTTTCCTGGGACAGTGAAACCCTATGTCAGAGACACTGAGAAGAAGCCCCAATGTTCCCTCCAGGCACTTTCAGTGTGGGTGCTTTCTCCACGTGGTTCCTGGTTTCACTGCGGCTCTGAAGTGAATGTTAGCAAAGAGGTAACCGGGACAGTGAAAACAGTACTCAAAGACAGGGAGAGCAAGCTCTCTCTTGGCACTTTGGATGTGGGACATACAGCGAGATGTTTGCTGCTTTTGCGTTTGGCTGTTGGGAGATTTACAGCACAAAGATATCTAGTTGATTTGAAGCAGTTCCGAGAAAGTCTAAACATAATCCCCACTTCTCCCTCCTGGCACTTTCCATGTGGGAGATATAGCAGGATGTATATTGGTTTTGAGGACAACTCAATGGACAGTGTAGGGAGAAAACCTCCTGGCTCCTTGAATGCCGTTTCTGGAGACACTGCGATCAATGTGGGAGATATGTCAAGATGTGTGTTTGTTTTGAGGACGGCTCTCTGGAGAGTCTTAGCAAAGAGGTCACACAGATAATCAGAGCAATTCTCAGAGACACTGAGAACAAGCTCCGCAATTCCCTCCTGGCACTTTCCCTGTAGGAGATACCGCAAGACGTTTCTGTATATTGGGCACAGCGCTCTGCACGGTGTTAGCAGAGACTTTCCCGGGACAGTGAAACCCTATGTCAGAGACACTGAGAAGAAGCCCCAATGTTCCCTCCAGGCACTTTCAGTGTGGGTGCCTTCTCCACGTGGTTCCTGGTTTCACTGCGGCTCTGAAGAGAATGTTAGCAAAGAGGTAACCGGGACAGTGAAAACAGTACTCAAAGACAGGGAGAGCAAGCTCTCTCTTGGCACTTTGGATGTGGGACATACAGCGAGATGTTTGCTGCTTTTGCGTTTGGCTGTTGGGAGATTTACAGCACAAAGATATCTAGTTGATTTGAAGCAGTTCCGAGAAAGTCTAAACATAATCCCCACTTCTCCCTCCTGGCACTTTCCATGTGGGAGATATAGCAGGATGTATATTGGTTTTGAGGACAACTCAATGGACAGTGTAGGGAGAAAACCTCCTGGCTCCTTGAATGCCGTTTCTGGAGACACTGCGATCAATGTGGGAGATATGTCAAGATGTGTGTTTGTTTTGAGGACGGCTCTCTGGAGAGTCTTAGCAAAGAGGTCACACAGATAATCAGAGCAATTCTCAGAGACACTGAGAACAAGCTCCACAATTCCCTCCTGGCACTTTCCCTGTAGGAGATACCGCAAGACGTTTCTGTATATTGGGCACAGCGCTCTGCACGGTGTTAGCAGAGACTTTCCCGGGACAGTGAAACCCTATGTCAGAGACACTGAGAAGAAGCCCCAATGTTCCCTCCAGGCACTTTCAGTGTGGGTGCTTTCTCCACGGGGTTCCTGGTTTCACTGCAGCTCTGAAGAGAATGTTAGCAAAGAGGTAACCGGGACAGTGAAAACAGTACTCAAAGACAGGGAGAGCAAGCTCTCTCTTGGCACTTTGGATGTGGGACATACAGCGAGATGTTTGCTGCTTTTGCCTTTGGCTGTTGGGAGATTTACAGCACAAAGATATCTAGTTGATTTGAAGCAGTTCCGAGAAAGTCTAAACATAATCCCCACTTCTCCCTCCTGGCACTTTCCATGTGGGAGATATAGCAGGATGTATATTGGTTTTGAGGACAACTCAATGGACAGTGTAGGGAGAAAAGGTCCTGGCTCCTTGAATGCCGTTTCTGGAGACACTGCGATCAATGTGGGAGATATGTCAAGATGTGTGTTTGTTTTGAGGACGGCTCTCTGGAGAGTCTTAGCAAAGAGGTCACACAGATAATCAGAGCAATTCTCAGAGACACTGAGAACAAGCTCCACAATTCCCTCCTGGCACTTTCCCTGTAGGAGATACCGCAAGACGTTTCTGTATATTGGGCACAGCGCTCTGCACGGTGTTAGCAGAGACTTTCCCGGGACAGTGAAACCCTATGTCAGAGACACTGAGAAGAAGCCCCAATGTTCCCTCCAGGCACTTTCAGTGTGGGTGCTTTCTCCACGTGGTTCCTGGTTTCACTGCGGCTCTGAAGAGAATGTTAGCAAAGAGGTAACCGGGACAGTGAAAACAGTACTCAAAGACAGGGAGAGCAAGCTCTCTCTTGGCACTTTGGATGTGGGACATACAGCGAGATGTTTGGTGCTTTTGCGTTTGGCTGTTGGGAGATTTACAGCACAAAGATATCTAGTTGATTTGAAGCAGTTCCGAGAAAGTCTAAACATAATCCCCACTTCTCCCTCCTGGCACTTTCCATGTGGGAGATATAGCAGGATGTATATTGGTTTTGAGGACAACTCAATGGACAGTGTAGGGAGAAAAGGTCCTGGCTCCTTGAATGCCGTTTCTGGAGACACTGCGATCAATGTGGGAGATATGTCAAGATGTGTGTTTGTTTTGAGGACGGCTCTCTGGAGAGTCTTAGCAAAGAGGTCACACAGATAATCAGAGCAATTCTCAGAGACACTGAGAACAAGCTCCCAATTCCCTCCTGGCACTTTCCCTGTAGGAGATACCGCAAGACGTTTCTGTATATTGGGCACAGCGCTCTGCACGGTGTTAGCAGAGACTTTCCCGGGACAGTGAAACCCTATGTCAGATACACTGAGAAGAAGCCCCAATGTTCCCTCCAGGCACTTTCAGTGTGGGTGCCTTCTCCACGTGGTTCCTGGTTTCACTGCGGCTCTGAAGAGAATGTTAGCAAAGAGGTAACCGGGACAGTGAAAACAGTACTCAAAGACAGGGAGAGCAAGCTCTCTCTTGGCACTTTGGATGTGGGACATACAGCGAGATGTTTGCTGCTTTTGCCTTTGGCTGTTGGGAGATTTACAGCACAAAGATATCTAGTTGATTTGAAGCAGTTCCGAGAAAGTCTAAACATAATCCCCACTTCTCCCTCCTGGCACTTTCCATGTGGGAGATATAGCAGGATGTATATTGGTTTTGAGGACAACTCAAT
The DNA here is from genome assembly GCF_964199755.1 of Larus michahellis. Lineage (NCBI taxonomy): Eukaryota > Metazoa > Chordata > Aves > Charadriiformes > Laridae > Larus > Larus michahellis. The sequence continues at coordinate 228,737 of NW_027435896.1, forward strand.
GGACAGTGTAGGGAGAAAACCTCCTGGCTCCTTGAATGCCGTTTCTGGAGACACTGCGATCAATGTGGGAGATATGTCAAGATGTGTGTTTGTTTTGAGTATGGCTCTCTGGAGAGTCTTAGCAAAGAGGTCACACAGATAATCAGAGCAATTCTCAGAGACACTGAGAACAAGCTCCACAATTCCCTCCTGGCACTTTCCCTGTAGGAGATACCGCAAGACGTTTCTGTATATTGGGCACAGCGCTCTGCACGGTGTTAGCAGAGACTTTCCCGGGACAGTGAAACCCTATGTCAGAGACACTGAGAAGAAGCCCCAGTGTTCCCTCCAGGCACTTTCAGTGTGGGTGCTTTCTCCACGTGGTTCCTGGTTTCACTGCGGCTCTGAAGAGAATGTTAGCAAAGAGGTAACCGGGACAGTGAAAACAGTACTCAAAGACAGGGAGAGCAAGCTCTCTCTTGGCACTTTGGATGTGGGACATACAGCGAGATGTTTGCTGCTTTTGCGTTTGGCTGTTGGGAGATTTACAGCACAAAGATATCTAGTTGATTTGAAGCAGTTCCGAGAAAGTCTAAACATAATCCCCACTTCTCCCTCCTGGCACTTTCCATGTGGGAGATATAGCAGGATGTATATTGGTTTTGAGGACAACTCAATGGACAGTGTAGGGAGAAAACCTCCTGGCTCCTTGAATGCCGTTTCTGGAGACACTGCGATCAATGTGGGAGATATGTCAAGATGTGTGTTTGTTTTGAGTATGGCTCTCTGGAGAGTCTTAGCAAAGAGGTCACACAGATAATCAGAGCAATTCTCAGAGACACTGAGAACAAGCTCCACAATTCCCTCCTGGCACTTTCCCTGTAGGAGATACCGCAAGACGTTTCTGTATATTGGGCACAGCGCTCTGCACGGTGTTAGCAGAGACTTTCCCGGGACAGTGAAACCCTATGTCAGAGACACTGAGAAGAAGCCCCAGTGTTCCCTCCAGGCACTTTCAGTGTGGGTGCTTTCTCCACGTGGTTCCTGGTTTCACTGCAGCTCTGAAGAGAATGTTAGCAAAGAGGTAACCGGGACAGTGAAAACAGTACTCAAAGACAGGGAGAGCAAGCTCTCTCTTGGCACTTTGGATGTGGGACATACAGCGAGATGTTTGCTGCTTTTGCGTTTGGCTGTTGGGAGATTTACATCACAAAGATATCTACTTGATTTGAAGCAGTTCCGAGAAAGTCTAAACATAATCCCCACTTCTCCCTCCTGGCACTTTCCATGTGGGAGATATAGCAGGATGTACATTGGTTTTGAGGACAACTCAATGGACAGTGTAGGGAGAAAACCTCCTGGCTCCTTGAATGCCGTTTCTGGAGACACTGCGATCAATGTGGGAGATATGTCAAGATGTGTGTTTGTTTTGAGGACGGCTCTCTGGAGAGTCTTAGCAAAGAGGTCACACAGATAATCAGAGCAATTCTCAGAGACACTGAGAACAAGCTCCACAATTCCCTCCTGGCACTTTCCCTGTAGGAGATACCGCAAGACGTTTCTGTATATTGGGCACAGCGCTCTGCAGCGTGTTAGCAGAGACTTTCCCGGGACAGTGAAACCCTATGTCAGAGACACTGAGAAGAAGCCCCAATGTTCCCTCCAGGCACTTTCAGTGTGGGTGCTTTCTCCACGTGGTTCCTGGTTTCACTGCGGCTCTGAAGAGAATGTTAGCAAAGAGGTAACCGGGACAGTGAAAACAGTACTCAAAGACAGGGAGAGCAAGCTCTCTCTTGGCACTTTGGATGTGGGACATACAGCGAGATGTTTGCTGCTTTTGCGTTTGGCTGTTGGGAGATTTACAGCACAAAGATATCTAGTTGATTTGAAGCAGTTCCGAGAAAGTCTAAACATAATCCCCACTTCTCCCTCCTGGCACTTTCCATGTGGGAGATATAGCAGGATGTATATTGGTTTTGAGGACAACTCAATGGACAGTGTAGGGAGAAAACCTCCTGGCTCCTTGAATGCCGTTTCTGGAGACACTGCGATCAATGTGGGAGATATGTCAAGATGTGTGTTTGTTTTGAGTATGGCTCTCTGGAGAGTCTTAGCAAAGAGGTCACACAGATAATCAGAGCAATTCTCAGAGACACTGAGAACAAGCTCCACAATTCCCTCCTGGCACTTTCCCTGTAGGAGATACCGCAAGACGTTTCTGTATATTGGGCACAGCGCTCTGCACGGTGTTAGCAGAGACTTTCCCGGGACAGTGAAACCCTATGTCAGAGACACTGAGAAGAAGCCCCAGTGTTCCCTCCAGGCACTTTCAGTGTGGGTGCTTTCTCCACGTGGTTCCTGGTTTCACTGCAGCTCTGAAGAGAATGTTAGCAAAGAGGTAACCGGGACAGTGAAAACAGTACTCAAAGACAGGGAGAGCAAGCTCTCTCTTGGCACTTTGGATGTGGGACATACAGCGAGATGTTTGCTGCTTTTGCGTTTGGCTGTTGGGAGATTTACATCACAAAGATATCTACTTGATTTGAAGCAGTTCCGAGAAAGTCTAAACATAATCCCCACTTCTCCCTCCTGGCACTTTCCATGTGGGAGATATAGCAGGATGTACATTGGTTTTGAGGACAACTCAATGGACAGTGTAGGGAGAAAACCTCCTGGCTCCTTGAATGCCGTTTCTGGAGACACTGCGATCAATGTGGGAGATATGTCAAGATGTGTGTTTGTTTTGAGGACGGCTCTCTGGAGAGTCTTAGCAAAGAGGTCACACAGATAATCAGAGCAATTCTCAGAGACACTGAGAACAAGCTCCGCAATTCCCTCCTGGCACTTTCCCTGTAGGAGATACCGCAAGACGTTTCTGTATATTGGGCACAGCGCTCTGCACGGTGTTAGCAGAGACTTTCCCGGGACAGTGAAACCCTATGTCAGAGACACTGAGAAGAAGCCCCAATGTTCCCTCCAGGCACTTTCAGTGTGGGTGCTTTCTCCACGTGGTTCCTGGTTTCACTGCGGCTCTGAAGAGAATGTTAGCAAAGAGGTAACCGGGACAGTGAAAACAGTACTCAAAGACAGGGAGAGCAAGCTCTCTCTTGGCACTTTGGATGTGGGACATACAGCGAGATGTTTGCTGCTTTTGCGTTTGGCTGTTGGGAGATTTACAGCACAAAGATATCTAGTTGATTTGAAGCAGTTCCGAGAAAGTCTAAACATAATCCCCACTTCTCCCTCCTGGCACTTTCCATGTGGGAGATATAGCAGGATGTATATTGGTTTTGAGGACAACTCAATGGACAGTGTAGGGAGAAAACCTCCTGGCTCCTTGAATGCCGTTTCTGGAGACACTGCGATCAATGTGGGAGATATGTCAAGATGTGTGTTTGTTTTGAGGACGGCTCTCTGGAGAGTCTTAGCAAAGAGGTCACACAGATAATCAGAGCAATTCTCAGAGACACTGAGAACAAGCTCGACAATTCCCTCCTGGCACTTTCCCTGTAGGAGATACCGCAAGACGTTTCTGTATATTGGGCACAGCGCTCTGCACGGTGTTAGCAGAGACTTTCCCGGGACAGTGAAACCCTATGTCAGAGACACTGAGAAGAAGCCCCAGTGTTCCCTCCAGGCACTTTCAGTGTGGGTGCTTTCTCCACGTGGTTCCTGGTTTCACTGCGGCTCTGAAGAGAATGTTAGCAAAGAGGTAACCGGGACAGTGAAAACAGTACTCAAAGACAGGGAGAGCAAGCTCTCTCTTGGCACTTTGGATGTGGGACATACAGCGAGATGTTTGGTGCTTTTGCGTTTGGCTGTTGGGAGATTTACAGCACAAAGATATCTAGTTGATTTGAAGCAGTTCCGAGAAAGTCTAAACATAATCCCCACTTCTCCCTCCTGGCACTTTCCATGTGGGAGATATAGCAGGATGTATATTGGTTTTGAGGACAACTCAATGGACAGTGTAGGGAGAAAACCTCCTGGCTCCTTGAATGCCGTTTCTGGAGACACTGCGATCAATGTGGGAGATATGTCAAGATGTGTGTTTGTTTTGAGTATGGCTCTCTGGAGAGTCTTAGCAAAGAGGTCACACAGATAATCAGAGCAATTCTCAGAGACACTGAGAACAAGCTCCACAATTCCCTCCTGGCACTTTCCCTGTAGGAGATACCGCAAGACGTTTCTGTATATTGGGCACAGCGCTCTGCACGGTGTTAGCAGAGACTTTCCCGGGACAGTGAAACCCTATGTCAGAGACACTGAGAAGAAGCCCCAGTGTTCCCTCCAGGCACTTTCAGTGTGGGTGCTTTCTCCACGTGGTTCCTGGTTTCACTGCAGCTCTGAAGAGAATGTTAGCAAAGAGGTAACCGGGACAGTGAAAACAGTACTCAAAGACAGGGAGAGCAAGCTCTCTCTTGGCACTTTGGATGTGGGACATACAGCGAGATGTTTGCTGCTTTTGCGTTTGGCTGTTGGGAGATTTACAGCACAAAGATATCTAGTTGATTTGAAGCAGTTCCGAGAAAGTCTAAACATAATCCCCACTTCTCCCTCCTGGCACTTTCCATGTGGGAGATATAGCAGGATGTATATTGGTTTTGAGGACAACTCAATGGACAGTGTAGGGAGAAAACCTCCTGGCTCCTTGAATGCCGTTTCTGGAGACACTGCGATCAATGTGGGAGATATGTCAAGATGTGTGTTTGTTTTGAGGACGGCTCTCTGGAGAGTCTTAGCAAAGAGGTCACACAGATAATCAGAGCAATTCTCAGAGACACTGAGAACAAGCTCCACAATTCCCTCCTGGCACTTTCCCTGTAGGAGATACCGCAAGACGTTTCTGTATATTGGGCACAGCGCTCTGCACGGTGTTAGCAGAGACTTTCCCGGGACAGTGAAACCCTATGTCAGAGACACTGAGAAGAAGCCCCAATGTTCCCTCCAGGCACTTTCAGTGTGGGTGCTTTCTCCACGTGGTTCCTGGTTTCACTGCGGCTCTGAAGAGAATGTTAGCAAAGAGGTAACCGGGACAGTGAAAACAGTACTCAAAGACAGGGAGAGCAAGCTCTCTCTTGGCACTTTGGATGTGGGACATACAGCGAGATGTTTGCTGCTTTTGCGTTTGGCTGTTGGGAGATTTACAGCACAAAGATATCTAGTTGATTTGAAGCAGTTCCGAGAAAGTCTAAACATAATCCCCACTTCTCCCTCCTGGCACTTTCCATGTGGGAGATATAGCAGGATGTATATTGGTTTTGAGGACAACTCAATGGACAGTGTAGGGAGAAAACCTCCTGGCTCCTTGAATGCCGTTTCTGGAGACACTGCGATCAATGTGGGAGATATGTCAAGATGTGTGTTTGTTTTGAGTATGGCTCTCTGGAGAGTCTTAGCAAAGAGGTCACACAGATAATCAGAGCAATTCTCAGAGACACTGAGAACAAGCTCCACAATTCCCTCCTGGCACTTTCCCTGTAGGAGATACCGCAAGACGTTTCTGTATATTGGGCACAGCGCTCTGCACGGTGTTAGCAGAGACTTTCCCGGGACAGTGAAACCCTATGTCAGAGACACTGAGAAGAAGCCCCAGTGTTCCCTCCAGGCACTTTCAGTGTGGGTGCTTTCTCCACGTGGTTCCTGGTTTCACTGCAGCTCTGAAGAGAATGTTAGCAAAGAGGTAACCGGGACAGTGAAAACAGTACTCAAAGACAGGGAGAGCAAGCTCTCTCTTGGCACTTTGGATGTGGGACATACAGCGAGATGTTTGCTGCTTTTGCGTTTGGCTGTTGGGAGATTTACATCACAAAGATATCTACTTGATTTGAAGCAGTTCCGAGAAAGTCTAAACATAATCCCCACTTCTCCCTCCTGGCACTTTCCATGTGGGAGATATAGCAGGATGTACATTGGTTTTGAGGACAACTCAATGGACAGTGTAGGGAGAAAACCTCCTGGCTCCTTGAATGCCGTTTCTGGAGACACTGCGATCAATGTGGGAGATATGTCAAGATGTGTGTTTGTTTTGAGGACGGCTCTCTGGAGAGTCTTAGCAAAGAGGTCACACAGATAATCAGAGCAATTCTCAGAGACACTGAGAACAAGCTCCGCAATTCCCTCCTGGCACTTTCCCTGTAGGAGATACCGCAAGACGTTTCTGTATATTGGGCACAGCGCTCTGCACGGTGTTAGCAGAGACTTTCCCGGGACAGTGAAACCCTATGTCAGAGACACTGAGAAGAAGCCCCAATGTTCCCTCCAGGCACTTTCAGTGTGGGTGCTTTCTCCACGTGGTTCCTGGTTTCACTGCGGCTCTGAAGAGAATGTTAGCAAAGAGGTAACCGGGACAGTGAAAACAGTACTCAAAGACAGGGAGAGCAAGCTCTCTCTTGGCACTTTGGATGTGGGACATACAGCGAGATGTTTGCTGCTTTTGCGTTTGGCTGTTGGGAGATTTACAGCACAAAGATATCTAGTTGATTTGAAGCAGTTCCGAGAAAGTCTAAACATAATCCCCACTTCTCCCTCCTGGCACTTTCCATGTGGGAGATATAGCAGGATGTATATTGGTTTTGAGGACAACTCAATGGACAGTGTAGGGAGAAAACCTCCTGGCTCCTTGAATGCCGTTTCTGGAGACACTGCGATCAATGTGGGAGATATGTCAAGATGTGTGTTTGTTTTGAGGACGGCTCTCTGGAGAGTCTTAGCAAAGAGGTCACACAGATAATCAGAGCAATTCTCAGAGACACTGAGAACAAGCTCGACAATTCCCTCCTGGCACTTTCCCTGTAGGAGATACCGCAAGACGTTTCTGTATATTGGGCACAGCGCTCTGCACGGTGTTAGCAGAGACTTTCCCGGGACAGTGAAACCCTATGTCAGAGACACTGAGAAGAAGCCCCAGTGTTCCCTCCAGGCACTTTCAGTGTGGGTGCTTTCTCCACGTGGTTCCTGGTTTCACTGCGGCTCTGAAGAGAATGTTAGCAAAGAGGTAACCGGGACAGTGAAAACAGTACTCAAAGACAGGGAGAGCAAGCTCTCTCTTGGCACTTTGGATGTGGGACATACAGCGAGATGTTTGCTGCTTTTGCGTTTGGCTGTTGGGAGATTTACAGCACAAAGATATCTAGTTGATTTGAAGCAGTTCCGAGAAAGTCTAAACATAATCCCCACTTCTCCCTCCTGGCACTTTCCATGTGGGAGATATAGCAGGATGTATATTGGTTTTGAGGACAACTCAATGGACAGTGTAGGGAGAAAACCTCCTGGCTCCTTGAATGCCGTTTCTGGAGACACTGCGATCAATGTGGGAGATATGTCAAGATGTGTGTTTGTTTTGAGTATGGCTCTCTGGAGAGTCTTAGCAAAGAGGTCACACAGATAATCAGAGCAATTCTCAGAGACACTGAGAACAAGCTCCACAATTCCCTCCTGGCACTTTCCCTGTAGGAGATACCGCAAGACGTTTCTGTATATTGGGCACAGCGCTCTGCAGCGTGTTAGCAGAGACTTTCCCGGGACAGTGAAACCCTATGTCAGAGACACTGAGAAGAAGCCCCAGTGTTCCCTCCAGGCACTTTCAGTGTGGGTGCTTTCTCCACGTGGTTCCTGGTTTCACTGCAGCTCTGAAGAGAATGTTAGCAAAGAGGTAACCGGGACAGTGAAAACAGTACTCAAAGACAGGGAGAGCAAGCTCTCTCTTGGCACTTTGGATGTGGGACATACAGCGAGATGTTTGCTGCTTTTGCGTTTGGCTGTTGGGAGATTTACAGCACAAAGATATCTAGTTGATTTGAAGCAGTTCCGAGAAAGTCTAAACATAATCCCCACTTCTCCCTCCTGGCACTTTCCATGTGGGAGATATAGCAGGATGTATATTGGTTTTGAGGACAACTCAATGGACAGTGTAGGGAGAAAACCTCCTGGCTCCTTGAATGCCGTTTCTGGAGACACTGCGATCAATGTGGGAGATATGTCAAGATGTGTGTTTGTTTTGAGGACGGCTCTCTGGAGAGTCTTAGCAAAGAGGTCACACAGATAATCAGAGCAATTCTCAGAGACACTGAGAACAAGCTCCACAATTCCCTCCTGGCACTTTCCCTGTAGGAGATACCGCAAGACGTTTCTGTATATTGGGCACAGCGCTCTGCACGGTGTTAGCAGAGACTTTCCCGGGACAGTGAAACCCTATGTCAGAGACACTGAGAAGAAGCCCCAATGTTCCCTCCAGGCACTTTCAGTGTGGGTGCTTTCTCCACGTGGTTCCTGGTTTCACTGCGGCTCTGAAGAGAATGTTAGCAAAGAGGTAACCGGGACAGTGAAAACAGTACTCAAAGACAGGGAGAGCAAGCTCTCTCTTGGCACTTTGGATGTGGGACATACAGCGAGATGTTTGCTGCTTTTGCGTTTGGCTGTTGGGAGATTTACAGCACAAAGATATCTAGTTGATTTGAAGCAGTTCCGAGAAAGTCTAAACATAATCCCCACTTCTCCCTCCTGGCACTTTCCATGTGGGAGATATAGCAGGATGTATATTGGTTTTGAGGACAACTCAATGGACAGTGTAGGGAGAAAACCTCCTGGCTCCTTGAATGCCGTTTCTGGAGACACTGCGATCAATGTGGGAGATATGTCAAGATGTGTGTTTGTTTTGAGGACGGCTCTCTGGAGAGTCTTAGCAAAGAGGTCACACAGATAATCAGAGCAATTCTCAGAGACACTGAGAACAAGCTCCACAATTCCCTCCTGGCACTTTCCCTGTAGGAGATACCGCAAGACGTTTCTGTATATTGGGCACAGCGCTCTGCACGGTGTTAGCAGAGACTTTCCCGGGACAGTGAAACCCTATGTCAGAGACACTGAGAAGAAGCCCCAATGTTCCCTCCAGGCACTTTCAGTGTGGGTGCTTTCTCCACGTGGTTCCTGGTTTCACTGCGGCTCTGAAGAGAATGTTAGCAAAGAGGTAACCGGGACAGTGAAAACAGTACTCAAAGACAGGGAGAGCAAGCTCTCTCTTGGCACTTTGGATGTGGGACATACAGCGAGATGTTTGCTGCTTTTGCGTTTGGCTGTTGGGAGATTTACAGCACAAAGATATCTAGTTGATTTGAAGCAGTTCCGAGAAAGTCTAAACATAATCCCCACTTCTCCCTCCTGGCACTTTCCATGTGGGAGATATAGCAGGATGTATATTGGTTTTGAGGACAACTCAATGGACAGTGTAGGGAGAAAACCTCCTGGCTCCTTGAATGCCGTTTCTGGAGACACTGCGATCAATGTGGGAGATATGTCAAGATGTGTGTTTGTTTTGAGTATGGCTCTCTGGAGAGTCTTAGCAAAGAGGTCACACAGATAATCAGAGCAATTCTCAGAGACACTGAGAACAAGCTCCACAATTCCCTCCTGGCACTTTCCCTGTAGGAGATACCGCAAGACGTTTCTGTATATTGGGCACAGCGCTCTGCACGGTGTTAGCAGAGACTTTCCCGGGACAGTGAAACCCTATGTCAGAGACACTGAGAAGAAGCCCCAGTGTTCCCTCCAGGCACTTTCAGTGTGGGTGCTTTCTCCACGTGGTTCCTGGTTTCACTGCGGCTCTGAAGAGAATGTTAGCAAAGAGGTAACCGGGACAGTGAAAACAGTACTCAAAGACAGGGAGAGCAAGCTCTCTCTTGGCACTTTGGATGTGGGACATACAGCGAGATGTTTGCTGCTTTTGCGTTTGGCTGTTGGGAGATTTACATCACAAAGATATCTACTTGATTTGAAGCAGTTCCGAGAAAGTCTAAACATAATCCCCACTTCTCCCTCCTGGCACTTTCCATGTGGGAGATATAGCAGGATGTACATTGGTTTTGAGGACAACTCAATGGACAGTGTAGGGAGAAAACCTCCTGGCTCCTTGAATGCCGTTTCTGGAGACACTGCGATCAATGTGGGAGATATGTCAAGATGTGTGTTTGTTTTGAGGACGGCTCTCTGGAGAGTCTTAGCAAAGAGGTCACACAGATAATCAGAGCAATTCTCAGAGACACTGAGAACAAGCTCCGCAATTCCCTCCTGGCACTTTCCCTGTAGGAGATACCGCAAGACGTTTCTGTATATTGGGCACAGCGCTCTGCACGGTGTTAGCAGAGACTTTCCCGGGACAGTGAAACCCTATGTCAGAGACACTGAGAAGAAGCCCCAATGTTCCCTCCAGGCACTTTCAGTGTGGGTGCTTTCTCCACGTGGTTCCTGGTTTCACTGCAGCTCTGAAGAGAATGTTAGCAAAGAGGTAACCGGGACAGTGAAAACAGTACTCAAAGACAGGGAGAGCAAGCTCTCTCTTGGCACTTTGGATGTGGGACATACAGCGAGATGTTTGGTGCTTTTGCGTTTGGCTGTTGGGAGATTTACAGCACAAAGATATCTAGTTGATTTGAAGCAGTTCCGAGAAAGTCTAAACATAATCCCCACTTCTCCCTCCTGGCACTTTCCATGTGGGAGATATAGCAGGATGTATATTGGTTTTGAGGACAACTCAATGGACAGTGTAGGGAGAAAAGGTCCTTGCTCCTTGAATGCCGTTTCTGGAGACACTGCGATCAATGTGGGAGATATGTCAAGATGTGTGTTTGTTTTGAGGACGGCTCTCTGGAGAGTCTTAGCAAAGAGGTCACACAGATAATCAGAGCAATTCTCAGAGACACTGAGAACAAGCTCCCAATTCCCTCCTGGCACTTTCCCTGTAGGAGATACCGCAAGACGTTTCTGTATATTGGGCACAGCGCTCTGCACGGTGTTAGCAGAGACTTTCCCGGGACAGTGAAACCCTATGTCAGAGACACTGAGAAGAAGCCCCAATGTTCCCTCCAGGCACTTTCAGTGTGGCTGCCTTCTCCACGTGGTTCCTGGTTTCACTGCGGCTCTGAAGAGAATGTTAGCAAAGAGGTAACCGGGACAGTGAAAACAGTACTCAAAGACAGGGAGAGCAAGCTCTCTCTTGGCACTTTGGATGTGGGACATACAGCGAGATGTTTGCTTGCTTTTGCGTTTGGCTGTTGGGAGATTTACAGCACAAAGATATCTAGTTGATTTGAAGCAGTTCCGAGAAAGTCTAAACATAATCCCCACTTCTCCCTCCTGGCACTTTCCGTGTGGGAGATATAGCAGGATGTATATTGGTTTTGAGGACAACTCAATGGACAGTGTAGGGAGAAAACCTCCTGGCTCCTTGAATGCCGTTTCTGGAGACACTGCGATCAATGTGGGAGATATGTCAAGATGTGTGTTTGTTTTGAGGACGGCTCTCTGGAGAGTCTTAGCAAAGAGGTCACACAGATAATCAGAGCAATTCTCAGAGACACTGAGAACAAGCTCCACAATTCCCTCCTGGCACTTTCCCTGTAGGAGATACCACAAGACGTTTCTGTATATTGGGCACAGCGCTCTGCACGGTGTTAGCAGAGACTTTCCCGGGACAGTGAAACCCTATGTCAGAGACACTGAGAAGAAGCCCCAATGTTCCCTCCAGGCACTTTCAGTGTGGGTGCTTTCTCCACGTGGTTCCTGGTTTCACTGCGGCTCTGAAGAGAATGTTAGCAAAGAGGTAACCGGGACAGTGAAAACAGTACTCAAAGACAGGGAGAGCAAGCTCTCTCTTGGCACTTTGGATGTGGGACATACAGCGAGATGTTTGCTGCTTTTGCGTTTGGCTGTTGGGAGATTTACAGCACAAAGATATCTAGTTGATTTGAAGCAGTTCCGAGAAAGCCTAAACATAATCCCCACTTCTCCCTCCTGGCACTTTCCATGTGGGAGATATAGCAGGATGTATATTGGTTTTGAGGACAACTCAATGGACAGTGTAGGGAGAAAACCTCCTGGCTCCTTGAATGCCGTTCCTGGAGACACTGCGATCAATGTGGGAGATATGTCAAGATGTGTGTTTGTTTTGAGGACGGCTCTCTGGAGAGTCTTAGCAAAGAGGTCACACAGATAATCAGAGCAATTCTCAGAGACACTGAGAACAAGCTCCACAATTCCCTCCTGGCACTTTCCCTGTAGGAGATACCGCAAGACGTTTCTGTATATTGGGCACAGCGCTCTGCACGGTGTTAGCAGAGACTTTCCCGGGACAGTGAAACCCTATGTCAGAGACACTGAGAAGAAGCCCCAATGTTCCCTCCAGGCACTTTCAGTGTGGGTGCTTTCTCCACGTGGTTCCTGGTTTCACTGCAGCTCTGAAGAGAATGTTAGCAAAGAGGTAACCGGGACAGTGAAAACAGTACTCAAAGACAGGGAGAGCAAGCTCTCTCTTGGCACTTTGGATGTGGGACATACAGCGAGATGTTTGCTGCTTTTGCGTTTGGCTGTTGGGAGATTTACAGCACAAAGATATCTAGTTGATTTGAAGCAGTTCCGAGAAAGTCTAAACATAATCCCCACTTCTCCCTCCTGGCACTTTCCATGTGGGAGATATAGCAGGATGTATATTGGTTTTGAGGACAACTCAATGGACAGTGTAGGGAGAAAAGGTCCTGGCTCCTTGAATGCCGTTTCTGGAGACACTGCGATCAATGTGGGAGATATGTCAAGATGTGTGTTTGTTTTGAGGACGGCTCTCTGGAGAGTCTTAGCAAAGAGGTCACAGGGATAATCAGAGCAATTCTCAGAGACACTGAGAACAAGCTCCCAATTCCCTCCTGGCACTTTCCCTGTAGGAGATACCGCAAGACGTTTCTGTATATTGGGCACAGCGCTCTGCACGGTGTTAGCAGAGACTTTCCCGGGACAGTGAAACCCTATGTCAGAGACACTGAGAAGAAGCCCCAATGTTCCCTCCAGGCACTTTCCGTGTGGGTGCTTTCTCCACGTGGTTCCTGGTTTCACTGCAGCTCTGAAGAGAATGTTAGCAAAGAGGTAACCGGGACAGTGAAAACAGTACTCAAAGACAGGGAGAGCAAGCTCTCTCTTGGCACTTTGGATGTGGGACATACAGCGAGATGTTTGCTGCTTTTGCGTTTGGCTGTTGGGAGATTTACAGCACAAAGATATCTAGTTGATTTGAAGCAGTTCCGAGAAAGTCTAAACATAATCCCCACTTCTCCCTCCTGGCACTTTCCATGTGGGAGATATAGCAGGATGTATATTGGTTTTGAGGACAACTCAATGGACAGTGTAGGGAGAAAACCTCCTGGCTCCTTGAATGCCGTTTCTGGAGACACTGCGATCAATGTGGGAGATATGTCAAGATGTGTGTTTGTTTTGAGGACGGCTCTCTGGAGAGTCTTAGCAAAGAGGTCACACAGATAATCAGAGCAATTCTCAGAGACACTGAGAACAAGCTCCACAATTCCCTCCTGGCACTTTCCCTGTAGGAGATACCGCAAGACGTTTCTGTATATTGGGCACAGCGCTCTGCACGGTGTTAGCAGAGACTTTCCCGGGACAGTGAAACCCTATGTCAGAGACACTGAGAAGAAGCCCCAATGTTCCCTCCAGGCACTTTCAGTGTGGGTGCCTTCTCCACGTGGTTCCTGGTTTCACTGCGGCTCTGAAGAGAATGTTAGCAAAGAGGTAACCGGGACAGTGAAAACAGTACTCAAAGACAGGGAGAGCAAGCTCTCTCTTGGCACTTTGGATGTGGGACATACAGCGAGATGTTTGGTGCTTTTGCGTTTGGCTGTTGGGAGATTTACAGCACAAAGATATCTAGTTGATTTGAAGCAGTTCCGAGAAAGTCTAAACATAATCCCCACTTCTCCCTCCTGGCACTTTCCATGTGGGAGATATAGCAGGATGTATATTGGTTTTGAGGACAACTCAATGGACAGTGTAGGGAGAAAACCTCCTGGCTCCTTGAATGCCGTTTCTGGAGACACTGCGATCAATGTGGGAGATATGTCAAGATGTGTGTTTGTTTTGAGGACGGCTCTCTGGAGAGTCTTAGCAAAGAGGTCACACAGATAATCAGAGCAATTCTCAGAGACACTGAGAACAAGCTCCACAATTCCCTCCTGGCACTTTCCCTGTAGGAGATACCGCAAGACGTTTCTGTATATTGGGCACAGCGCTCTGCACGGTGTTAGCAGAGACTTTCCCGGGACAGTGAAACCCTATGTCAGAGACACTGAGAAGAAGCCCCAGTGTTCCCTCCAGGCACTTTCAGTGTGGGTGCTTTCTCCACGTGGTTCCTGGTTTCACTGCGGCTCTGAAGAGAATGTTAGCAAAGAGGTAACCGGGACAGTGAAAACAGTACTCAAAGACAGGGAGAGCAAGCTCTCTCTTGGCACTTTGGATGTGGGACATACAGCGAGATGTTTGCTGCTTTTGCGTTTGGCTGTTGGGAGATTTACAGCACAAAGATATCTAGTTGATTTGAAGCAGTTCCGAGAAAGTCTAAACATAATCCCCACTTCTCCCTCCTGGCACTTTCCATGTGGGAGATATAGCAGGATGTATATTGGTTTTGAGGACAACTCAATGGACAGTGTAGGGAGAAAACCTCCTGGCTCCTTGAATGCCGTTTCTGGAGACACTGCGATCAATGTGGGAGATATGTCAAGATGTGTGTTTGTTTTGAGGACGGTTCTCTGGAGAGTCTTAGCAAAGAGGTCACACAGATAATCAGAGCAATTCTCAGAGACACTGAGAACAAGCTCCGCAATTCCCTCCTGGCACTTTCCCTGTAGGAGATACCGCAAGACGTTTCTGTATATTGGGCACAGCGCTCTGCACGGTGTTAGCAGAGACTTTCCCGGGACAGTGAAACCCTATGTCAGAGACACTGAGAAGAAGCCCCAATGTTCCCTCCAGGCACTTTCAGTGTGGGTGCTTTCTCCACGTGGTTCCTGGTTTCACTGCAGCTCTGAAGAGAATGTTAGCAAAGAGGTAACCGGGACAGTGAAAACAGTACTCAAAGACAGGGAGAGCAAGCTCTCTCTTGGCACTTTGGATGTGGGACATACAGTGAGATGTTTGCTGCTTTTGCGTTTGGCTGTTGGGAGATTTACAGCACAAAGATATCTAGTTGATTTGAAGCAGTTCCGAGAAAGTCTAAACATAATCCCCACTTCTCCCTCCTGGCACTTTCCATGTGGGAGATATAGCAGGATGTATATTGGTTTTGAGGACAACTCAATGGACAGCGTAGGGAGAAAACCTCCTGGCTCCTTGAATGCCGTTTCTGGAGACACTGCGATCAATGTGGGAGATATGTCAAGATGTGTGTTTGTTTTGAGGACGGCTCTCTGGAGAGTCTTAGCAAAGAGGTCACACAGATAATCAGAGCAATTCTCAGAGACACTGAGAACAAGCTCCGCAATTCCCTCCTGGCACTTTCCCTGTAGGAGATACCGCAAGACGTTTCTGTATATTGGGCACAGCGCTCTGCACGGTGTTAGCAGAGACTTTCCCGGGACAGTGAAACCCTATGTCAGAGACACTGAGAAGAAGCCCCAATGTTCCCTCCAGGCACTTTCAGTGTGGGTGCCTTCTCCACGTGGTTCCTGGTTTCACTGCGGCTCTGAAGTGAATGTTAGCAAAGAGGTAACCGGGACAGTGAAAACAGTACTCAAAGACAGGGAGAGCAAGCTCTCTCTTGGCACTTTGGATGTGGGACATACAGCGAGATGTTTGCTGCTTTTGCGTTTGGCTGTTGGGAGATTTACAGCACAAAGATATCTAGTTGATTTGAAGCAGTTCCGAGAAAGTCTAGACATAATCCCCACTTCTCCCTCCTGGCACTTTCCATGTGGGAGATATAGCAGGATGTATATTGGTTTTGAGGACAACTCAATGGACAGTGTAGGGAGAAAACCTCCTGGCTCCTTGAATGCCGTTTCTGGAGACACTGCGATCAATGTGGGAGATATGTCAAGATGTGTGTTTGTTTTGAGGACGGCTCTCTGGAGAGTCTTAGCAAAGAGGTCACACAGATAATCAGAGCAATTCTCAGAGACACTGAGAACAAGCTCCACAATTCCCTCCTGGCACTTTCCCTGTAGGAGATACCGCAAGACGTTTCTGTATATTGGGCACAGCGCTCTGCACGGTGTTAGCAGAGACTTTCCCGGGACAGTGAAACCCTATGTCAGAGACACTGAGAAGAAGCCCCAATGTTCCCTCCAGGCACTTTCAGTGTGGGTGCTTTCTCCACGTGGTTCCTGGTTTCACTGCGGCTCTGAAGTGAATGTTAGCAAAGAGGTAACC
Organism: Larus michahellis; assembly: GCF_964199755.1. NCBI lineage: Eukaryota > Metazoa > Chordata > Aves > Charadriiformes > Laridae > Larus > Larus michahellis. The sequence goes on from NW_027435896.1 coordinate 244,916, forward strand.
GGGACAGTGAAAACAGTACTCAAAGACAGGGAGAGCAAGCTCTCTCTTGGCACTTTGGATGTGGGACATACAGCGAGATGTTTGCTGCTTTTGCGTTTGGCTGTTGGGAGATTTACAGCACAAAGATATCTAGTTGATTTGAAGCAGTTCCGAGAAAGTCTAAACATAATCCCCACTTCTCCCTCCTGGCACTTTCCATGTGGGAGATATAGCAGGATGTATATTGGTTTTGAGGACAACTCAATGGACAGTGTAGGGAGAAAAGGTCCTGGTTCCTTGAATGCCGTTTCTGGAGACACTGCGATCAATGTGGGAGATATGTCAAGATGTGTGTTTGTTTTGAGGACGGCTCTCTGGAGAGTCTTAGCAAAGAGGTCACACAGATAATCAGAGCAATTCTCAGAGACACTGAGAACAAGCTCCACAATTCCCTCCTGGCACTTTCCCTGTAGGAGATACCGCAAGACGTTTCTGTATATTGGGCACAGCGCTCTGCAGCGTGTTAGCAGAGACTTTCCCGGGACAGTGAAACCCTATGTCAGAGACACTGAGAAGAAGCCCCAATGTTCCCTCCAGGCACTTTCCGTGTGGGTGCTTTCTCCACGTGGTTCCTGGTTTCACTGCGGCTCTGAAGAGAATGTTAGCAAAGAGGTAACCGGGACAGTGAAAACAGTACTCAAAGACAGGGAGAGCAAGCTCTCTCTTGGCACTTTGGATGTGGGACATACAGCGAGATGTTTGCTGCTTTTGCGTTTGGCTGTTGGGAGATTTACAGCACAAAGATATCTAGTTGATTTGAAGCAGTTCCGAGAAAGTCTAAACATAATCCCCACTTCTCCCTCCTGGCACTTTCCATGTGGGAGATATAGCAGGATGTATATTGGTTTTGAGGACAACTCAATGGACAGTGTAGGGAGAAAAGGTCCTGGCTCCTTGAATGCCGTTTCTGGAGACACTGCGATCAATGTGGGAGATATGTCAAGATGTGTGTTTGTTTTGAGTATGGCTCTCTGGAGAGTCTTAGCAAAGAGGTCACACAGATAATCAGAGCAATTCTCAGAGACACTGAGAACAAGCTCCACAATTCCCTCCTGGCACTTTCCCTGTAGGAGATACCGCAAGACGTTTCTGTATATTGGGCACAGCGCTCTGCACGGTGTTAGCAGAGACTTTCCCGGGACAGTGAAACCCTATGTCAGAGACACTGAGAAGAAGCCCCAGTGTTCCCTCCAGGCACTTTCAGTGTGGGTGCTTTCTCCACGTGGTTCCTGGTTTCACTGCGGCTCTGAAGAGAATGTTAGCAAAGAGGTAACCGGGACAGTGAAAACAGTACTCAAAGACAGGGAGAGCAAGCTCTCTCTTGGCACTTTGGATGTGGGACATACAGCGAGATGTTTGCTGCTTTTGCGTTTGGCTGTTGGGAGATTTACAGCACAAAGATATCTAGTTGATTTGAAGCAGTTCCGAGAAAGTCTAAACATAATCCCCACTTCTCCCTCCTGGCACTTTCCATGTGGGAGATATAGCAGGATGTATATTGGTTTTGAGGACAACTCAATGGACAGTGTAGGGAGAAAAGGTCCTGGCTCCTTGAATGCCGTTTCTGGAGACACTGCGATCAATGTGGGAGATATGTCAAGATGTGTGTTTGTTTTGAGTATGGCTCTCTGGAGAGTCTTAGCAAAGAGGTCACACAGATAATCAGAGCAATTCTCAGAGACACTGAGAACAAGCTCCACAATTCCCTCCTGGCACTTTCCCTGTAGGAGATACCGCAAGACGTTTCTGTATATTGGGCACAGCGCTCTGCACGGTGTTAGCAGAGACTTTCCCGGGACAGTGAAACCCTATGTCAGAGACACTGAGAAGAAGCCCCAGTGTTCCCTCCAGGCACTTTCAGTGTGGGTGCTTTCTCCACGTGGTTCCTGGTTTCACTGCGGCTCTGAAGAGAATGTTAGCAAAGAGGTAACCGGGACAGTGAAAACAGTACTCAAAGACAGGGAGAGCAAGCTCTCTCTTGGCACTTTGGATGTGGGACATACAGCGAGATGTTTGCTGCTTTTGCGTTTGGCTGTTGGGAGATTTACAGCACAAAGATATCTAGTTGATTTGAAGCAGTTCCGAGAAAGTCTAAACATAATCCCCACTTCTCCCTCCTGGCACTTTCCATGTGGGAGATATAGCAGGATGTATATTGGTTTTGAGGACAACTCAATGGACAGTGTAGGGAGAAAACCTCCTGGCTCCTTGAATGCCGTTTCTGGAGACACTGCGATCAATGTGGGAGATATGTCAAGATGTGTGTTTGTTTTGAGGACGGTTCTCTGGAGAGTCTTAGCAAAGAGGTCACACAGATAATCAGAGCAATTCTCAGAGACACTGAGAACAAGCTCCGCAATTCCCTCCTGGCACTTTCCCTGTAGGAGATACCGCAAGACGTTTCTGTATATTGGGCACAGCGCTCTGCACGGTGTTAGCAGAGACTTTCCCGGGACAGTGAAACCCTATGTCAGAGACACTGAGAAGAAGCCCCAATGTTCCCTCCAGGCACTTTCCGTGTGGGTGCTTTCTCCACGTGGTTCCTGGTTTCACTGCAGCTCTGAAGAGAATGTTAGCAAAGAGGTAACCGGGACAGTGAAAACAGTACTCAAAGACAGGGAGAGCAAGCTCTCTCTTGGCACTTTGGATGTGGGACATACAGTGAGATGTTTGCTGCTTTTGCGTTTGGCTGTTGGGAGATTTACAGCACAAAGATATCTAGTTGATTTGAAGCAGTTCCGAGAAAGTCTAAACATAATCCCCACTTCTCCCTCCTGGCACTTTCCATGTGGGAGATATAGCAGGATGTATATTGGTTTTGAGGACAACTCAATGGACAGCGTAGGGAGAAAACCTCCTGGCTCCTTGAATGCCGTTTCTGGAGACACTGCGATCAATGTGGGAGATATGTCAAGATGTGTGTTTGTTTTGAGGACGGCTCTCTGGAGAGTCTTAGCAAAGAGGTCACACAGATAATCAGAGCAATTCTTAGAGACACTTAGAACAAGCTCCACAATTCCCTCCTGGCACTTTCCCTGTAGGAGATACCGCAAGACGTTTCTGTATATTGGGCACAGCGCTCTGCACGGTGTTAGCAGAGACTTTCCCGGGACAGTGAAACCCTATGTCAGAGACACTGAGAAGAAGCCCCAATGTTCCCTCCAGGCACTTTCAGTGTGGGTGCCTTCTCCACGTGGTTCCTGGTTTCACTGCGGCTCTGAAGAGAATGTTAGCAAAGAGGTAACCGGGACAGTGAAAACAGTACTCAAAGACAGGGAGAGCAAGCTCTCTCTTGGCACTTTGGATGTGGGACATACAGCGAGATGTTTGCTGCTTTTGCGTTTGGCTGTTGGGAGATTTACAGCACAAAGATATCTAGTTGATTTGAAGCAGTTCCGAGAAAGTCTAAACATAATCCCCACTTCTCCCTCCTGGCACTTTCCATGTGGGAGATATAGCAGGATGTATATTGGTTTTGAGGACAACTCAATGGACAGTGTAGGGAGAAAACCTCCTGGCTCCTTGAATGCCGTTTCTGGAGACACTGCGATCAATGTGGGAGATATGTCAAGATGTGTGTTTGTTTTGAGGACGGCTCTCTGGAGAGTCTTAGCAAAGAGGTCACACAGATAATCAGAGCAATTCTCAGAGACACTGAGAACAAGCTCCGCAATTCCCTCCTGGCACTTTCCCTGTAGGAGATACCGCAAGACGTTTCTGTATATTGGGCACAGCGCTCTGCACGGTGTTAGCAGAGACTTTCCCGGGACAGTGAAACCCTATGTCAGAGACACTGAGAAGAAGCCCCAATGTTCCCTCCAGGCACTTTCAGTGTGGGTGCTTTCTCCACGTGGTTCCTGGTTTCACTGCGGCTCTGAAGTGAATGTTAGCAAAGAGGTAACCGGGACAGTGAAAACAGTACTCAAAGACAGGGAGAGCAAGCTCTCTCTTGGCACTTTGGATGTGGGACATACAGCGAGATGTTTGGTGCTTTTGCGTTTGGCTGTTGGGAGATTTACAGCACAAAGATATCTAGTTGATTTGAAGCAGTTCCGAGAAAGTCTAAACATAATCCCCACTTCTCCCTCCTGGCACTTTCCATGTGGGAGATATAGCAGGATGTATATTGGTTTTGAGGACAACTCAATGGACAGTGTAGGGAGAAAACCTCCTGGCTCCTTGAATGCCGTTTCTGGAGACACTGCGATCAATGTGGGAGATATGTCAAGATGTGTGTTTGTTTTGAGGACGGCTCTCTGGAGAGTCTTAGCAAAGAGGTCACACAGATAATCAGAGCAATTCTCAGAGACACTGAGAACAAGCTCCCAATTCCCTCCTGGCACTTTCCCTGTAGGAGATACCGCAAGACGTTTCTGTATATTGGGCACAGCGCTCTGCATGGTGTTAGCAGAGACTTTCCCGGGACAGTGAAACCCTATGTCAGAGACACTGAGAAGAAGCCCCAATGTTCCCTCCAGGCACTTTCAGTGTGGGTGCCTTCTCCACGTGGTTCCTGGTTTCACTGCGGCTCTGAAGAGAATGTTAGCAAAGAGGTAACCGGGACAGTGAAAACAGTACTCAAAGACAGGGAGAGCAAGCTCTCTCTTGGCACTTTGGATGTGGGACATACAGCGAGATGTTTGGTGCTTTTGCGTTTGGCTGTTGGGAGATTTACAGCACAAAGATATCTAGTTGATTTGAAGCAGTTCCGAGAAAGTCTAAACATAATCCCCACTTCTCCCTCCTGGCACTTTCCATGTGGGAGATATAGCAGGATGTATATTGGTTTTGAGGACAACTCAATGGACAGTGTAGGGAGAAAACCTCCTGGCTCCTTGAATGCCGTTTCTGGAGACACTGCGATCAATGTGGGAGATATGTCAAGATGTGTGTTTGTTTTGAGGATGGCTCTCTGGAGAGTCTTAGCAAAGAGGTCACACAGATAATCAGAGCAATTCTCAGAGACACTGAGAACAAGCTCCGCAATTCCCTCCTGGCACTTTCCCTGTAGGAGATACCGCAAGACGTTTCTGTATATTGGGCACAGCGCTCTGCACGGTGTTAGCAGAGACTTTCCCGGGACAGTGAAACCCTATGTCAGAGACACTGAGAAGAAGCCCCAATGTTCCCTCCAGGCACTTTCAGTGTGGGTGCTTTCTCCACGTGGTTCCTGGTTTCACTGCGGCTCTGAAGAGAATGTTAGCAAAGAGGTAACCGGGACAGTGAAAACAGTACTCAAAGACAGGGAGAGCAAGCTCTCTCTTGGCACTTTGGATGTGGGACATACAGCGAGATGTTTGCTGCTTTTGCGTTTGGCTGTTGGGAGATTTACAGCACAAAGATATCTAGTTGATTTGAAGCAGTTCCGAGAAAGTCTAAACATAATCCCCACTTCTCCCTCCTGGCACTTTCCATGTGGGAGATATAGCAGGATGTATATTGGTTTTGAGGACAACTCAACGGACAGTGTAGGGAGAAAAGGTCCTGGCTCCTTGAATGCCGTTTCTGGAGACACTGCGATCAATGTGGGAGATATGTCAAGATGTGTGTTTGTTTTGAGGACGGCTCTCTGGAGAGTCTTAGCAAAGAGGTCACACAGATAATCAGAGCAATTCTCAGAGACACTGAGAACAAGCTCCCAATTCCCTCCTGGCACTTTCCCTGTAGGAGATACCGCAAGATGTTTCTGTATATTGGGCACAGCGCTCTGCACGGTGTTAGCAGAGACTTTCCCGGGACAGTGAAACCCTATGTCAGAGACACTGAGAAGAAGCCCCAATGTTCCCTCCAGGCACTTTCAGTGTGGGTGCCTTCTCCACGTGGTTCCTGGTTTCACTGCAGCTCTGAAGAGAATGTTAGCAAAGAGGTAACCGGGACAGTGAAAACAGTACTCAAAGACAGGGAGAGCAAGCTCTCTCTTGGCACTTTGGATGTGGGACATACAGCGAGATGTTTGGTGCTTTTGCGTTTGGCTGTTGGGAGATTTACAGCACAAAGATATCTAGTTGATTTGAAGCAGTTCCGAGAAAGTCTAAACATAATCCCCACTTCTCCCTCCTGGCACTTTCCATGTGGGAGATATAGCAGGATGTATATTGGTTTTGAGGACAACTCAATGGACAGTGTAGGGAGAAAACCTCCTGGCTCCTTGAATGCCGTTTCTGGAGACACTGCGATCAATGTGGGAGATATGTCAAGATGTGTGTTTGTTTTGAGTATGGCTCTCTGGAGAGTCTTAGCAAAGAGGTCACAGGGATAATCAGAGCAATTCTCAGAGACACTGAGAACAAGCTCCGCAATTCCCTCCTGGCACTTTCCCTGTAGGAGATACCGCAAGACGTTTCTGTATATTGGGCACAGCGCTCTGCACGGTGTTAGCAGAGACTTTCCCGGGACAGTGAAACCCTATGTCAGAGACACTGAGAAGAAGCCCCAATGTTCCCTCCAGGCACTTTCAGGGTGGGTGCTTTCTCCACGTGGTTCCTGGTTTCACTGCGGCTCTGAAGAGAATGTTAGCAAAGAGGTAACCGGGACAGTGAAAACAGTACTCAAAGACAGGGAGAGCAAGCTCTCTCTTGGCACTTTGGATGTGGGACATACAGCGAGATGTTTGCTGCTTTTGCGTTTGGCTGTTGGGAGATTTACAGCACAAAGATATCTAGTTGATTTGAAGCAGTTCCGAGAAAGTCTAAACATAATCCCCACTTCTCCCTCCTGGCACTTTCCATGTGGGAGATATAGCAGGATGTATATTGGTTTTGAGGACAACTCAATGGACAGTGTAGGGAGAAAAGGTCCTGGCTCCTTGAATGCCGTTTCTGGAGACACTGCGATCAATGTGGGAGATATGTCAAGATGTGTGTTTGTTTTGAGGACGGCTCTCTGGAGAGTCTTAGCAAAGAGGTCACACAGATAATCAGAGCAATTCTCAGAGACACTGAGAACAAGCTCCGCAATTCCCTCCTGGCACTTTCCCTGTAGGAGATACCGCAAGACGTTTCTGTATATTGGGCACAGCGCTCTGCACGGTGTTAGCAGAGACTTTCCCGGGACAGTGAAACCCTATGTCAGAGACACTGAGAAGAAGCCCCAATGTTCCCTCCAGGCACTTTCAGTGTGGGTGCTTTCTCCACGTGGTTCCTGGTTTCACTGCGGCTCTGAAGAGAACGTTAGCAAAGAGGTAACCGGGACAGTGAAAACAGTACTCAAAGACAGGGAGAGCAAGCTCTCTCTTGGCACTTTGGATGTGGGACATACAGCGAGATGTTTGGTGCTTTTGCGTTTGGCTGTTGGGAGATTTACAGCACAAAGATATCTAGTTGATTTGAAGCAGTTCCGAGAAAGTCTAAACATAATCCCCACTTCTCCCTCCTGGCACTTTCCATGTGGGAGATATAGCAGGATGTATATTGGTTTTGAGGACAACTCAATGGACAGTGTAGGGAGAAAACCTCCTGGCTCCTTGAATGCCGTTTCTGGAGACACTGCGATCAATGTGGGAGATATGTCAAGATGTGTGTTTGTTTTGAGGACGGCTCTCTGGAGAGTCTTAGCAAAGAGGTCACACAGATAATCAGAGCAATTCTCAGAGACACTGAGAACAAGCTCCGCAATTCCCTCCTGGCACTTTCCCTGTAGGAGATACCGCAAGACGTTTCTGTATATTGGGCACAGCGCTCTGCACGGTGTTAGCAGAGACTTTCCCGGGACAGTGAAACCCTATGTCAGAGACACTGAGAAGAAGCCCCAATGTTCCCTCCAGGCACTTTCAGTGTGGGTGCTTTCTCCACGTGGTTCCTGGTTTCACTGCGGCTCTGAAGTGAATGTTAGCAAAGAGGTAACCGGGACAGTGAAAACAGTACTCAAAGACAGGGAGAGCAAGCTCTCTCTTGGCACTTTGGATGTGGGACATACAGCGAGATGTTTGCTGCTTTTACGTTTGGCTGTTGGGAGATTTACAGCACAAAGATATCTAGTTGATTTGAAGCAGTTCCGAGAAAGTCTAAACATAATCCCCACTTCTCCCTCCTGGCACTTTCCATGTGGGAGATATAGCAGGATGTATATTGGTTTTGAGGACAACTCAATGGACAGTGTAGGGAGAAAAGGTCCTGGCTCCTTGAATGCCGTTTCTGGAGACACTGCGATCAATGTGGGAGATATGTCAAGATGTGTGTTTGTTTTGAGGACGGCTCTCTGGAGAGTCTTAGCAAAGAGGTCACACAGATAATCAGAGCAATTCTCAGAGACACTGAGAACAAGCTCCACAATTCCCTCCTGGCACTTTCCCTGTAGGAGATACCGCAAGACGTTTCTGTATATTGGGCACAGCGCTCTGCACGGTGTTAGCAGAGACTTTCCCGGGACAGTGAAACCCTATGTCAGAGACACTGAGAAGAAGCCCCAATGTTCCCTCCAGGCACTTTCAGTGTGGGTGCCTTCTCCACGTGGTTCCTGGTTTCACTGCGGCTCTGAAGAGAATGTTAGCAAAGAGGTAACCGGGACAGTGAAAACAGTACTCAAAGACAGGGAGAGCAAGCTCTCTCTTGGCACTTTGGATGTGGGACATACAGCGAGATGTTTGCTGCTTTTGCGTTTGGCTGTTGGGAGATTTACAGCACAAAGATATCTAGTTGATTTGAAGCAGTTCCGAGAAAGTCTAAACATAATCCCCACTTCTCCCTCCTGGCACTTTCCATGTGGGAGATATAGCAGGATGTATATTGGTTTTGAGGACAACTCAATGGACAGTGTAGGGAGAAAACCTCCTGGCTCCTTGAATGCCGTTTCTGGAGACACTGCGATCAATGTGGGAGATATGTCAAGATGTGTGTTTGTTTTGAGGACGGCTCTCTGGAGAGTCTTAGCAAAGAGGTCACACAGATAATCAGAGCAATTCTCAGAGACACTGAGAACAAGCTCCGCAATTCCCTCCTGGCACTTTCCCTGTAGGAGATACCGCAAGACGTTTCTGTATATTGGGCACAGCGCTCTGCACGGTGTTAGCAGAGACTTTCCCGGGACAGTGAAACCCTATGTCAGAGACACTGAGAAGAAGCCCCAATGTTCCCTCCAGGCACTTTCAGTGTGGGTGCTTTCTCCACGTGGTTCCTGGTTTCACTGCGGCTCTGAAGAGAACGTTAGCAAAGAGGTAACCGGGACAGTGAAAACAGTACTCAAAGACAGGGAGAGCAAGCTCTCTCTTGGCACTTTGGATGTGGGACATACAGCGAGATGTTTGGTGCTTTTGCGTTTGGCTGTTGGGAGATTTACAGCACAAAGATATCTAGTTGATTTGAAGCAGTTCCGAGAAAGTCTAAACATAATCCCCACTTCTCCCTCCTGGCACTTTCCATGTGGGAGATATAGCAGGATGTATATTGGTTTTGAGGACAACTCAATGGACAGTGTAGGGAGAAAACCTCCTGGCTCCTTGAATGCCGTTTCTGGAGACACTGCGATCAATGTGGGAGATATGTCAAGATGTGTGTTTGTTTTGAGGACGGCTCTCTGGAGAGTCTTAGCAAAGAGGTCACACAGATAATCAGAGCAATTCTCAGAGACACTGAGAACAAGCTCCGCAATTCCCTCCTGGCACTTTCCCTGTAGGAGATACCGCAAGACGTTTCTGTATATTGGGCACAGCGCTCTGCACGGTGTTAGCAGAGACTTTCCCGGGACAGTGAAACCCTATGTCAGAGACACTGAGAAGAAGCCCCAATGTTCCCTCCAGGCACTTTCAGTGTGGGTGCTTTCTCCACGTGGTTCCTGGTTTCACTGCGGCTCTGAAGTGAATGTTAGCAAAGAGGTAACCGGGACAGTGAAAACAGTACTCAAAGACAGGGAGAGCAAGCTCTCTCTTGGCACTTTGGATGTGGGACATACAGCGAGATGTTTGCTGCTTTTGCGTTTGGCTGTTGGGAGATTTACAGCACAAAGATATCTAGTTGATTTGAAGCAGTTCCGAGAAAGTCTAAACATAATCCCCACTTCTCCCTCCTGGCACTTTCCATGTGGGAGATATAGCAGGATGTATATTGGTTTTGAGGACAACTCAATGGACAGTGTAGGGAGAAAACCTCCTGGCTCCTTGAATGCCGTTTCTGGAGACACTGCGATCAATGTGGGAGATATGTCAAGATGTGTGTTTGTTTTGAGGACGGCTCTCTGGAGAGTCTTAGCAAAGAGGTCACACAGATAATCAGAGCAATTCTCAGAGACACTGAGAACAAGCTCCACAATTCCCTCCTGGCACTTTCCCTGTAGGAGATACCGCAAGACGTTTCTGTATATTGGGCACAGCGCTCTGCACGGTGTTAGCAGAGACTTTCCCGGGACAGTGAAACCCTATGTCAGAGACACTGAGAAGAAGCCCCAATGTTCCCTCCAGGCACTTTCAGTGTGGGTGCTTTCTCCACGTGGTTCCTGGTTTCACTGCGGCTCTGAAGTGAATGTTAGCAAAGAGGTAACCGGGACAGTGAAAACAGTACTCAAAGACAGGGAGAGCAAGCTCTCTCTTGGCACTTTGGATGTGGGACATACAGCGAGATGTTTGCTGCTTTTGCGTTTGGCTGTTGGGAGATTTACAGCACAAAGATATCTAGTTGATTTGAAGCAGTTCCGAGAAAGTCTAAACATAATCCCCACTTCTCCCTCCTGGCACTTTCCATGTGGGAGATATAGCAGGATGTATATTGGTTTTGAGGACAACTCAATGGACAGTGTAGGGAGAAAAGGTCCTGGTTCCTTGAATGCCGTTTCTGGAGACACTGCGATCAATGTGGGAGATATGTCAAGATGTGTGTTTGTTTTGAGGACGGCTCTCTGGAGAGTCTTAGCAAAGAGGTCACACAGATAATCAGAGCAATTCTCAGAGACACTGAGAACAAGCTCCACAATTCCCTCCTGGCACTTTCCCTGTAGGAGATACCGCAAGACGTTTCTGTATATTGGGCACAGCGCTCTGCACGGTGTTAGCAGAGACTTTCCCGGGACAGTGAAACCCTATGTCAGAGACACTGAGAAGAAGCCCCAATGTTCCCTCCAGGCACTTTCCGTGTGGGTGCTTTCTCCACGTGGTTCCTGGTTTCACTGCGGCTCTGAAGAGAATGTTAGCAAAGAGGTAACCGGGACAGTGAAAACAGTACTCAAAGACAGGGAGAGCAAGCTCTCTCTTGGCACTTTGGATGTGGGACATACAGCGAGATGTTTGCTGCTTTTGCGTTTGGCTGTTGGGAGATTTACAGCACAAAGATATCTAGTTGATTTGAAGCAGTTCCGAGAAAGTCTAAACATAATCCCCACTTCTCCCTCCTGGCACTTTCCATGTGGGAGATATAGCAGGATGTATATTGGTTTTGAGGACAACTCAATGGACAGTGTAGGGAGAAAAGGTCCTGGCTCCTTGAATGCCGTTTCTGGAGACACTGCGATCAATGTGGGAGATATGTCAAGATGTGTGTTTGTTTTGAGTATGGCTCTCTGGAGAGTCTTAGCAAAGAGGTCACACAGATAATCAGAGCAATTCTCAGAGACACTGAGAACAAGCTCCACAATTCCCTCCTGGCACTTTCCCTGTAGGAGATACCGCAAGACGTTTCTGTATATTGGGCACAGCGCTCTGCACGGTGTTAGCAGAGACTTTCCCGGGACAGTGAAACCCTATGTCAGAGACACTGAGAAGAAGCCCCAGTGTTCCCTCCAGGCACTTTCAGTGTGGGTGCTTTCTCCACGTGGTTCCTGGTTTCACTGCGGCTCTGAAGAGAATGTTAGCAAAGAGGTAACCGGGACAGTGAAAACAGTACTCAAAGACAGGGAGAGCAAGCTCTCTCTTGGCACTTTGGATGTGGGACATACAGCGAGATGTTTGCTGCTTTTGCGTTTGGCTGTTGGGAGATTTACAGCACAAAGATATCTAGTTGATTTGAAGCAGTTCCGAGAAAGTCTAAACATAATCCCCACTTCTCCCTCCTGGCACTTTCCATGTGGGAGATATAGCAGGATGTATATTGGTTTTGAGGACAACTCAATGGACAGTGTAGGGAGAAAACCTCCTGGCTCCTTGAATGCCGTTTCTGGAGACACTGCGATCAATGTGGGAGATATGTCAAGATGTGTGTTTGTTTTGAGGACGGTTCTCTGGAGAGTCTTAGCAAAGAGGTCACACAGATAATCAGAGCAATTCTCAGAGACACTGAGAACAAGCTCCGCAATTCCCTCCTGGCACTTTCCCTGTAGGAGATACCGCAAGACGTTTCTGTATATTGGGCACAGCGCTCTGCACGGTGTTAGCAGAGACTTTCCCGGGACAGTGAAACCCTATGTCAGAGACACTGAGAAGAAGCCCCAATGTTCCCTCCAGGCACTTTCAGTGTGGGTGCTTTCTCCACGTGGTTCCTGGTTTCACTGCAGCTCTGAAGAGAATGTTAGCAAAGAGGTAACCGGGACAGTGAAAACAGTACTCAAAGACAGGGAGAGCAAGCTCTCTCTTGGCACTTTGGATGTGGGACATACAGTGAGATGTTTGCTGCTTTTGCGTTTGGCTGTTGGGAGATTTACAGCACAAAGATATCTAGTTGATTTGAAGCAGTTCCGAGAAAGTCTAAACATAATCCCCACTTCTCCCTCCTGGCACTTTCCATGTGGGAGATATAGCAGGATGTATATTGGTTTTGAGGACAACTCAATGGACAGCGTAGGGAGAAAAGGTCCTGGCTCCTTGAATGCCGTTTCTGGAGACACTGCGATCAATGTGGGAGATATGTCAAGATGTGTGTTTGTTTTGAGGACGGCTCTCTGGAGAGTCTTAGCAAAGAGGTCACACAGATAATCAGAGCAATTCTCAGAGACACTGAGAACAAGCTCCGCAATTCCCTCCTGGCACTTTCCCTGTAGGAGATACCGCAAGACGTTTCTGTATATTGGGCACAGCGCTCTGCACGGTGTTAGCAGAGACTTTCCCGGGACAGTGAAACCCTATGTCAGAGACACTGAGAAGAAGCCCCAATGTTCCCTCCAGGCACTTTCAGTGTGGGTGCCTTCTCCACGTGGTTCCTGGTTTCACTGCGGCTCTGAAGTGAATGTTAGCAAAGAGGTAACCGGGACAGTGAAAACAGTACTCAAAGACAGGGAGAGCAAGCTCTCTCTTGGCACTTTGGATGTGGGACATACAGCGAGATGTTTGCTGCTTTTGCGTTTGGCTGTTGGGAGATTTACAGCACAAAGATATCTAGTTGATTTGAAGCAGTTCCGAGAAAGTCTAGACATAATCCCCACTTCTCCCTCCTGGCACTTTCCATGTGGGAGATATAGCAGGATGTATATTGGTTTTGAGGACAACTCAATGGACAGTGTAGGGAGAAAACCTCCTGGCTCCTTGAATGCCGTTTCTGGAGACACTGCGATCAATGTGGGAGATATGTCAAGATGTGTGTTTGTTTTGAGGACGGCTCTCTGGAGAGTCTTAGCAAAGAGGTCACACAGATAATCAGAGCAATTCTCAGAGACACTGAGAACAAGCTCCACAATTCCCTCCTGGCACTTTCCCTGTAGGAGATACCGCAAGACGTTTCTGTATATTGGGCACAGCGCTCTGCACGGTGTTAGCAGAGACTTTCCCGGGACAGTGAAACCCTATGTCAGAGACACTGAGAAGAAGCCCCAATGTTCCCTCCAGGCACTTTCAGTGTGGGTGCTTTCTCCACGTGGTTCCTGGTTTCACTGCGGCTCTGAAGTGAATGTTAGCAAAGAGGTAACCGGGACAGTGAAAACAGTACTCAAAGACAGGGAGAGCAAGCTCTCTCTTGGCACTTTGGATGTGGGACATACAGCGAGATGTTTGCTGCTTTTGCGTTTGGCTGTTGGGAGATTTACAGCACAAAGATATCTAGTTGATTTGAAGCAGTTCCGAGAAAGTCTAAACATAATCCCCACTTCTCCCTCCTGGCACTTTCCATGTGGGAGATATAGCAGGATGTATATTGGTTTTGAGGACAACTCAATGGACAGTGTAGGGAGAAAAGGTCCTGGTTCCTTGAATGCCGTTTCTGGAGACACTGCGATCAATGTGGGAGATATGTCAAGATGTGTGTTTGTTTTGAGGACGGCTCTCTGGAGAGTCTTAGCAAAGAGGTCACACAGATAATCAGAGCAATTCTCAGAGACACTGAGAACAAGCTCCACAATTCCCTCCTGGCACTTTCCCTGTAGGAGATACCGCAAGACGTTTCTGTATATTGGGCACAGCGCTCTGCACGGTGTTAGCAGAGACTTTCCCGGGACAGTGAAACCCTATGTCAGAGACACTGAGAAGAAGCCCCAATGTTCCCTCCAGGCACTTTCCGTGTGGGTGCTTTCTCCACGTGGTTCCTGGTTTCACTGCGGCTCTGAAGAGAATGTTAGCAAAGAGGTAACCGGGACAGTGAAAACAGTACTCAAAGACAGGGAGAGCAAGCTCTCTCTTGGCACTTTGGATGTGGGACATACAGCGAGATGTTTGCTGCTTTTGCGTTTGGCTGTTGGGAGATTTACAGCACAAAGATATCTACTTGATTTGAAGCAGTTCCGAGAAAGTCTAAACATAATCCCCACTTCTCCCTCCTGGCACTTTCCATGTGGGAGATATAGCAGGATGTATATTGGTTTTGAGGACAACTCAATGGACAGTGTAGGGAGAAAAGGTCCTGGCTCCTTGAATGCCGTTTCTGGAGACACTGCGATCAATGTGGGAGATATGTCAAGATGTGTGTTTGTTTTGAGTATGGCTCTCTGGAGAGTCTTAGCAAAGAGGTCACACAGATAATCAGAGCAATTCTCAGAGACACTGAGAACAAGCTCCACAATTCCCTCCTGGCACTTTCCCTGTAGGAGATACCGCAAGACGTTTCTGTATATTGGGCACAGCGCTCTGCACGGTGTTAGCAGAGACTTTCCCGGGACAGTGAAACCCTATGTCAGAGACACTGAGAAGAAGCCCCAGTGTTCCCTCCAGGCACTTTCAGTGTGGGTGCTTTCTCCACGTGGTTCCTGGTTTCACTGCGGCTCTGAAGAGAATGTTAGCAAAGAGGTAACCGGGACAGTGAAAACAGTACTCAAAGACAGGGAGAGCAAGCTCTCTCTTGGCACTTTGGATGTGGGACATACAGCGAGATGTTTGCTGCTTTTGCGTTTGGCTGTTGGGAGATTTACAGCACAAAGATATCTAGTTGATTTGAAGCAGTTCCGAGAAAGTCTAAACATAATCCCCACTTCTCCCTCCTGGCACTTTCCATGTGGGAGATATAGCAGGATGTATATTGGTTTTGAGGACAACTCAATGGACAGTGTAGGGAGAAAAGGTCCTGGCTCCTTGAATGCCGTTTCTGGAGACACTGCGATCAATGTGGGAGATATGTCAAGATGTGTGTTTGTTTTGAGTATGGCTCTCTGGAGAGTCTTAGCAAAGAGGTCACACAGATAATCAGAGCAATTCTCAGAGACACTGAGAACAAGCTCCACAATTCCCTCCTGGCACTTTCCCTGTAGGAGATACCGCAAGACGTTTCTGTATATTGGGCACAGCGCTCTGCACGGTGTTAGCAGAGACTTTCCCGGGACAGTGAAACCCTATGTCAGAGACACTGAGAAGAAGCCCCAGTGTTCCCTCCAGGCACTTTCAGTGTGGGTGCTTTCTCCACGTGGTTCCTGGTTTCACTGCGGCTCTGAAGAGAATGTTAGCAAAGAGGTAACCGGGACAGTGAAAACAGTACTCAAAGACAGGGAGAGCAAGCTCTCTCTTGGCACTTTGGATGTGGGACATACAGCGAGATGTTTGCTGCTTTTGCGTTTGGCTGTTGGGAGATTTACAGCACAAAGATATCTAGTTGATTTGAAGCAGTTCCGAGAAAGTCTAAACATAATCCCCACTTCTCCCTCCTGGCACTTTCCATGTGGGAGATATAGCAGGATGTATATTGGTTTTGAGGACAACTCAATGGACAGTGTAGGGAGAAAACCTCCTGGCTCCTTGAATGCCGTTTCTGGAGACACTGCGATCAATGTGGGAGATATGTCAAGATGTGTGTTTGTTTTGAGGACGGTTCTCTGGAGAGTCTTAGCAAAGAGGTCACACAGATAATCAGAGCAATTCTCAGAGACACTGAGAACAAGCTCCGCAATTCCCTCCTGGCACTTTCCCTGTAGGAGATACCGCAAGACGTTTCTGTATATTGGGCACAGCGCTCTGCACGGTGTTAGCAGAGACTTTCCCGGGACAGTGAAACCCTATGTCAGAGACACTGAGAAGAAGCCCCAATGTTCCCTCCAGGCACTTTCCGTGTGGGTGCTTTCTCCACGTGGTTCCTGGTTTCACTGCAGCTCTGAAGAGAATGTTAGCAAAGAGGTAACCGGGACAGTGAAAACAGTACTCAAAGACAGGGAGAGCAAGCTCTCTCTTGGCACTTTGGATGTGGGACATACAGTGAGATGTTTGCTGCTTTTGCGTTTGGCTGTTGGGAGATTTACAGCACAAAGATATCTAGTTGATTTGAAGCAGTTCCGAGAAAGTCTAAACATAATCCCCACTTCTCCCTCCTGGCACTTTCCATGTGGGAGATATAGCAGGATGTATATTGGTTTTGAGGACAACTCAATGGACAGCGTAGGGAGAAAACCTCCTGGCTCCTTGAATGCCGTTTCTGGAGACACTGCGATCAATGTGGGAGATATGTCAAGATGTGTGTTTGTTTTGAGGACGGCTCTCTGGAGAGTCTTAGCAAAGAGGTCACACAGATAATCAGAGCAATTCTTAGAGACACTTAGAACAAGCTCCACAATTCCCTCCTGGCACTTTCCCTGTAGGAGATACCGCAAGACGTTTCTGTATATTGGGCACAGCGCTCTGCACGGTGTTAGCAGAGACTTTCCCGGGACAGTGAAACCCTATGTCAGAGACACTGAGAAGAAGCCCCAATGTTCCCTCCAGGCACTTTCAGTGTGGGTGCCTTCTCCACGTGGTTCCTGGTTTCACTGCGGCTCTGAAGAGAATGTTAGCAAAGAGGTAACCGGGACAGTGAAAACAGTACTCAAAGACAGGGAGAGCAAGCTCTCTCTTGGCACTTTGGATGTGGGACATACAGCGAGATGTTTGCTGCTTTTGCGTTTGGCTGTTGGGAGATTTACAGCACAAAGATATCTAGTTGATTTGAAGCAGTTCCGAGAAAGTCTAAACATAATCCCCACTTCTCCCTCCTGGCACTTTCCATGTGGGAGATATAGCAGGATGTATATTGGTTTTGAGGACAACTCAATGGACAGTGTAGGGAGAAAACCTCCTGGCTCCTTGAATGCCGTTTCTGGAGACACTGCGATCAATGTGGGAGATATGTCAAGATGTGTGTTTGTTTTGAGGACGGCTCTCTGGAGAGTCTTAGCAAAGAGGTCACACAGATAATCAGAGCAATTCTCAGAGACACTGAGAACAAGCTCCGCAATTCCCTCCTGGCACTTTCCCTGTAGGAGATACCGCAAGACGTTTCTGTATATTGGGCACAGCGCTCTGCACGGTGTTAGCAGAGACTTTCCCGGGACAGTGAAACCCTATGTCAGAGACACTGAGAAGAAGCCCCAATGTTCCCTCCAGGCACTTTCAGTGTGGGTGCTTTCTCCACGTGGTTCCTGGTTTCACTGCGGCTCTGAAGTGAATGTTAGCAAAGAGGTAACCGGGACAGTGAAAACAGTACTCAAAGACAGGGAGAGCAAGCTCTCTCTTGGCACTTTGGATGTGGGACATACAGCGAGATGTTTGGTGCTTTTGCGTTTGGCTGTTGGGAGATTTACAGCACAAAGATATCTAGTTGATTTGAAGCAGTTCCGAGAAAGTCTAAACATAATCCCCACTTCTCCCTCCTGGCACTTTCCATGTGGGAGATATAGCAGGATGTATATTGGTTTTGAGGACAACTCAATGGACAGTGTAGGGAGAAAACCTCCTGGCTCCTTGAATGCCGTTTCTGGAGACACTGCGATCAATGTGGGAGATATGTCAAGATGTGTGTTTGTTTTGAGGACGGCTCTCTGGAGAGTCTTAGCAAAGAGGTCACACAGATAATCAGAGCAATTCTCAGAGACACTGAGAACAAGCTCCCAATTCCCTCCTGGCACTTTCCCTGTAGGAGATACCGCAAGACGTTTCTGTATATTGGGCACAGCGCTCTGCATGGTGTTAGCAGAGACTTTCCCGGGACAGTGAAACCCTATGTCAGAGACACTGAGAAGAAGCCCCAATGTTCCCTCCAGGCACTTTCAGTGTGGGTGCCTTCTCCACGTGGTTCCTGGTTTCACTGCGGCTCTGAAGAGAATGTTAGCAAAGAGGTAACCGGGACAGTGAAAACAGTACTCAAAGACAGGGAGAGCAAGCTCTCTCTTGGCACTTTGGATGTGGGACATACAGCGAGATGTTTGGTGCTTTTGCGTTTGGCTGTTGGGAGATTTACAGCACAAAGATATCTAGTTGATTTGAAGCAGTTCCGAGAAAGTCTAAACATAATCCCCACTTCTCCCTCCTGGCACTTTCCATGTGGGAGATATAGCAGGATGTATATTGGTTTTGAGGACAACTCAATGGACAGTGTAGGGAGAAAACCTCCTGGCTCCTTGAATGCCGTTTCTGGAGACACTGCGATCAATGTGGGAGATATGTCAAGATGTGTGTTTGTTTTGAGGATGGCTCTCTGGAGAGTCTTAGCAAAGAGGTCACACAGATAATCAGAGCAATTCTCAGAGACACTGAGAACAAGCTCCGCAATTCCCTCCTGGCACTTTCCCTGTAGGAGATACCGCAAGACGTTTCTGTATATTGGGCACAGCGCTCTGCACGGTGTTAGCAGAGACTTTCCCGGGACAGTGAAACCCTATGTCAGAGACACTGAGAAGAAGCCCCAATGTTCCCTCCAGGCACTTTCAGTGTGGGTGCTTTCTCCACGTGGTTCCTGGTTTCACTGCGGCTCTGAAGAGAATGTTAGCAAAGAGGTAACCGGGACAGTGAAAACAGTACTCAAAGACAGGGAGAGCAAGCTCTCTCTTGGCACTTTGGATGTGGGACATACAGCGAGATGTTTGCTGCTTTTGCGTTTGGCTGTTGGGAGATTTACAGCACAAAGATATCTAGTTGATTTGAAGCAGTTCCGAGAAAGTCTAAACATAATCCCCACTTCTCCCTCCTGGCACTTTCCATGTGGGAGATATAGCAGGATGTATATTGGTTTTGAGGACAACTCAACGGACAGTGTAGGGAGAAAAGGTCCTGGCTCCTTGAATGCCGTTTCTGGAGACACTGCGATCAATGTGGGAGATATGTCAAGATGTGTGTTTGTTTTGAGGACGGCTCTCTGGAGAGTCTTAGCAAAGAGGTCACACAGATAATCAGAGCAATTCTCAGAGACACTGAGAACAAGCTCCCAATTCCCTCCTGGCACTTTCCCTGTAGGAGATACCGCAAGATGTTTCTGTATATTGGGCACAGCGCTCTGCACGGTGTTAGCAGAGACTTTCCCGGGACAGTGAAACCCTATGTCAGAGACACTGAGAAGAAGCCCCAATGTTCCCTCCAGGCACTTTCAGTGTGGGTGCCTTCTCCACGTGGTTCCTGGTTTCACTGCGGCTCTGAAGAGAATGTTAGCAAAGAGGTAACCGGGACAGTGAAAACAGTACTCAAAGACAGGGAGAGCAAGCTCTCTCTTGGCACTTTGGATGTGGGACATACAGCGAGATGTTTGGTGCTTTTGCGTTTGGCTGTTGGGAGATTTACAGCACAAAGATATCTAGTTGATTTGAAGCAGTTCCGAGAAAGTCTAAACATAATCCCCACTTCTCCCTCCTGGCACTTTCCATGTGGGAGATATAGCAGGATGTATATTGGTTTTGAGGACAACTCAATGGACAGTGTAGGGAGAAAACCTCCTGGCTCCTTGAATGCCGTTTCTGGAGACACTGCGATCAATGTGGGAGATATGTCAAGATGTGTGTTTGTTTTGAGTATGGCTCTCTGGAGAGTCTTAGCAAAGAGGTCACAGGGATAATCAGAGCAATTCTCAGAGACACTGAGAACAAGCTCCGCAATTCCCTCCTGGCACTTTCCCTGTAGGAGATACCGCAAGACGTTTCTGTATATTGGGCACAGCGCTCTGCACGGTGTTAGCAGAGACTTTCCCGGGACAGTGAAACCCTATGTCAGAGACACTGAGAAGAAGCCCCAATGTTCCCTCCAGGCACTTTCAGGGTGGGTGCTTTCTCCACGTGGTTCCTGGTTTCACTGCGGCTCTGAAGAGAATGTTAGCAAAGAGGTAACCGGGACAGTGAAAACAGTACTCAAAGACAGGGAGAGCAAGCTCTCTCTTGGCACTTTGGATGTGGGACATACAGCGAGATGTTTGCTGCTTTTGCGTTTGGCTGTTGGGAGATTTACAGCACAAAGATATCTAGTTGATTTGAAGCAGTTCCGAGAAAGTCTAAACATAATCCCCACTTCTCCCTCCTGGCACTTTCCATGTGGGAGATATAGCAGGATGTATATTGGTTTTGAGGACAACTCAATGGACAGTGTAGGGAGAAAAGGTCCTGGCTCCTTGAATGCCGTTTCTGGAGACACTGCGATCAATGTGGGAGATATGTCAAGATGTGTGTTTGTTTTGAGGACGGCTCTCTGGAGAGTCTTAGCAAAGAGGTCACACAGATAATCAGAGCAATTCTCAGAGACACTGAGAACAAGCTCCGCAATTCCCTCCTGGCACTTTCCCTGTAGGAGATACCGCAAGACGTTTCTGTATATTGGGCACAGCGCTCTGCACGGTGTTAGCAGAGACTTTCCCGGGACAGTGAAACCCTATGTCAGAGACACTGAGAAGAAGCCCCAATGTTCCCTCCAGGCACTTTCAGTGTGGGTGCTTTCTCCACGTGGTTCCTGGTTTCACTGCGGCTCTGAAGAGAACGTTAGCAAAGAGGTAACCGGGACAGTGAAAACAGTACTCAAAGACAGGGAGAGCAAGCTCTCTCTTGGCACTTTGGATGTGGGACATACAGCGAGATGTTTGGTGCTTTTGCGTTTGGCTGTTGGGAGATTTACAGCACAAAGATATCTAGTTGATTTGAAGCAGTTCCGAGAAAGTCTAAACATAATCCCCACTTCTCCCTCCTGGCACTTTCCATGTGGGAGATATAGCAGGATGTATATTGGTTTTGAGGACAACTCAATGGACAGTGTAGGGAGAAAACCTCCTGGCTCCTTGAATGCCGTTTCTGGAGACACTGCGATCAATGTGGGAGATATGTCAAGATGTGTGTTTGTTTTGAGGACGGCTCTCTGGAGAGTCTTAGCAAAGAGGTCACACAGATAATCAGAGCAATTCTCAGAGACACTGAGAACAAGCTCCGCAATTCCCTCCTGGCACTTTCCCTGTAGGAGATACCGCAAGACGTTTCTGTATATTGGGCACAGCGCTCTGCACGGTGTTAGCAGAGACTTTCCCGGGACAGTGAAACCCTATGTCAGAGACACTGAGAAGAAGCCCCAATGTTCCCTCCAGGCACTTTCAGTGTGGGTGCTTTCTCCACGTGGTTCCTGGTTTCACTGCGGCTCTGAAGTGAATGTTAGCAAAGAGGTAACCGGGACAGTGAAAACAGTACTCAAAGACAGGGAGAGCAAGCTCTCTCTTGGCACTTTGGATGTGGGACATACAGCGAGATGTTTGCTGCTTTTACGTTTGGCTGTTGGGAGATTTACAGCACAAAGATATCTAGTTGATTTGAAGCAGTTCCGAGAAAGTCTAAACATAATCCCCACTTCTCCCTCCTGGCACTTTCCATGTGGGAGATATAGCAGGATGTATATTGGTTTTGAGGACAACTCAATGGACAGTGTAGGGAGAAAAGGTCCTGGCTCCTTGAATGCCGTTTCTGGAGACACTGCGATCAATGTGGGAGATATGTCAAGATGTGTGTTTGTTTTGAGGACGGCTCTCTGGAGAGTCTTAGCAAAGAGGTCACACAGATAATCAGAGCAATTCTCAGAGACACTGAGAACAAGCTCCACAATTCCCTCCTGGCACTTTCCCTGTAGGAGATACCGCAAGACGTTTCTGTATATTGGGCACAGCGCTCTGCACGGTGTTAGCAGAGACTTTCCCGGGACAGTGAAACCCTATGTCAGAGACACTGAGAAGAAGCCCCAATGTTCCCTCCAGGCACTTTCAGTGTGGGTGCCTTCTCCACGTGGTTCCTGGTTTCACTGCGGCTCTGAAGAGAATGTTAGCAAAGAGGTAACCGGGACAGTGAAAACAGTACTCAAAGACAGGGAGAGCAAGCTCTCTCTTGGCACTTTGGATGTGGGACATACAGCGAGATGTTTGCTGCTTTTGCGTTTGGCTGTTGGGAGATTTACAGCACAAAGATATCTAGTTGATTTGAAGCAGTTCCGAGAAAGTCTAAACATAATCCCCACTTCTCCCTCCTGGCACTTTCCATGTGGGAGATATAGCAGGATGTATATTGGTTTTGAGGACAACTCAATGGACAGTGTAGGGAGAAAACCTCCTGGCTCCTTGAATGCCGTTTCTGGAGACACTGCGATCAATGTGGGAGATATGTCAAGATGTGTGTTTGTTTTGAGGACGGCTCTCTGGAGAGTCTTAGCAAAGAGGTCACACAGATAATCAGAGCAATTCTCAGAGACACTGAGAACAAGCTCCGCAATTCCCTCCTGGCACTTTCCCTGTAGGAGATACCGCAAGACGTTTCTGTATATTGGGCACAGCGCTCTGCACGGTGTTAGCAGAGACTTTCCCGGGACAGTGAAACCCTATGTCAGAGACACTGAGAAGAAGCCCCAATGTTCCCTCCAGGCACTTTCAGTGTGGGTGCTTTCTCCACGTGGTTCCTGGTTTCACTGCGGCTCTGAAGAGAACGTTAGCAAAGAGGTAACCGGGACAGTGAAAACAGTACTCAAAGACAGGGAGAGCAAGCTCTCTCTTGGCACTTTGGATGTGGGACATACAGCGAGATGTTTGGTGCTTTTGCGTTTGGCTGTTGGGAGATTTACAGCACAAAGATATCTAGTTGATTTGAAGCAGTTCCGAGAAAGTCTAAACATAATCCCCACTTCTCCCTCCTGGCACTTTCCATGTGGGAGATATAGCAGGATGTATATTGGTTTTGAGGACAACTCAATGGACAGTGTAGGGAGAAAACCTCCTGGCTCCTTGAATGCCGTTTCTGGAGACACTGCGATCAATGTGGGAGATATGTCAAGATGTGTGTTTGTTTTGAGGACGGCTCTCTGGAGAGTCTTAGCAAAGAGGTCACACAGATAATCAGAGCAATTCTCAGAGACACTGAGAACAAGCTCCGCAATTCCCTCCTGGCACTTTCCCTGTAGGAGATACCGCAAGACGTTTCTGTATATTGGGCACAGCGCTCTGCACGGTGTTAGCAGAGACTTTCCCGGGACAGTGAAACCCTATGTCAGAGACACTGAGAAGAAGCCCCAATGTTCCCTCCAGGCACTTTCAGTGTGGGTGCTTTCTCCACGTGGTTCCTGGTTTCACTGCGGCTCTGAAGTGAATGTTAGCAAAGAGGTAACCGGGACAGTGAAAACAGTACTCAAAGACAGGGAGAGCAAGCTCTCTCTTGGCACTTTGGATGTGGGACATACAGCGAGATGTTTGCTGCTTTTGCGTTTGGCTGTTGGGAGATTTACAGCACAAAGATATCTAGTTGATTTGAAGCAGTTCCGAGAAAGTCTAAACATAATCCCCACTTCTCCCTCCTGGCACTTTCCATGTGGGAGATATAGCAGGATGTATATTGGTTTTGAGGACAACTCAATGGACAGTGTAGGGAGAAAACCTCCTGGCTCCTTGAATGCCGTTTCTGGAGACACTGCGATCAATGTGGGAGATATGTCAAGATGTGTGTTTGTTTTGAGGACGGCTCTCTGGAGAGTCTTAGCAAAGAGGTCACACAGATAATCAGAGCAATTCTCAGAGACACTGAGAACAAGCTCCACAATTCCCTCCTGGCACTTTCCCTGTAGGAGATACCGCAAGACGTTTCTGTATATTGGGCACAGCGCTCTGCACGGTGTTAGCAGAGACTTTCCCGGGACAGTGAAACCCTATGTCAGAGACACTGAGAAGAAGCCCCAATGTTCCCTCCAGGCACTTTCAGTGTGGGTGCTTTCTCCACGTGGTTCCTGGTTTCACTGCGGCTCTGAAGTGAATGTTAGCAAAGAGGTAACCGGGACAGTGAAAACAGTACTCAAAGACAGGGAGAGCAAGCTCTCTCTTGGCACTTTGGATGTGGGACATACAGCGAGATGTTTGCTGCTTTTGCGTTTGGCTGTTGGGAGATTTACAGCACAAAGATATCTAGTTGATTTGAAGCAGTTCCGAGAAAGTCTAAACATAATCCCCACTTCTCCCTCCTGGCACTTTCCATGTGGGAGATATAGCAGGATGTATATTGGTTTTGAGGACAACTCAATGGACAGTGTAGGGAGAAAAGGTCCTGGTTCCTTGAATGCCGTTTCTGGAGACACTGCGATCAATGTGGGAGATATGTCAAGATGTGTGTTTGTTTTGAGGACGGCTCTCTGGAGAGTCTTAGCAAAGAGGTCACACAGATAATCAGAGCAATTCTCAGAGACACTGAGAACAAGCTCCACAATTCCCTCCTGGCACTTTCCCTGTAGGAGATACCGCAAGACGTTTCTGTATATTGGGCACAGCGCTCTGCACGGTGTTAGCAGAGACTTTCCCGGGACAGTGAAACCCTATGTCAGAGACACTGAGAAGAAGCCCCAATGTTCCCTCCAGGCACTTTCAGTGTGGGTGCTTTCTCCACGTGGTTCCTGGTTTCACTGCGGCTCTGAAGAGAATGTTAGCAAAGAGGTAACCGGGACAGTGAAAACAGTACTCAAAGACAGGGAGAGCAAGCTCTCTCTTGGCACTTTGGATGTGGGACATACAGCGAGATGTTTGCTGCTTTTGCGTTTGGCTGTTGGGAGATTTACAGCACAAAGATATCTAGTTGATTTGAAGCAGTTCCGAGAAAGTCTAAACATAATCCCCACTTCTCCCTCCTGGCACTTTCCATGTGGGAGATATAGCAGGATGTATATTGGTTTTGAGGACAACTCAATGGACAGTGTAGGGAGAAAAGGTCCTGGCTCCTTGAATGCCGTTTCTGGAGACACTGCGATCAATGTGGGAGATATGTCAAGATGTGTGTTTGTTTTGAGTATGGCTCTCTGGAGAGTCTTAGCAAAGAGGTCACACAGATAATCAGAGCAATTCTCAGAGACACTGAGAACAAGCTCCACAATTCCCTCCTGGCACTTTCCCTGTAGGAGATACCGCAAGACGTTTCTGTATATTGGGCACAGCGCTCTGCACGGTGTTAGCAGAGACTTTCCCGGGACAGTGAAACCCTATGTCAGAGACACTGAGAAGAAGCCCCAGTGTTCCCTCCAGGCACTTTCAGTGTGGGTGCTTTCTCCACGTGGTTCCTGGTTTCACTGCGGCTCTGAAGAGAATGTTAGCAAAGAGGTAACCGGGACAGTGAAAACAGTACTCAAAGACAGGGAGAGCAAGCTCTCTCTTGGCACTTTGGATGTGGGACATACAGCGAGATGTTTGCTGCTTTTGCGTTTGGCTGTTGGGAGATTTACAGCACAAAGATATCTAGTTGATTTGAAGCAGTTCCGAGAAAGTCTAAACATAATCCCCACTTCTCCCTCCTGGCACTTTCCATGTGGGAGATATAGCAGGATGTATATTGGTTTTGAGGACAACTCAATGGACAGTGTAGGGAGAAAAGGTCCTGGCTCCTTGAATGCCGTTTCTGGAGACACTGCGATCAATGTGGGAGATATGTCAAGATGTGTGTTTGTTTTGAGTATGGCTCTCTGGAGAGTCTTAGCAAAGAGGTCACACAGATAATCAGAGCAATTCTCAGAGACACTGAGAACAAGCTCCACAATTCCCTCCTGGCACTTTCCCTGTAGGAGATACCGCAAGACGTTTCTGTATATTGGGCACAGCGCTCTGCACGGTGTTAGCAGAGACTTTCCCGGGACAGTGAAACCCTATGTCAGAGACACTGAGAAGAAGCCCCAGTGTTCCCTCCAGGCACTTTCAGTGTGGGTGCTTTCTCCACGTGGTTCCTGGTTTCACTGCGGCTCTGAAGAGAATGTTAGCAAAGAGGTAACCGGGACAGTGAAAACAGTACTCAAAGACAGGGAGAGCAAGCTCTCTCTTGGCACTTTGGATGTGGGACATACAGCGAGATGTTTGCTGCTTTTGCGTTTGGCTGTTGGGAGATTTACAGCACAAAGATATCTAGTTGATTTGAAGCAGTTCCGAGAAAGTCTAAACATAATCCCCACTTCTCCCTCCTGGCACTTTCCATGTGGGAGATATAGCAGGATGTATATTGGTTTTGAGGACAACTCAATGGACAGTGTAGGGAGAAAACCTCCTGGCTCCTTGAATGCCGTTTCTGGAGACACTGCGATCAATGTGGGAGATATGTCAAGATGTGTGTTTGTTTTGAGGACGGTTCTCTGGAGAGTCTTAGCAAAGAGGTCACACAGATAATCAGAGCAATTCTCAGAGACACTGAGAACAAGCTCCGCAATTCCCTCCTGGCACTTTCCCTGTAGGAGATACCGCAAGACGTTTCTGTATATTGGGCACAGCGCTCTGCACGGTGTTAGCAGAGACTTTCCCGGGACAGTGAAACCCTATGTCAGAGACACTGAGAAGAAGCCCCAATGTTCCCTCCAGGCACTTTCAGTGTGGGTGCTTTCTCCACGTGGTTCCTGGTTTCACTGCAGCTCTGAAGAGAATGTTAGCAAAGAGGTAACCGGGACAGTGAAAACAGTACTCAAAGACAGGGAGAGCAAGCTCTCTCTTGGCACTTTGGATGTGGGACATACAGTGAGATGTTTGCTGCTTTTGCGTTTGGCTGTTGGGAGATTTACAGCACAAAGATATCTAGTTGATTTGAAGCAGTTCCGAGAAAGTCTAAACATAATCCCCACTTCTCCCTCCTGGCACTTTCCATGTGGGAGATATAGCAGGATGTATATTGGTTTTGAGGACAACTCAATGGACAGTGTAGGGAGAAAACCTCCTGGCTCCTTGAATGCCGTTTCTGGAGACACTGCGATCAATGTGGGAGATATGTCAAGATGTGTGTTTGTTTTGAGGACGGCTCTCTGGAGAGTCTTAGCAAAGAGGTCACACAGATAATCAGAGCAATTCTTAGAGACACTTAGAACAAGCTCCACAATTCCCTCCTGGCACTTTCCCTGTAGGAGATACCGCAAGACGTTTCTGTATATTGGGCACAGCGCTCTGCACGGTGTTAGCAGAGACTTTCCCGGGACAGTGAAACCCTATGTCAGAGACACTGAGAAGAAGCCCCAATGTTCCCTCCAGGCACTTTCAGTGTGGGTGCCTTCTCCACGTGGTTCCTGGTTTCACTGCGGCTCTGAAGAGAATGTTAGCAAAGAGGTAACCGGGACAGTGAAAACAGTACTCAAAGACAGGGAGAGCAAGCTCTCTCTTGGCACTTTGGATGTGGGACATACAGCGAGATGTTTGCTGCTTTTGCGTTTGGCTGTTGGGAGATTTACAGCACAAAGATATCTAGTTGATTTGAAGCAGTTCCGAGAAAGTCTAAACATAATCCCCACTTCTCCCTCCTGGCACTTTCCATGTGGGAGATATAGCAGGATGTATATTGGTTTTGAGGACAACTCAATGGACAGTGTAGGGAGAAAACCTCCTGGCTCCTTGAATGCCGTTTCTGGAGACACTGCGATCAATGTGGGAGATATGTCAAGATGTGTGTTTGTTTTGAGGACGGCTCTCTGGAGAGTCTTAGCAAAGAGGTCACACAGATAATCAGAGCAATTCTCAGAGACACTGAGAACAAGCTCCGCAATTCCCTCCTGGCACTTTCCCTGTAGGAGATACCGCAAGACGTTTCTGTATATTGGGCACAGCGCTCTGCACGGTGTTAGCAGAGACTTTCCCGGGACAGTGAAACCCTATGTCAGAGACACTGAGAAGAAGCCCCAATGTTCCCTCCAGGCACTTTCAGTGTGGGTGCTTTCTCCACGTGGTTCCTGGTTTCACTGCGGCTCTGAAGTGAATGTTAGCAAAGAGGTAACCGGGACAGTGAAAACAGTACTCAAAGACAGGGAGAGCAAGCTCTCTCTTGGCACTTTGGATGTGGGACATACAGCGAGATGTTTGCTGCTTTTGCGTTTGGCTGTTGGGAGATTTACAGCACAAAGATATCTAGTTGATTTGAAGCAGTTCCGAGAAAGTCTAAACATAATCCCCACTTCTCCCTCCTGGCACTTTCCATGTGGGAGATATAGCAGGATGTATATTGGTTTTGAGGACAACTCAATGGACAGTGTAGGGAGAAAACCTCCTGGCTCCTTGAATGCCGTTTCTGGAGACACTGCGATCAATGTGGGAGATATGTCAAGATGTGTGTTTGTTTTGAGGACGGCTCTCTGGAGAGTCTTAGCAAAGAGGTCACACAGATAATCAGAGCAATTCTCAGAGACACTGAGAACAAGCTCCACAATTCCCTCCTGGCACTTTCCCTGTAGGAGATACCGCAAGACGTTTCTGTATATTGGGCACAGCGCTCTGCACGGTGTTAGCAGAGACTTTCCCGGGACAGTGAAACCCTATGTCAGAGACACTGAGAAGAAGCCCCAATGTTCCCTCCAGGCACTTTCAGTGTGGGTGCCTTCTCCACGTGGTTCCTGGTTTCACTGCGGCTCTGAAGAGAACGTTAGCAAAGAGGTAACCGGGACAGTGAAAACAGTACTCAAAGACAGGGAGAGCAAGCTCTCTCTTGGCACTTTGGATGTGGGACATACAGCGAGATGTTTGCTGCTTTTGCGTTTGGCTGTTGGGAGATTTACAGCACAAAGATATCTAGTTGATTTGAAGCAGTTCCGAGAAAGTCTAAACATAATCCCCACTTCTCCCTCCTGGCACTTTCCATGTGGGAGATATAGCAGGATGTATATTGGTTTTGAGGACAACTCAATGGACAGTGTAGGGAGAAAACCTCCTGGCTCCTTGAATGCCGTTTCTGGAGACACTGCGATCAATGTGGGAGATATGTCAAGATGTGTGTTTGTTTTGAGGACGGCTCTCTGGAGAGTCTTAGCAAAGAGGTCACACAGATAATCAGAGCAATTCTCAGAGACACTGAGAACAAGCTCCACAATTCCCTCCTGGCACTTTCCCTGTAGGAGATACCGCAAGACGTTTCTGTATATTGGGCACAGCGCTCTGCACGGTGTTAGCAGAGACTTTCCCGGGACAGTGAAACCCTATGTCAGAGACACTGAGAAGAAGCCCCAATGTTCCCTCCAGGCACTTTCAGTGTGGGTGCCTTCTCCACGTGGTTCCTGGTTTCACTGCGGCTCTGAAGAGAACGTTAGCAAAGAGGTAACCGGGACAGTGAAAACAGTACTCAAAGACAGGGAGAGCAAGCTCTCTCTTGGCACTTTGGATGTGGGACATACAGCGAGATGTTTGCTGCTTTTGCGTTTGGCTGTTGGGAGATTTACAGCACAAAGATATCTAGTTGATTTGAAGCAGTTCCGAGAAAGTCTAAACATAATCCCCACTTCTCCCTCCTGGCACTTTCCATGTGGGAGATATAGCAGGATGTATATTGGTTTTGAGGACAACTCAATGGACAGTGTAGGGAGAAAAGGTCCTGGCTCCTTGAATGCCGTTTCTGGAGACACTGCGATCAATGTGGGAGATATGTCAAGATGTGTGTTTGTTTTGAGGATGGCTCTCTGGAGAGTCTTAGCAAAGAGGTCACACAAATAATCAGAGCAATTCTCAGAGACACTGAGAACAAGCTCCCAATTCCCTCCTGGCACTTTCCCTGTAGGAGATACCGCAAGACGTTTCTGTATATTGGGCACAGCGCTCTGCATGGTGTTAGCAGAGACTTTCCCGGGACAGTGAAACCCTATGTCAGAGACACTGAGAAGAAGCCCCAATGTTCCCTCCAGGCACTTTCAGTGTGGGTGCCTTCTCCACGTGGTTCCTGGTTTCACTGCGGCTCTGAAGAGAATGTTAGCAAAGAGGTAACCGGGACAGTGAAAACAGTACTCAAAGACAGGGAGAGCAAGCTCTCTCTTGGCACTTTGGATGTGGGACATACAGCGAGATGTTTGGTGCTGTTGCGTTTGGCTGTTGGGAGATTTACAGCACAAAGATATCTAGTTGATTTGAAGCAGTTCCGAGAAAGTCTAAACATAATCCCCACTTCTCCCTCCTGGCACTTTCCATGTGGGAGATATAGCAGGATGTATATTGGTTTTGAGGACAACTCAATGGACAGTGTAGGGAGAAAACCTCCTGGCTCCTTGAATGCCGTTTCTGGAGACACTGCGATCAATGTGGGAGATATGTCAAGATGTGTGTTTGTTTTGAGGACGGCTCTCTGGAGAGTCTTAGCAAAGAGGTCACACAGATAATCAGAGCAATTCTCAGAGACACTGAGAACAAGCTCCGCAATTCCCTCCTGGCACTTTCCCTGTAGGAGATACCGCAAGACGTTTCTGTATATTGGGCACAGCGCTCTGCACGGTGTTAGCAGAGACTTTCCCGGGACAGTGAAACCCTATGTCAGAGACACTGAGAAGAAGCCCCAATGTTCCCTCCAGGCACTTTCAGTGTGGGTGCCTTCTCCACGTGGTTCCTGGTTTCACTGCGGCTCTGAAGAGAATGTTAGCAAAGAGGTAACCGGGACAGTGAAAACAGTACTCAAAGACAGGGAGAGCAAGCTCTCTCTTGGCACTTTGGATGTGGGACATACAGCGAGATGTTTGCTGCTTTTGCCTTTGGCTGTTGGGAGATTTACAGCACAAAGATATCTAGTTGATTTGAAGCAGTTCCGAGAAAGTCTAAACATAATCCCCACTTCTCCCTCCTGGCACTTTCCATGTGGGAGATATAGCAGGATGTATATTGGTTTTGAGGACAACTCAATGGACAGTGTAGGGAGAAAACCTCCTGGCTCCTTGAATGCCGTTTCTGGAGACACTGCGATCAATGTGGGAGATATGTCAAGATGTGTGTTTGTTTTGAGGACGGCTCTCTGGAGAGTCTTAGCAAAGAGGTCACACAGATAATCAGAGCAATTCTCAGAGACACTGAGAACAAGCTCCGCAATTCCCTCCTGGCACTTTCCCTGTAGGAGATACCGCAAGACGTTTCTGTATATTGGGCACAGCGCTCTGCACGGTGTTAGCAGAGACTTTCCCGGGACAGTGAAACCCTATGTCAGAGACACTGAGAAGAAGCCCCAATGTTCCCTCCAGGCACTTTCAGTGTGGGTGCTTTCTCCACGTGGTTCCTGGTTTCACTGCAGCTCTGAAGAGAATGTTAGCAAAGAGGTAACCGGGACAGTGAAAACAGTACTCAAAGACAGGGAGAGCAAGCTCTCTCTTGGCACTTTGGATGTGGGACATACAGCGAGATGTTTGCTGCTTTTGCGTTTGGCTGTTGGGAGATTTACAGCACAAAGATATCTAGTTGATTTGAAGCAGTTCCGAGAAAGTCTAAACATAATCCCCACTTCTCCCTCCTGGCACTTTCCATGTGGGAGATATAGCAGGATGTATATTGGTTTTGAGGACAACTCAATGGACAGTGTAGGGAGAAAACCTCCTGGCTCCTTGAATGCCGTTTCTGGAGACACTGCGATCAATGTGGGAGATATGTCAAGATGTGTGTTTGTTTTGAGGACGGCTCTCTGGAGAGTCTTAGCAAAGAGGTCACAGGGATAATCAGAGCAATTCTCAGAGACACTGAGAACAAGCTCCACAATTCCCTCCTGGCACTTTCCCTGTAGGAGATACCGCAAGACGTTTCTGTATATTGGGCACAGCGCTCTGCACGGTGTTAGCAGAGACTTTCCCGGGACAGTGAAACCCTATGTCAGAGACACTGAGAAGAAGCCCCAATGTTCCTTCCAGGCACTTTCAGTGTGGGTGCTTTCTCCACGTGGTTCCTGGTTTCACTGCGGCTCTGAAGTGAATGTTAGCAAAGAGGTAACCGGGACAGTGAAAACAGTACTCAAAGACAGGGAGAGCAAGCTCTCTCTTGGCACTTTGGATGTGGGACATACAGCGAGATGTTTGCTGCTTTTGCGTTTGGCTGTTGGGAGATTTACAGCACAAAGATATCTAGTTGATTTGAAGCAGTTCCGAGAAAGTCTAAACATAATCCCCACTTCTCCCTCCTGGCACTTTCCATGTGGGAGATATAGCAGGATGTATATTGGTTTTGAGGACAACTCAATGGACAGTGTAGGGAGAAAACCTCCTGGCTCCTTGAATGCCGTTTCTGGAGACACTGCGATCAATGTGGGAGATATGTCAAGATGTGTGTTTGTTTTGAGGACGGCTCTCTGGAGAGTCTTAGCAAAGAGGTCACACAGATAATCAGAGCAATTCTCAGAGACACTGAGAACAAGCTCCGCAATTCCCTCCTGGCACTTTCCCTGTAGGAGATACCGCAAGACGTTTCTGTATATTGGGCACAGCGCTCTGCAGGGTGTTAGCAGAGACTTTCCCGGGACAGTGAAACCCTATGTCAGAGACACTGAGAAGAAGCCCCAATGTTCCCTCCAGGCACTTTCAGTGTGGGTGCTTTCTCCACGTGGTTCCTGGTTTCACTGCGGCTCTGAAGTGAATGTTAGCAAAGAGGTAACCGGGACAGTGAAAACAGTACTCAAAGACAGGGAGAGCAAGCTCTCTCTTGGCACTTTGGATGTGGGACATACAGCGAGATGTTTGCTGCTTTTGCGTTTGGCTGTTGGGAGATTTACAGCACAAAGATATCTAGTTGATTTGAAGCAGTTCCGAGAAAGTCTAAACATAATCCCCACTTCTCCCTCCTGGCACTTTCCATGTGGGAGATATAGCAGGATGTATATTGGTTTTGAGGACAACTCAATGGACAGTGTAGGGAGAAAACCTCCTGGCTCCTTGAATGCCGTTTCTGGAGACACTGCGATCAATGTGGGAGATATGTCAAGATGTGTGTTTGTTTTGAGGATGGCTCTCTGGAGAGTCTTAGCAAAGAGGTCACAGGGATAATCAGAGCAATTCTCAGAGACACTGAGAACAAGCTCCGCAATTCCCTCCTGGCACTTTCCCTGTAGGAGATACCGCAAGACGTTTCTGTATATTGGGCACAGCGCTCTGCAGGGTGTTAGCAGAGACTTTCCCGGGACAGTGAAACCCTATGTCAGAGACACTGAGAAGAAGCCCCAATGTTCCCTCCAGGCACTTTCAGTGTGGGTGCTTTCTCCACG
The DNA here is from genome assembly GCF_964199755.1 of Larus michahellis. Taxonomy (NCBI): domain Eukaryota; kingdom Metazoa; phylum Chordata; class Aves; order Charadriiformes; family Laridae; genus Larus; species Larus michahellis. The sequence goes on from NW_027435896.1 coordinate 278,366, forward strand.
TGGTTCCTGGTTTCACTGCGGCTCTGAAGTGAATGTTAGCAAAGAGGTAACCGGGACAGTGAAAACAGTACTCAAAGACAGGGAGAGCAAGCTCTCTCTTGGCACTTTGGATGTGGGACATACAGCGAGATGTTTGCTGCTTTTGCGTTTGGCTGTTGGGAGATTTACAGCACAAAGATATCTAGTTGATTTGAAGCAGTTCCGAGAAAGTCTAAACATAATCCCCACTTCTCCCTCCTGGCACTTTCCATGTGGGAGATATAGCAGGATGTATATTGGTTTTGAGGACAACTCAATGGACAGTGTAGGGAGAAAACCTCCTGGCTCCTTGAATGCCGTTTCTGGAGACACTGCGATCAATGTGGGAGATATGTCAAGATGTGTGTTTGTTTTGAGGATGGCTCTCTGGAGAGTCTTAGCAAAGAGGTCACACAGATAATCAGAGCAATTCTCAGAGACACTGAGAACAAGCTCCGCAATTCCCTCCTGGCACTTTCCCTGTAGGAGATACCGCAAGACGTTTCTGTATATTGGGCACAGCGCTCTGCACGGTGTTAGCAGAGACTTTCCCGGGACAGTGAAACCCTATGTCAGAGACACTGAGAAGAAGCCCCAATGTTCCCTCCAGGCACTTTCAGTGTGGGTGCTTTCTCCACGTGGTTCCTGGTTTCACTGCGGCTCTGAAGTGAATGTTAGCAAAGAGGTAACCGGGACAGTGAAAACAGTACTCAAAGACAGGGAGAGCAAGCTCTCTCTTGGCACTTTGGATGTGGGACATACAGCGAGATGTTTGCTGCTTTTGCGTTTGGCTGTTGGGAGATTTACAGCACAAAGATATCTAGTTGATTTGAAGCAGTTCCGAGAAAGTCTAAACATAATCCCCACTTCTCCCTCCTGGCACTTTCCATGTGGGAGATATAGCAGGATGTATATTGGTTTTGAGGACAACTCAATGGACAGTGTAGGGAGAAAACCTCCTGGCTCCTTGAATGCCGTTTCTGGAGACACTGCGATCAATGTGGGAGATATGTCAAGATGTGTGTTTGTTTTGAGGACGGCTCTCTGGAGAGTCTTAGCAAAGAGGTCACACAGATAATCAGAGCAATTCTCAGAGACACTGAGAACAAGCTCCACAATTCCCTCCTGGCACTTTCCCTGTAGGAGATACCGCAAGACGTTTCTGTATATTGGGCACAGCGCTCTGCACGGTGTTAGCAGAGACTTTCCCGGGACAGTGAAACCCTATGTCAGAGACACTGAGAAGAAGCCCCAATGTTCCCTCCAGGCACTTTCAGTGTGGGTGCCTTCTCCACGTGGTTCCTGGTTTCACTGCGGCTCTGAAGAGAACGTTAGCAAAGAGGTAACCGGGACAGTGAAAACAGTACTCAAAGACAGGGAGAGCAAGCTCTCTCTTGGCACTTTGGATGTGGGACATACAGCGAGATGTTTGCTGCTTTTGCGTTTGGCTGTTGGGAGATTTACAGCACAAAGATATCTAGTTGATTTGAAGCAGTTCCGAGAAAGTCTAAACATAATCCCCACTTCTCCCTCCTGGCACTTTCCATGTGGGAGATATAGCAGGATGTATATTGGTTTTGAGGACAACTCAATGGACAGTGTAGGGAGAAAACCTCCTGGCTCCTTGAATGCCGTTTCTGGAGACACTGCGATCAATGTGGGAGATATGTCAAGATGTGTGTTTGTTTTGAGGACGGCTCTCTGGAGAGTCTTAGCAAAGAGGTCACACAGATAATCAGAGCAATTCTCAGAGACACTGAGAACAAGCTCCACAATTCCCTCCTGGCACTTTCCCTGTAGGAGATACCGCAAGACGTTTCTGTATATTGGGCACAGCGCTCTGCACGGTGTTAGCAGAGACTTTCCCGGGACAGTGAAACCCTATGTCAGAGACACTGAGAAGAAGCCCCAATGTTCCCTCCAGGCACTTTCAGTGTGGGTGCCTTCTCCACGTGGTTCCTGGTTTCACTGCGGCTCTGAAGAGAACGTTAGCAAAGAGGTAACCGGGACAGTGAAAACAGTACTCAAAGACAGGGAGAGCAAGCTCTCTCTTGGCACTTTGGATGTGGGACATACAGCGAGATGTTTGCTGCTTTTGCGTTTGGCTGTTGGGAGATTTACAGCACAAAGATATCTAGTTGATTTGAAGCAGTTCCGAGAAAGTCTAAACATAATCCCCACTTCTCCCTCCTGGCACTTTCCATGTGGGAGATATAGCAGGATGTATATTGGTTTTGAGGACAACTCAATGGACAGTGTAGGGAGAAAAGGTCCTGGCTCCTTGAATGCCGTTTCTGGAGACACTGCGATCAATGTGGGAGATATGTCAAGATGTGTGTTTGTTTTGAGGATGGCTCTCTGGAGAGTCTTAGCAAAGAGGTCACACAAATAATCAGAGCAATTCTCAGAGACACTGAGAACAAGCTCCCAATTCCCTCCTGGCACTTTCCCTGTAGGAGATACCGCAAGACGTTTCTGTATATTGGGCACAGCGCTCTGCATGGTGTTAGCAGAGACTTTCCCGGGACAGTGAAACCCTATGTCAGAGACACTGAGAAGAAGCCCCAATGTTCCCTCCAGGCACTTTCAGTGTGGGTGCCTTCTCCACGTGGTTCCTGGTTTCACTGCGGCTCTGAAGAGAATGTTAGCAAAGAGGTAACCGGGACAGTGAAAACAGTACTCAAAGACAGGGAGAGCAAGCTCTCTCTTGGCACTTTGGATGTGGGACATACAGCGAGATGTTTGGTGCTGTTGCGTTTGGCTGTTGGGAGATTTACAGCACAAAGATATCTAGTTGATTTGAAGCAGTTCCGAGAAAGTCTAAACATAATCCCCACTTCTCCCTCCTGGCACTTTCCATGTGGGAGATATAGCAGGATGTATATTGGTTTTGAGGACAACTCAATGGACAGTGTAGGGAGAAAACCTCCTGGCTCCTTGAATGCCGTTTCTGGAGACACTGCGATCAATGTGGGAGATATGTCAAGATGTGTGTTTGTTTTGAGGACGGCTCTCTGGAGAGTCTTAGCAAAGAGGTCACACAGATAATCAGAGCAATTCTCAGAGACACTGAGAACAAGCTCCGCAATTCCCTCCTGGCACTTTCCCTGTAGGAGATACCGCAAGACGTTTCTGTATATTGGGCACAGCGCTCTGCACGGTGTTAGCAGAGACTTTCCCGGGACAGTGAAACCCTATGTCAGAGACACTGAGAAGAAGCCCCAATGTTCCCTCCAGGCACTTTCAGTGTGGGTGCCTTCTCCACGTGGTTCCTGGTTTCACTGCGGCTCTGAAGAGAATGTTAGCAAAGAGGTAACCGGGACAGTGAAAACAGTACTCAAAGACAGGGAGAGCAAGCTCTCTCTTGGCACTTTGGATGTGGGACATACAGCGAGATGTTTGCTGCTTTTGCCTTTGGCTGTTGGGAGATTTACAGCACAAAGATATCTAGTTGATTTGAAGCAGTTCCGAGAAAGTCTAAACATAATCCCCACTTCTCCCTCCTGGCACTTTCCATGTGGGAGATATAGCAGGATGTATATTGGTTTTGAGGACAACTCAATGGACAGTGTAGGGAGAAAACCTCCTGGCTCCTTGAATGCCGTTTCTGGAGACACTGCGATCAATGTGGGAGATATGTCAAGATGTGTGTTTGTTTTGAGGACGGCTCTCTGGAGAGTCTTAGCAAAGAGGTCACACAGATAATCAGAGCAATTCTCAGAGACACTGAGAACAAGCTCCGCAATTCCCTCCTGGCACTTTCCCTGTAGGAGATACCGCAAGACGTTTCTGTATATTGGGCACAGCGCTCTGCACGGTGTTAGCAGAGACTTTCCCGGGACAGTGAAACCCTATGTCAGAGACACTGAGAAGAAGCCCCAATGTTCCCTCCAGGCACTTTCAGTGTGGGTGCTTTCTCCACGTGGTTCCTGGTTTCACTGCAGCTCTGAAGAGAATGTTAGCAAAGAGGTAACCGGGACAGTGAAAACAGTACTCAAAGACAGGGAGAGCAAGCTCTCTCTTGGCACTTTGGATGTGGGACATACAGCGAGATGTTTGCTGCTTTTGCGTTTGGCTGTTGGGAGATTTACAGCACAAAGATATCTAGTTGATTTGAAGCAGTTCCGAGAAAGTCTAAACATAATCCCCACTTCTCCCTCCTGGCACTTTCCATGTGGGAGATATAGCAGGATGTATATTGGTTTTGAGGACAACTCAATGGACAGTGTAGGGAGAAAACCTCCTGGCTCCTTGAATGCCGTTTCTGGAGACACTGCGATCAATGTGGGAGATATGTCAAGATGTGTGTTTGTTTTGAGGACGGCTCTCTGGAGAGTCTTAGCAAAGAGGTCACAGGGATAATCAGAGCAATTCTCAGAGACACTGAGAACAAGCTCCACAATTCCCTCCTGGCACTTTCCCTGTAGGAGATACCGCAAGACGTTTCTGTATATTGGGCACAGCGCTCTGCACGGTGTTAGCAGAGACTTTCCCGGGACAGTGAAACCCTATGTCAGAGACACTGAGAAGAAGCCCCAATGTTCCTTCCAGGCACTTTCAGTGTGGGTGCTTTCTCCACGTGGTTCCTGGTTTCACTGCGGCTCTGAAGTGAATGTTAGCAAAGAGGTAACCGGGACAGTGAAAACAGTACTCAAAGACAGGGAGAGCAAGCTCTCTCTTGGCACTTTGGATGTGGGACATACAGCGAGATGTTTGCTGCTTTTGCGTTTGGCTGTTGGGAGATTTACAGCACAAAGATATCTAGTTGATTTGAAGCAGTTCCGAGAAAGTCTAAACATAATCCCCACTTCTCCCTCCTGGCACTTTCCATGTGGGAGATATAGCAGGATGTATATTGGTTTTGAGGACAACTCAATGGACAGTGTAGGGAGAAAACCTCCTGGCTCCTTGAATGCCGTTTCTGGAGACACTGCGATCAATGTGGGAGATATGTCAAGATGTGTGTTTGTTTTGAGGACGGCTCTCTGGAGAGTCTTAGCAAAGAGGTCACACAGATAATCAGAGCAATTCTCAGAGACACTGAGAACAAGCTCCGCAATTCCCTCCTGGCACTTTCCCTGTAGGAGATACCGCAAGACGTTTCTGTATATTGGGCACAGCGCTCTGCAGGGTGTTAGCAGAGACTTTCCCGGGACAGTGAAACCCTATGTCAGAGACACTGAGAAGAAGCCCCAATGTTCCCTCCAGGCACTTTCAGTGTGGGTGCTTTCTCCACGTGGTTCCTGGTTTCACTGCGGCTCTGAAGTGAATGTTAGCAAAGAGGTAACCGGGACAGTGAAAACAGTACTCAAAGACAGGGAGAGCAAGCTCTCTCTTGGCACTTTGGATGTGGGACATACAGCGAGATGTTTGCTGCTTTTGCGTTTGGCTGTTGGGAGATTTACAGCACAAAGATATCTAGTTGATTTGAAGCAGTTCCGAGAAAGTCTAAACATAATCCCCACTTCTCCCTCCTGGCACTTTCCATGTGGGAGATATAGCAGGATGTATATTGGTTTTGAGGACAACTCAATGGACAGTGTAGGGAGAAAACCTCCTGGCTCCTTGAATGCCGTTTCTGGAGACACTGCGATCAATGTGGGAGATATGTCAAGATGTGTGTTTGTTTTGAGGATGGCTCTCTGGAGAGTCTTAGCAAAGAGGTCACAGGGATAATCAGAGCAATTCTCAGAGACACTGAGAACAAGCTCCGCAATTCCCTCCTGGCACTTTCCCTGTAGGAGATACCGCAAGACGTTTCTGTATATTGGGCACAGCGCTCTGCAGGGTGTTAGCAGAGACTTTCCCGGGACAGTGAAACCCTATGTCAGAGACACTGAGAAGAAGCCCCAATGTTCCCTCCAGGCACTTTCAGTGTGGGTGCTTTCTCCACGTGGTTCCTGGTTTCACTGCGGCTCTGAAGTGAATGTTAGCAAAGAGGTAACCGGGACAGTGAAAACAGTACTCAAAGACAGGGAGAGCAAGCTCTCTCTTGGCACTTTGGATGTGGGACATACAGCGAGATGTTTGCTGCTTTTGCGTTTGGCTGTTGGGAGATTTACAGCACAAAGATATCTAGTTGATTTGAAGCAGTTCCGAGAAAGTCTAAACATAATCCCCACTTCTCCCTCCTGGCACTTTCCATGTGGGAGATATAGCAGGATGTATATTGGTTTTGAGGACAACTCAATGGACAGTGTAGGGAGAAAACCTCCTGGCTCCTTGAATGCCGTTTCTGGAGACACTGCGATCAATGTGGGAGATATGTCAAGATGTGTGTTTGTTTTGAGGATGGCTCTCTGGAGAGTCTTAGCAAAGAGGTCACACAGATAATCAGAGCAATTCTCAGAGACACTGAGAACAAGCTCCGCAATTCCCTCCTGGCACTTTCCCTGTAGGAGATACCGCAAGACGTTTCTGTATATTGGGCACAGCGCTCTGCATGGTGTTAGCAGAGACTTTCCCGGGACAGTGAAACCCTATGTCAGAGACACTGAGAAGAAGCCCCAATGTTCCCTCCAGGCACTTTAGGGTGGGTGCTTTCTCCACGTGGTTCCTGGTTTCACTGCGGCTCTGAAGTGAATGTTAGCAAAGAGGTAACCGGGACAGTGAAAACAGTACTCAAAGACAGGGAGAGCAAGCTCTCTCTTGGCACTTTGGATGTGGGACATACAGCGAGATGTTTGCTGCTTTTGCGTTTGGCTGTTGGGAGATTTACAGCACAAAGATATCTAGTTGATTTGAAGCAGTTCCGAGAAAGTCTAAACATAATCCCCACTTCTCCCTCCTGGCACTTTCCATGTGGGAGATATAGCAGGATGTATATTGGTTTTGAGGACAACTCAATGGACAGTGTAGGGAGAAAACCTCCTGGCTCCTTGAATGCCGTTTCTGGAGACACTGCGATCAATGTGGGAGATATGTCAAGATGTGTGTTTGTTTTGAGGACGGCTCTCTGGAGAGTCTTAGCAAAGAGGTCACACAGATAATCAGAGCAATTCTCAGAGACACTGAGAACAAGCTCCGCAATTCCCTCCTGGCACTTTCCCTGTAGGAGATACCGCAAGACGTTTCTGTATATTGGGCACAGCGCTCTGCAGGGTGTTAGCAGAGACTTTCCCGGGACAGTGAAACCCTATGTCAGAGACACTGAGAAGAAGCCCCAATGTTCCCTCCAGGCACTTTCAGTGTGGGTGCTTTCTCCACGTGGTTCCTGGTTTCACTGCGGCTCTGAAGTGAATGTTAGCAAAGAGGTAACCGGGACAGTGAAAACAGTACTCAAAGACAGGGAGAGCAAGCTCTCTCTTGGCACTTTGGATGTGGGACATACAGCGAGATGTTTGCTGCTTTTGCCTTTGGCTGTTGGGAGATTTACAGCACAAAGATATCTAGTTGATTTGAAGCAGTTCCGAGAAAGTCTAAACATAATCCCCACTTCTCCCTCCTGGCACTTTCCATGTGGGAGATATAGCAGGATGTATATTGGTTTTGAGGACAACTCAATGGACAGTGTAGGGAGAAAACCTCCTGGCTCCTTGAATGCCGTTTCTGGAGACACTGCGATCAATGTGGGAGATATGTCAAGATGTGTGTTTGTTTTGAGGACGGCTCTCTGGAGCGTCTTAGCAAAGAGGTCACACAGATAATCAGAGCAATTCTCAGAGACACTGAGAACAAGCTCCGCAATTCCCTCCTGGCACTTTCCCTGTAGGAGATACCGCAAGACGTTTCTGTATATTGGGCACAGCGCTCTGCACGGTGTTAGCAGAGACTTTCCCGGGACAGTGAAACCCTATGTCAGAGACACTGAGAAGAAGCCCCAATGTTCCCTCCAGGCACTTTCAGTGTGGGTGCTTTCTCCACGTGGTTCCTGGTTTCACTGCGGCTCTGAAGTGAATGTTAGCAAAGAGGTAACCGGGACAGTGAAAACAGTACTCAAAGACAGGGAGAGCAAGCTCTCTCTTGGCACTTTGGATGTGGGACATACAGCGAGATGTTTGCTGCTTTTGCGTTTGGCTGTTGGGAGATTTACAGCACAAAGATATCTAGTTGATTTGAAGCAGTTCCGAGAAAGTCTAAACATAATCCCCACTTCTCCCTCCTGGCACTTTCCATGTGGGAGATATAGCAGGATGTATATTGGTTTTGAGGACAACTCAATGGACAGTGTAGGGAGAAAACCTCCTGGCTCCTTGAATGCCGTTTCTGGAGACACTGCGATCAATGTGGGAGATATGTCAAGATGTGTGTTTGTTTTGAGGACGGCTCTCTGGAGAGTCTTAGCAAAGAGGTCACACAGATAATCAGAGCAATTCTCAGAGACACTGAGAACAAGCTCCACAATTCCCTCCTGGCACTTTCCCTGTAGGAGATACCGCAAGACGTTTCTGTATATTGGGCACAGCGCTCTGCACGGTGTTAGCAGAGACTTTCCCGGGACAGTGAAACCCTATGTCAGAGACACTGAGAAGAAGCCCCAATGTTCCCTCCAGGCACTTTCAGTGTGGGTGCCTTCTCCACGTGGTTCCTGGTTTCACTGCGGCTCTGAAGAGAACGTTAGCAAAGAGGTAACCGGGACAGTGAAAACAGTACTCAAAGACAGGGAGAGCAAGCTCTCTCTTGGCACTTTGGATGTGGGACATACAGCGAGATGTTTGCTGCTTTTGCGTTTGGCTGTTGGGAGATTTACAGCACAAAGATATCTAGTTGATTTGAAGCAGTTCCGAGAAAGTCTAAACATAATCCCCACTTCTCCCTCCTGGCACTTTCCATGTGGGAGATATAGCAGGATGTATATTGGTTTTGAGGACAACTCAATGGACAGTGTAGGGAGAAAACCTCCTGGCTCCTTGAATGCCGTTCCTGGAGACACTGCGATCAATGTGGGAGATATGTCAAGATGTGTGTTTGTTTTGAGGACGGCTCTCTGGAGAGTCTTAGCAAAGAGGTCACACAGATAATCAGAGCAATTCTCAGAGACACTGAGAACAAGCTCCACAATTCCCTCCTGGCACTTTCCCTGTAGAAGATACCGCAAGACGTTTCTGTATATTGGGCACAGCGCTCTGCATGGTGTTAGCAGAGACTTTCCCGGGACAGTGAAACCCTATGTCAGAGACACTGAGAAGAAGCCCCAATGTTCCCTCCAGGCACTTTCAGTGTGGGTGCTTTCTCCACGTGGTTCCTGGTTTCACTGCGGCTCTGAAGAGAATGTTAGCAAAGAGGTAACCGGGACAGTGAAAACAGTACTCAAAGACAGGGAGAGCAAGCTCTCTCTTGGCACTTTGGATGTGGGACATACAGCGAGATGTTTGCTGCTTTTGCGTTTGGCTGTTGGGAGATTTACAGCACAAAGATATCTAGTTGATTTGAAGCAGTTCCGAGAAAGTCTAAACATAATCCCCACTTCTCCCTCCTGGCACTTTCCATGTGGGAGATATAGCAGGATGTATATTGGTTTTGAGGACAACTCAATGGACAGTGTAGGGAGAAAAGGTCCTGGCTCCTTGAATGCCGTTTCTGGAGACACTGCGATCAATGTGGGAGATATGTCAAGATGTGTGTTTGTTTTGAGGACGGCTCTCTGGAGAGTCTTAGCAAAGAGGTCACACAGATAATCAGAGCAATTCTCAGAGACACTGAGAACAAGCTCCGCAATTCCCTCCTGGCACTTTCCCTGTAGGAGATACCGCAAGACGTTTCTGTATATTGGGCACAGCGCTCTGCACGGTGTTAGCAGAGACTTTCCCGGGACAGTGAAACCCTATGTCAGAGACACTGAGAAGAAGCCCCAATGTTCCCTCCAGGCACTTTCAGTGTGGGTGCCTTCTCCACGTGGTTCCTGGTTTCACTGCGGCTCTGAAGAGAATGTTAGCAAAGAGGTAACCGGGACAGTGAAAACAGTACTCAAAGACAGGGAGAGCAAGCTCTCTCTTGGCACTTTGGATGTGGGACATACAGCGAGATGTTTGCTGCTTTTGCGTTTGGCTGTTGGGAGATTTACAGCACAAAGATATCTAGTTGATTTGAAGCAGTTCCGAGAAAGTCTAAACATAATCCCCACTTCTCCCTCCTGGCACTTTCCATGTGGGAGATATAGCAGGATGTATATTGGTTTTGAGGACAACTCAATGGACAGTGTAGGGAGAAAACCTCCTGGCTCCTTGAATGCCGTTTCTGGAGACACTGCGATCAATGTGGGAGATATGTCAAGATGTGTGTTTGTTTTGAGGACGGCTCTCTGGAGAGTCTTAGCAAAGAGGTCACACAGATAATCAGAGCAATTCTCAGAGACACTGAGAACAAGCTCCGCAATTCCCTCCTGGCACTTTCCCTGTAGGAGATACCGCAAGACGTTTCTGTATATTGGGCACAGCGCTCTGCATGGTGTTAGCAGAGACTTTCCCGGGACAGTGAAACCCTATGTCAGAGACACTGAGAAGAAGCCCCAATGTTCCCTCCAGGCACTTTCAGTGTGGGTGCTTTCTCCACGTGGTTCCTGGTTTCACTGCGGCTCTGAAGTGAATGTTAGCAAAGAGGTAACCGGGACAGTGAAAACAGTACTCAAAGACAGGGAGAGCAAGCTCTCTCTTGGCACTTTGGATGTGGGACATACAGCGAGATGTTTGCTGCTTTTGCGTTTGGCTGTTGGGAGATTTACAGCACAAAGATATCTAGTTGATTTGAAGCAGTTCCGAGAAAGTCTAGACATAATCCCCACTTCTCCCTCCTGGCACTTTCCATGTGGGAGATATAGCAGGATGTATATTGGTTTTGAGGACAACTCAATGGACAGTGTAGGGAGAAAACCTCCTGGCTCCTTGAATGCCGTTTCTGGAGACACTGCGATCAATGTGGGAGATATGTCAAGATGTGTGTTTGTTTTGAGGACGGCTCTCTGGAGAGTCTTAGCAAAGAGGTCACACAGATAATCAGAGCAATTCTCAGAGACACTGAGAACAAGCTCCGCAATTCCCTCCTGGCACTTTCCCTGTAGGAGATACCGCAAGACGTTTCTGTATATTGGGCACAGCGCTCTGCACGGTGTTAGCAGAGACTTTCCCGGGACAGTGAAACCCTATGTCAGAGACACTGAGAAGAAGCCCCAATGTTCCCTCCAGGCACTTTCAGTGTGGGTGCTTTCTCCACGTGGTTCCTGGTTTCACTGCAGCTCTGAAGAGAATGTTAGCAAAGAGGTAACCGGGACAGTGAAAACAGTACTCAAAGACAGGGAGAGCAAGCTCTCTCTTGGCACTTTGGATGTGGGACATACAGCGAGATGTTTGCTGCTTTTGCGTTTGGCTGTTGGGAGATTTACAGCACAAAGATATCTAGTTGATTTGAAGCAGTTCCGAGAAAGTCTAAACATAATCCCCACTTCTCCCTCCTGGCACTTTCCATGTGGGAGATATAGCAGGATGTATATTGGTTTTGAGGACAACTCAATGGACAGTGTAGGGAGAAAACCTCCTGGCTCCTTGAATGCCGTTTCTGGAGACACTGCGATCAATGTGGGAGATATGTCAAGATGTGTGTTTGTTTTGAGGACGGCTCTCTGGAGAGTCTTAGCAAAGAGGTCACACAGATAATCAGAGCAATTCTCAGAGACACTGAGAACAAGCTCCACAATTCCCTCCTGGCACTTTCCCTGTAGGAGATACCGCAAGACGTTTCTGTATATTGGGCACAGCGCTCTGCACGGTGTTAGCAGAGACTTTCCCGGGACAGTGAAACCCTATGTCAGAGACACTGAGAAGAAGCCCCAATGTTCCTTCCAGGCACTTTCAGTGTGGGTGCTTTCTCCACGTGGTTCCTGGTTTCACTGCGGCTCTGAAGTGAATGTTAGCAAAGAGGTAACCGGGACAGTGAAAACAGTACTCAAAGACAGGGAGAGCAAGCTCTCTCTTGGCACTTTGGATGTGGGACATACAGCGAGATGTTTGCTGCTTTTGCGTTTGGCTGTTGGGAGATTTACAGCACAAAGATATCTAGTTGATTTGAAGCAGTTCCGAGAAAGTCTAAACATAATCCCCACTTCTCCCTCCTGGCACTTTCCATGTGGGAGATATAGCAGGATGTATATTGGTTTTGAGGACAACTCAATGGACAGTGTAGGGAGAAAACCTCCTGGCTCCTTGAATGCCGTTTCTGGAGACACTGCGATCAATGTGGGAGATATGTCAAGATGTGTGTTTGTTTTGAGGACGGCTCTCTGGAGAGTCTTAGCAAAGAGGTCACACAGATAATCAGAGCAATTCTCAGAGACACTGAGAACAAGCTCCGCAATTCCCTCCTGGCACTTTCCCTGTAGGAGATACCGCAAGACGTTTCTGTATATTGGGCACAGCGCTCTGCACGGTGTTAGCAGAGACTTTCCCGGGACAGTGAAACCCTATGTCAGAGACACTGAGAAGAAGCCCCAATGTTCCCTCCAGGCACTTTCAGTGTGGGTGCTTTCTCCACGTGGTTCCTGGTTTCACTGCGGCTCTGAAGTGAATGTTAGCAAAGAGGTAACCGGGACAGTGAAAACAGTACTCAAAGACAGGGAGAGCAAGCTCTCTCTTGGCACTTTGGATGTGGGACATACAGCGAGATGTTTGCTGCTTTTGCGTTTGGCTGTTGGGAGATTTACAGCACAAAGATATCTAGTTGATTTGAAGCAGTTCCGAGAAAGTCTAAACATAATCCCCACTTCTCCCTCCTGGCACTTTCCATGTGGGAGATATAGCAGGATGTATATTGGTTTTGAGGACAACTCAATGGACAGTGTAGGGAGAAAAGGTCCTGGCTCCTTGAATGCCGTTTCTGGAGACACTGCGATCAATGTGGGAGATATGTCAAGATGTGTGTTTGTTTTGAGGACGGCTCTCTGGAGAGTCTTAGCAAAGAGGTCACACAGATAATCAGAGCAATTCTCAGAGACACTGAGAACAAGCTCCGCAATTCCCTCCTGGCACTTTCCCTGTAGGAGATACCGCAAGACGTTTCTGTATATTGGGCACAGCGCTCTGCACGGTGTTAGCAGAGACTTTCCCGGGACAGTGAAACCCTATGTCAGAGACACTGAGAAGAAGCCCCAATGTTCCCTCCAGGCACTTTCAGTGTGGGTGCCTTCTCCACGTGGTTCCTGGTTTCACTGCGGCTCTGAAGAGAATGTTAGCAAAGAGGTAACCGGGACAGTGAAAACAGTACTCAAAGACAGGGAGAGCAAGCTCTCTCTTGGCACTTTGGATGTGGGACATACAGCGAGATGTTTGCTGCTTTTGCGTTTGGCTGTTGGGAGATTTACAGCACAAAGATATCTAGTTGATTTGAAGCAGTTCCGAGAAAGTCTAAACATAATCCCCACTTCTCCCTCCTGGCACTTTCCATGTGGGAGATATAGCAGGATGTATATTGGTTTTGAGGACAACTCAATGGACAGTGTAGGGAGAAAACCTCCTGGCTCCTTGAATGCCGTTTCTGGAGACACTGCGATCAATGTGGGAGATATGTCAAGATGTGTGTTTGTTTTGAGGACGGCTCTCTGGAGAGTCTTAGCAAAGAGGTCACACAGATAATCAGAGCAATTCTCAGAGACACTGAGAACAAGCTCCGCAATTCCCTCCTGGCACTTTCCCTGTAGGAGATACCGCAAGACGTTTCTGTATATTGGGCACAGCGCTCTGCAGGGTGTTAGCAGAGACTTTCCCGGGACAGTGAAACCCTATGTCAGAGACACTGAGAAGAAGCCCCAATGTTCCCTCCAGGCACTTTCAGTGTGGGTGCTTTCTCCACGTGGTTCCTGGTTTCACTGCGGCTCTGAAGTGAATGTTAGCAAAGAGGTAACCGGGACAGTGAAAACAGTACTCAAAGACAGGGAGAGCAAGCTCTCTCTTGGCACTTTGGATGTGGGACATACAGCGAGATGTTTGCTGCTTTTGCGTTTGGCTGTTGGGAGATTTACAGCACAAAGATATCTAGTTGATTTGAAGCAGTTCCGAGAAAGTCTAGACATAATCCCCACTTCTCCCTCCTGGCACTTTCCATGTGGGAGATATAGCAGGATGTATATTGGTTTTGAGGACAACTCAATGGACAGTGTAGGGAGAAAACCTCCTGGCTCCTTGAATGCCGTTTCTGGAGACACTGCGATCAATGTGGGAGATATGTCAAGATGTGTGTTTGTTTTGAGGACGGCTCTCTGGAGAGTCTTAGCAAAGAGGTCACACAGATAATCAGAGCAATTCTCAGAGACACTGAGAACAAGCTCCGCAATTCCCTCCTGGCACTTTCCCTGTAGGAGATACCGCAAGACGTTTCTGTATATTGGGCACAGCGCTCTGCACGGTGTTAGCAGAGACTTTCCCGGGACAGTGAAACCCTATGTCAGAGACACTGAGAAGAAGCCCCAATGTTCCCTCCAGGCACTTTCAGTGTGGGTGCTTTCTCCACGTGGTTCCTGGTTTCACTGCAGCTCTGAAGAGAATGTTAGCAAAGAGGTAACCGGGACAGTGAAAACAGTACTCAAAGACAGGGAGAGCAAGCTCTCTCTTGGCACTTTGGATGTGGGACATACAGCGAGATGTTTGCTGCTTTTGCGTTTGGCTGTTGGGAGATTTACAGCACAAAGATATCTAGTTGATTTGAAGCAGTTCCGAGAAAGTCTAAACATAATCCCCACTTCTCCCTCCTGGCACTTTCCATGTGGGAGATATAGCAGGATGTATATTGGTTTTGAGGACAACTCAATGGACAGTGTAGGGAGAAAACCTCCTGGCTCCTTGAATGCCGTTTCTGGAGACACTGCGATCAATGTGGGAGATATGTCAAGATGTGTGTTTGTTTTGAGGACGGCTCTCTGGAGAGTCTTAGCAAAGAGGTCACACAGATAATCAGAGCAATTCTCAGAGACACTGAGAACAAGCTCCACAATTCCCTCCTGGCACTTTCCCTGTAGGAGATACCGCAAGACGTTTCTGTATATTGGGCACAGCGCTCTGCACGGTGTTAGCAGAGACTTTCCCGGGACAGTGAAACCCTATGTCAGAGACACTGAGAAGAAGCCCCAATGTTCCTTCCAGGCACTTTCAGTGTGGGTGCTTTCTCCACGTGGTTCCTGGTTTCACTGCGGCTCTGAAGTGAATGTTAGCAAAGAGGTAACCGGGACAGTGAAAACAGTACTCAAAGACAGGGAGAGCAAGCTCTCTCTTGGCACTTTGGATGTGGGACATACAGCGAGATGTTTGCTGCTTTTGCGTTTGGCTGTTGGGAGATTTACAGCACAAAGATATCTAGTTGATTTGAAGCAGTTCCGAGAAAGTCTAAACATAATCCCCACTTCTCCCTCCTGGCACTTTCCATGTGGGAGATATAGCAGGATGTATATTGGTTTTGAGGACAACTCAATGGACAGTGTAGGGAGAAAACCTCCTGGCTCCTTGAATGCCGTTTCTGGAGACACTGCGATCAATGTGGGAGATATGTCAAGATGTGTGTTTGTTTTGAGGACGGCTCTCTGGAGAGTCTTAGCAAAGAGGTCACACAGATAATCAGAGCAATTCTCAGAGACACTGAGAACAAGCTCCGCAATTCCCTCCTGGCACTTTCCCTGTAGGAGATACCGCAAGACGTTTCTGTATATTGGGCACAGCGCTCTGCACGGTGTTAGCAGAGACTTTCCCGGGACAGTGAAACCCTATGTCAGAGACACTGAGAAGAAGCCCCAATGTTCCCTCCAGGCACTTTCAGTGTGGGTGCTTTCTCCACGTGGTTCCTGGTTTCACTGCGGCTCTGAAGTGAATGTTAGCAAAGAGGTAACCGGGACAGTGAAAACAGTACTCAAAGACAGGGAGAGCAAGCTCTCTCTTGGCACTTTGGATGTGGGACATACAGCGAGATGTTTGCTGCTTTTGCGTTTGGCTGTTGGGAGATTTACAGCACAAAGATATCTAGTTGATTTGAAGCAGTTCCGAGAAAGTCTAAACATAATCCCCACTTCTCCCTCCTGGCACTTTCCATGTGGGAGATATAGCAGGATGTATATTGGTTTTGAGGACAACTCAATGGACAGTGTAGGGAGAAAACCTCCTGGCTCCTTGAATGCCGTTTCTGGAGACACTGCGATCAATGTGGGAGATATGTCAAGATGTGTGTTTGTTTTGAGGATGGCTCTCTGGAGAGTCTTAGCAAAGAGGTCACACAGATAATCAGAGCAATTCTCAGAGACACTGAGAACAAGCTCCGCAATTCCCTCCTGGCACTTTCCCTGTAGGAGATACCGCAAGACGTTTCTGTATATTGGGCACAGCGCTCTGCAGGGTGTTAGCAGAGACTTTCCCGGGACAGTGAAACCCTATGTCAGAGACACTGAGAAGAAGCCCCAATGTTCCCTCCAGGCACTTTCAGTGTGGGTGCTTTCTCCACGTGGTTCCTGGTTTCACTGCGGCTCTGAAGTGAATGTTAGCAAAGAGGTAACTGGGACAGTGAAAACAGTACTCAAAGACAGGGAGAGCAAGCTCTCTCTTGGCACTTTGGATGTGGGACATACAGCGAGATGTTTGCTGCTTTTGCGTTTGGCTGTTGGGAGATTTACAGCACAAAGATATCTAGTTGATTTGAAGCAGTTCCGAGAAAGTCTAAACATAATCCCCACTTCTCCCTCCTGGCACTTTCCATGTGGGAGATATAGCAGGATGTATATTGGTTTTGAGGACAACTCAATGGACAGTGTAGGGAGAAAACCTCCTGGCTCCTTGAATGCCGTTTCTGGAGACACTGCGATCAATGTGGGAGATATGTCAAGATGTGTGTTTGTTTTGAGGACGGCTCTCTGGAGAGTCTTAGCAAAGAGGTCACACAGATAATCAGAGCAATTCTCAGAGACACTGAGAACAAGCTCCGCAATTCCCTCCTGGCACTTTCCCTGTAGGAGATACCGCAAGACGTTTCTGTATATTGGGCACAGCGCTCTGCAGGGTGTTAGCAGAGACTTTCCCGGGACAGTGAAACCCTATGTCAGAGACACTGAGAAGAAGCCCCAATGTTCCCTCCAGGCACTTTCAGTGTGGGTGCTTTCTCCACGTGGTTCCTGGTTTCACTGCGGCTCTGAAGTGAATGTTAGCAAAGAGGTAACCGGGACAGTGAAAACAGTACTCAAAGACAGGGAGAGCAAGCTCTCTCTTGGCACTTTGGATGTGGGACATACAGCGAGATGTTTGCTGCTTTTGCGTTTGGCTGTTGGGAGATTTACAGCACAAAGATATCTAGTTGATTTGAAGCAGTTCCGAGAAAGTCTAGACATAATCCCCACTTCTCCCTCCTGGCACTTTCCATGTGGGAGATATAGCAGGATGTATATTGGTTTTGAGGACAACTCAATGGACAGTGTAGGGAGAAAACCTCCTGGCTCCTTGAATGCCGTTTCTGGAGACACTGCGATCAATGTGGGAGATATGTCAAGATGTGTGTTTGTTTTGAGGACGGCTCTCTGGAGAGTCTTAGCAAAGAGGTCACACAGATAATCAGAGCAATTCTCAGAGACACTGAGAACAAGCTCCGCAATTCCCTCCTGGCACTTTCCCTGTAGGAGATACCGCAAGACGTTTCTGTATATTGGGCACAGCGCTCTGCAGGGTGTTAGCAGAGACTTTCCCGGGACAGTGAAACCCTATGTCAGAGACACTGAGAAGAAGCCCCAATGTTCCCTCCAGGCACTTTCAGTGTGGGTGCTTTCTCCACGTGGTTCCTGGTTTCACTGCAGCTCTGAAGAGAATGTTAGCAAAGAGGTAACCGGGACAGTGAAAACAGTACTCAAAGACAGGGAGAGCAAGCTCTCTCTTGGCACTTTGGATGTGGGACATACAGCGAGATGTTTGCTGCTTTTGCGTTTGGCTGTTGGGAGATTTACAGCACAAAGATATCTAGTTGATTTGAAGCAGTTCCGAGAAAGTCTAAACATAATCCCCACTTCTCCCTCCTGGCACTTTCCATGTGGGAGATATAGCAGGATGTATATTGGTTTTGAGGACAACTCAATGGACAGTGTAGGGAGAAAACCTCCTGGCTCCTTGAATGCCGTTTCTGGAGACACTGCGATCAATGTGGGAGATATGTCAAGATGTGTGTTTGTTTTGAGGACGGCTCTCTGGAGAGTCTTAGCAAAGAGGTCACAGGGATAATCAGAGCAATTCTCAGAGACACTGAGAACAAGCTCCACAATTCCCTCCTGGCACTTTCCCTGTAGGAGATACCGCAAGACGTTTCTGTATATTGGGCACAGCGCTCTGCACGGTGTTAGCAGAGACTTTCCCGGGACAGTGAAACCCTATGTCAGAGACACTGAGAAGAAGCCCCAATGTTCCTTCCAGGCACTTTCAGTGTGGGTGCTTTCTCCACGTGGTTCCTGGTTTCACTGCGGCTCTGAAGTGAATGTTAGCAAAGAGGTAACCGGGACAGTGAAAACAGTACTCAAAGACAGGGAGAGCAAGCTCTCTCTTGGCACTTTGGATGTGGGACATACAGCGAGATGTTTGCTGCTTTTGCGTTTGGCTGTTGGGAGATTTACAGCACAAAGATATCTAGTTGATTTGAAGCAGTTCCGAGAAAGTCTAAACATAATCCCCACTTCTCCCTCCTGGCACTTTCCATGTGGGAGATATAGCAGGATGTATATTGGTTTTGAGGACAACTCAATGGACAGTGTAGGGAGAAAACCTCCTGGCTCCTTGAATGCCGTTTCTGGAGACACTGCGATCAATGTGGGAGATATGTCAAGATGTGTGTTTGTTTTGAGGACGGCTCTCTGGAGAGTCTTAGCAAAGAGGTCACACAGATAATCAGAGCAATTCTCAGAGACACTGAGAACAAGCTCCGCAATTCCCTCCTGGCACTTTCCCTGTAGGAGATACCGCAAGACGTTTCTGTATATTGGGCACAGCGCTCTGCACGGTGTTAGCAGAGACTTTCCCGGGACAGTGAAACCCTATGTCAGAGACACTGAGAAGAAGCCCCAATGTTCCCTCCAGGCACTTTCAGTGTGGGTGCTTTCTCCACGTGGTTCCTGGTTTCACTGCGGCTCTGAAGTGAATGTTAGCAAAGAGGTAACCGGGACAGTGAAAACAGTACTCAAAGACAGGGAGAGCAAGCTCTCTCTTGGCACTTTGGATGTGGGACATACAGCGAGATGTTTGCTGCTTTTGCGTTTGGCTGTTGGGAGATTTACAGCACAAAGATATCTAGTTGATTTGAAGCAGTTCCGAGAAAGTCTAAACATAATCCCCACTTCTCCCTCCTGGCACTTTCCATGTGGGAGATATAGCAGGATGTATATTGGTTTTGAGGACAACTCAATGGACAGTGTAGGGAGAAAACCTCCTGGCTCCTTGAATGCCGTTTCTGGAGACACTGCGATCAATGTGGGAGATATGTCAAGATGTGTGTTTGTTTTGAGGATGGCTCTCTGGAGAGTCTTAGCAAAGAGGTCACAGGGATAATCAGAGCAATTCTCAGAGACACTGAGAACAAGCTCCGCAATTCCCTCCTGGCACTTTCCCTGTAGGAGATACCGCAAGACGTTTCTGTATATTGGGCACAGCGCTCTGCATGGTGTTAGCAGAGACTTTCCCGGGACAGTGAAACCCTATGTCAGAGACACTGAGAAGAAGCCCCAATGTTCCCTCCAGGCACTTTCAGGGTGGGTGCTTTCTCCACGTGGTTCCTGGTTTCACTGCGGCTCTGAAGTGAATGTTAGCAAAGAGGTAACCGGGACAGTGAAAACAGTACTCAAAGACAGGGAGAGCAAGCTCTCTCTTGGCACTTTGGATGTGGGACATACAGCGAGATGTTTGCTGCTTTTGCGTTTGGCTGTTGGGAGATTTACAGCACAAAGATATCTAGTTGATTTGAAGCAGTTCCGAGAAAGTCTAAACATAATCCCCACTTCTCCCTCCTGGCACTTTCCATGTGGGAGATATAGCAGGATGTATATTGGTTTTGAGGACAACTCAATGGACAGTGTAGGGAGAAAACCTCCTGGCTCCTTGAATGCCGTTTCTGGAGACACTGCGATCAATGTGGGAGATATGTCAAGATGTGTGTTTGTTTTGAGGACGGCTCTCTGGAGAGTCTTAGCAAAGAGGTCACACAGATAATCAGAGCAATTCTCAGAGACACTGAGAACAAGCTCCGCAATTCCCTCCTGGCACTTTCCCTGTAGGAGATACCGCAAGACGTTTCTGTATATTGGGCACAGCGCTCTGCAGGGTGTTAGCAGAGACTTTCCCGGGACAGTGAAACCCTATGTCAGAGACACTGAGAAGAAGCCCCAATGTTCCCTCCAGGCACTTTCAGTGTGGGTGCTTTCTCCACGTGGTTCCTGGTTTCACTGCGGCTCTGAAGTGAATGTTAGCAAAGAGGTAACCGGGACAGTGAAAACAGTACTCAAAGACAGGGAGAGCAAGCTCTCTCTTGGCACTTTGGATGTGGGACATACAGCGAGATGTTTGCTGCTTTTGCCTTTGGCTGTTGGGAGATTTACAGCACAAAGATATCTAGTTGATTTGAAGCAGTTCCGAGAAAGTCTAAACATAATCCCCACTTCTCCCTCCTGGCACTTTCCATGTGGGAGATATAGCAGGATGTATATTGGTTTTGAGGACAACTCAATGGACAGTGTAGGGAGAAAAGGTCCTGGCTCCTTGAATGCCGTTTCTGGAGACACTGCGATCAATGTGGGAGATATGTCAAGATGTGTGTTTGTTTTGAGGACGGCTCTCTGGAGAGTCTTAGCAAAGAGGTCACACAGATAATCAGAGCAATTCTCAGAGACACTGAGAACAAGCTCCGCAATTCCCTCCTGGCACTTTCCCTGTAGGAGATACCGCAAGACGTTTCTGTATATTGGGCACAGCGCTCTGCACGGTGTTAGCAGAGACTTTCCCGGGACAGTGAAACCCTATGTCAGAGACACTGAGAAGAAGCCCCAATGTTCCCTCCAGGCACTTTCAGTGTGGGTGCTTTCTCCACGTGGTTCCTGGTTTCACTGCGGCTCTGAAGTGAATGTTAGCAAAGAGGTAACCGGGACAGTGAAAACAGTACTCAAAGACAGGGAGAGCAAGCTCTCTCTTGGCACTTTGGATGTGGGACATACAGCGAGATGTTTGCTGCTTTTGCGTTTGGCTGTTGGGAGATTTACAGCACAAAGATATCTAGTTGATTTGAAGCAGTTCCGAGAAAGTCTAAACATAATCCCCACTTCTCCCTCCTGGCACTTTCCATGTGGGAGATATAGCAGGATGTATATTGGTTTTGAGGACAACTCAATGGACAGTGTAGGGAGAAAACCTCCTGGCTCCTTGAATGCCGTTTCTGGAGACACTGCGATCAATGTGGGAGATATGTCAAGATGTGTGTTTGTTTTGAGGACGGCTCTCTGGAGAGTCTTAGCAAAGAGGTCACACAGATAATCAGAGCAATTCTCAGAGACACTGAGAACAAGCTCCACAATTCCCTCCTGGCACTTTCCCTGTAGGAGATACCGCAAGACGTTTCTGTATATTGGGCACAGCGCTCTGCACGGTGTTAGCAGAGACTTTCCCGGGACAGTGAAACCCTATGTCAGAGACACTGAGAAGAAGCCC